>NC_069793.1:88120665-88431006 GCF_027406575.1 Nycticebus coucang
CTTAGGATGAGTTTGTTCTGAGGAAGACTCACAGGAAAAAGGCATTTGGCTGTCTTTTCACAGGCCCGGAGAGTTGGCCCAGCCCTACCTGGCTACTATTCCACACCCATTCTCAATTCCCACTTTTCCTCAAGCCCCACACCTTGAAAAGAGAGGAATATCTAGAGATTACATTCCTTAGATTATTCTTGATTGCAAAGAGTTTAAGATAGTGATTAACGAATGGCCAATTTTAATGACATCAAGTTACAGGCTTCAACCTAACAAATTCTTCATTGGATTCTTCAAGCTCACACATTCAAATTATTTTTCTTAAACCAAATTTAAAGAGCACATAGCCACTTTTCTGTCACACACACACACAAAAGACACTTATTCAGTTTGTGACATTTCTATACATGTCAGTGTACATGCTAAAATAAAATGTATGACTAGAAAATCCCTTTGTTTTTAAACTGTTTTTCAAAATTTATTGGGTATTCCTTCTTAGTGAGACAATTGGGCATTCTGACAGCATATACTTTTACTGCAAAGTGCCTTCATTGTACTTAAAACATTGGATAAAATTTAGATATATGTTTTTGTGTTTATTAATATATCAAATGGAATATAAATTGTCAAAATTAGTTGGTGATTTATGGATAAATATATAAAGAAGAGTTGTTATTTATTTACATTATTTCTGGAGGGAGACAAAAACATGCATACCATCCCCTTGACAGTCTCTGAAATTGCAGATCCAAACTCCCAATGTTTTTCTGCTATATATAGATCAATGCAACGAAACAGATTTTTCTTGTTATATGAGCAGTTTCAATGTGTTTAATTCCCACATATATATTTCTTGATATCTTCTATTAATCAATAGTGACATAATTCACTACAGGAAACTGCACAGTGGGTAGTGTGTTAGTCCCTTTTGTGTTGCTTAGGGGAAAAAGAGGCTTTTATTAGCAAAGAGAATCCAACAAGTGATTGGAAACCAACTTAGGAAGCATGGTTGTTCAACAGAGCTTTGGGAATAATTGAAAGCAGGTGCACAAATCCAGTACACTAGAATATTCTCTGTTTCTCTCTGAATTGATTTTATTATCTCATTCTTTCAACGTAGACCTGGTTTATCCACAAGAAAGAAGAATTGTTATCCAGCAGTTCACAGCTTCTTGCATATATATATGAAACACTTTTTCCACTAGAAAAGGACAGTCATCAGTAGGAATTTGACAGTGCAGGAATTCCTGAAAAAATAACTCAGACACAGCATGAATTAGTGCCCTGCCCGAAATGCAGTTTGGGTTGAAGGAATAAATAAATTAATAATATTGGAAGCATTCCATTTGATTCTCACAATAAAATTTTTACTTATGCACTATTAATATTTCATTTTATCCATATTTAAATTAATTTGGAAAGGTTAAATTGCTTCCCCAAATCACAGCATAGCCCCTGGTGAATTTAGGGAAACTCCCCAACAGTGGTGTTACGAAGATACTTGAAGGGATGAGTTATCTGTAGTCTCAGAAGAAGGGGGGGATGTGAGATGGACACTAAAGTGGCTATTCGTTAAGATGCTTTCTGGAGCTATCGAATGTCTTGTGAATTCTTACAGCCCAGGATAACGTATTACTCAAGGCAAGAAGGGAAATAAATGAGGCAAACTTACTTTACACTTAAAAAGAATAAGAGGCCAGAATATGAATTACTCAGATTAACTGATATAGTTTGTATATTTGGCCCCTCCAGATCTCATGTTGATATGTTGGAGGTGGGGCCTGTGGGAAGGTTTGGGTCCTGGGGGCAGATCGCTCAAGATAGCTCTGTGGCCTCCCCACAATAGTAAGTGAGTTCTTTGTTAGTTGACAGGATATTTGGTTGTTTAGAGGAGCCATCACCTCCACCTCTCTCGCTTGCTCATTTTCTAGCCTTGTGACATACCTATTCTGAATTCACCTTCCTCCTTGCCAGCGCTGATGTAAAGCTTCTAAAAAGTCTGCAGAGCCACAAGCTAATCAAACCTCTTTTCTTTGTATATTACCTGGCCTCGGGTATTTCCTACAAAAAAGGGACTAACACGCTACTCGCTATGTAGTTTGCTTTATCATGATAATCAAATAACTCTTTATTTATAAAATATTTTAGACTAAAACTAAATCTCCATAATCTCCATTTTATTATTTGGTATATGGCTGAAAACTTTCCTCAAGGATAGAAAAAAATCAAGGAAATTGTGCACATGTGCATGCAAAAAAGGAACTGAAAATTTACTCAGTTATATTAGCAAAGGCATGAAAGTTATTAGCTTAAGGAGAAGGATGTAATCATTGAGAATTATAGTCCTGTTTGCTTTCAGTTGCTTAATTAAGTGAATTCAGGTAGTAAGGTGGGTTGTAGAAAGAAGAACTCTTCTGCCATATGAAGATGTGCTCTGAGATAACAGCCAGGGTACGGTAACTGTTAAGGGATGACTATCTTGCCAGTTCAATACAGACAACGCATGCTAGTCCTATTTCTAGTCCTATTTTATGTTTGGATTTCAGGAGAGTGTGTATAGTAAGGAAAGACTTATTGAAGCCAAACTTGTTTAATGATATTGAGTAAAAGCAAGCAAAGATGTAACAGGGATATTATTTCCTTACAGCTTACTAAATACATAAAACAACTGATTGGATTGGCAAAACAATTTTGTATTCTCATCTTTGGTATTCATGACTGTTAGTTTATTTAAAAAGAGGATTTTAGTGTAATGAGAAAACATACCAAGTATTTGTTAGATTTGAACTTCTTTAATGCCAGCAGTTACTTTTTTAAGTAACAAGTATTTTTTTGGTTTGGATTTTTATTTGTCTGTTTGTTTTCAGAATTTCATTTCTCCTTAGTAGAATTTGTAATGGGATGCTGTCTTAGACTGTTTTGTGCTACGGCAACAAAATACCTGGGAGGGGTAATAAATAAAGAATAGAAATTTATCTCTCACAATTATGGGCTAAGTACAAGACCAAGGTGCTGGCCTCTGGTCTGGTGAGGCCTTCTTATTGCATCCTTGCATGGCAGAAGGTAGAGGGGTGAGCCAGGAACATGCTGTCTGAGCCCTCTTTTAGAAGACCTCTGATCCCACTAAGGGCACAGCCTCTTTTACCATCACATTGGCAACACGTGGATTTTTGTAGCAATGAATTCAAATCATAGGAGCTGCCTCTTGTCTGCATTTTGTGACAACTTTATTTTCTTTATTTTATTTTATTTTATTATTATTAAATCATAGCTGTGTACATTAATGCAATCATGGGGCACCATACACTGGTTTTATAGACCATTTGACATATTTCCATCACACCGGTTAACATAGCCTTCCTGGCATTTTCTTAGTTGTTGTGTTAGGACATTTATATTGTACATTTCGTAAGTTTCACATGTACCCTTGTAAGATGCACCTCAGGTGTGATCCCACCAACTACCCTCCTTCCACTCATCCTCCTCCCTGCCCTCCTCCCCTCTTTCTTCCCCTTCCCCATATTCTTAGGTTATAACTGGGTTATAGCTTTCATATGAAAGCCCTACATTAGTTTCATAGTAGGGCTGAGTACATTGGATACTTTTTCCTCCATTCTTGACATACTTTATTTTCTATGCTCTTTCTCTTTTTATTATTATTATAGGGACAATATGAAGATAACTGAAGGCAGAGAAGAGGTTTTAACCTGCTCATGAATCAATGACAGGCTAAACTGAAATCCCTGTGTAATGAGCCATGTGTCCATGTCACAGTTCTGTCTCTTTATATGGACAGAATCACTGAATTTGAAATGGACCAATTTACTGATAGTTCTCTTTTGTCTACATGTCACATGTCTGTCTGGATGTCACAGAATGTATAGTTGCACATTATGAGTTTATGTGACAGTTGCAGTAGACTTCTCCATATGAAGAAAAGAGCTTTAACAGTAAAGAATCTAGCACTGAATTCCACATTATATATATCGTTTTTTACTCTCAAAGGTAGCTGTGTTTCATCTTAACACAAGCATATAGATTTCAAATGAGGAATACATAATCTGACTTCAAAGTAATTGCAAGAAGAAGCCCAGCAGAATGTCACTATAGTCTCATATAAAAAAGCAGAGGATAAAATTTTAAGAACTTGAGAAGAATAAAATTAATTCTATTCCAAATTATTTTCTTCTGCTTCTCTGGCATTTCTTTTCTTGGTGCTTGGGATTTTATATCAGGATGTATTTTATGTTTATGCATAAAAATATCACTGTCTAATATCATAGGAAAAATGACACTTTTCATGTGTATAGAACTTGGTTTCACAAGACTTTTTTTATATATTACTTCTGTAAATTGCCAAATTCAATTTTAAATAAGTCCTATTTAATTTATTTATTTATTTTTTTTTGGGGGGTGCACAAATATTTATTTATTTTTTATTTTTTTTTATTAAATCATAACTGTATACAATGATATGATTATGGGGCATCATACACTCACTTCATAAACCATTTGACACATTTTTATCACAGTGGTTAACATAGCCTTTCCGGCGTTATCTCAGTTACTGTGCCAAAACATTTACATTCTACATTTACCAAGTTTCGCAAATACCCCTGTAATATATTTAATTTATTTATAGGAAAAGGAACTAAATCTTAGAATGTGTGGCCATATGATTAAGTGCTGAACTGCATAAGTTGTGATGTCCTAAAGGAATGTTGGTTTTGTCCCTGAGGTAAGAATGTGTGTGGAGAGTGGGCAGTGAGGTGGCAGTGCCCCCGTAGCCTGGGGAACATTCAGAGAATGAACCCTCAACTGCTTCTCCTCCTTTCCCAAAACAACCATATTTCTTTCTTTATGCTCCCTCTGCCAGAAGTCAAGTAGCTCTTTCTTTGTCTAGTTAATTTTTAGGAACTATGCAGAGATCCTTGTGATCTTTTCCTTTTTACTTCTTAACATATGTTAACGAAGACACTATTAACAGGATGATTTGTCTTTGTTAAAGTTATTTACATTTTCTAATCATACTGTAAGACCAAAAATATGGATTTTTGGCTATGCTACTTCCCCGTGAACAACCCTGTGGAGATAGTATAAAGTAAAGCTGATTTTGTGTTTGGGGCTGGCTGTAGCCATCGGCTGTAGACCTCCCGACCCATCTTTCTTTCATCTCTGTGTCTTCTCTTGTGTTTTATTTTTCTCAATCCCCATTTCTTCCACTCTGGTTCATTCCCCTTCTCCACACAGGTTCTCGAGAAAGGTGCTCCTGTCCAGGTGGTATTTATCAATACTGGATGCAAGAATAAAAGAATAAGTGAAGGGGTCTTGAAAGAATCCATCTCTTTTTATATCAAAGGCAATGCTAACATTCACAAACAAATTATATGAGATTTTATTTTAGCAGGCCACCTTTAGCCTGATTAACCACATCGCAAATTTGTAGCTCTGCTCTTCTATGGAGGAGTTTGTATAGTGGCTGGTTCTGGCTGTAAAGAGAGTTCCTCTGCCTCTATAGCCTCAGTACTGATTTTAGTTTCTTATAACTTTTTATTTCACAAATGAAAAATCCATAAAATAAGCAAATTAGGGAAAGAGATTGAGAATAAATTTGGGAGAACATTCTGAATGCATTTATGATTCATAATAGGGTAAGGTTTCACTACAAAGCCAAAATCTGGAATCATGCTGGCTGAGTAAACAAGGCTGAGTTAAAGTATAGATGTCAAGAAACACGCATATACATGATTTCATGTTAAGTTATTTCAAGCCTTAAAAATGTACAGTTTCATTTTTGGAAATATAATTTCAGTTATGCTATCTGGCATTTTTGATAGAACTATTTACTTTTAAATTATCGAAACTTCCAAAGAAGAAGATAGGGAAACATCATATTAGGTCTCTCTGATCAATTAGTCAGTTTATTTACTTGATACCCTTGAACGAGGATTTATTTATATATATTTAATAATACTAATTTTAAAAAAGTCTAACATAGTGATCCCAATGATGTGTTGCTTATGCTTATTCAAATATCTTTGGGACATTGAATAGGTTGTCTTACTTCTATGGTGTAAATATTTGATATTTGATCTAAGCTTCGTGTCGATATCTGATGCCCGATGTGGTCATGATGGGACATGGGGCCTGGGGAAGATGTTTCAGTCATGGACATGGATCCCTCATGACTGGATTAAAGTCTTCCTTCTCTCTGTCTGGAGTCTAGAGAGAGCAGATTCTACTGATTCCCACAAGTTAGTGTTTAAACGTGCCTCACACCCTCCCCTCCACCTCCTTCCTTTCTTGCCATATCATCTCTGTTTGTGTTCAGGCCCCTCTTCCACTTATTATATATATATATAATTAATTTATTTATTTATTGAGACTGAGTCTCACTTTGTTGCCCTCGGTAGAGTGCTGAGGCATCATAGCTTACAGCAACCTCCAACTCTTGGGCTCAAGGGATCCTCTTGCCTCAGCCTCTGGAATAGCTGGGACTACAGGCCTTGCCACAATGCCTGGCTATTTTTAGAGGGGAGTCTCACTCTGAATCAAGCTGGTCCATAACCCGTGAGCTCAGCCAATCCACTTGTCTTGGTCTCCCAGAGTGCTGGGATTACAGGCACAAACTGTCATGGCCACCCCTCTTCCACTTTAAGTTGTGAGTTTAAGCAACCTGAGGCCCTCACCAGATGCAGATGCCCAATCTTAAGCTTCATTTATGAAATTTCAGCCCCCAGAATTGTAAGCCAAATAAACTTCTTTTCTTTATAAGCTGCTCAGTCTCAGGTATTTTGTTGTAACAACACTAAAGGAGCTAAGACAGCAGGAATACATAGGTGCCTCCAAGTAGCCACGCCACTGGAGAGAGATGAAGGTAACCAAACAATATCTATTTCAAATTTAAAATGATGACATGAAATATTTTATATTTTATTTTTACTGATTATATTTTATTAGAATGCTATTTACTAAATTTATTATAGAAATTAATTATAATTTATTTGTGACTAGGAGAAACAGACTAAATAAATTAAAGCAAGTCTAGAGCAAAATACTAAAAAAGTCTACAAAATTAAAAACTTTATGACTATTATTATAAAATGACCATTAATAGTAGTAAACACATCATTTACGGAATGCTAAGCTCATTGTATGAATTATTTTATTTATTTTTGACATTTTTATTAATTTTTAGAACAACAGTAAAAGGTGTTACTCTTTTCTATTTACCCATATGAGAAGTTTAGATGCTTTAGGTTACAAATATAGTGAATGCCAAAACTGGGGTATAAATCCTGACTCCTGATTCCGTATTTAAATATGACACTCTTCTACCATGAAGTCATTCATTTAATTTTTTTTTTTTAATGTGTTCTCTTAAGATATGTTTTAGGCACATTTGTGGTCCAAGGTAATAGGTGATAAAGTTAACACAAATATATACATATTTTTACCCCGATTTGAAGAACTGCACATATAAGTTTACCTGGAATTAAAATATAACAGGCAGAGTTAAAATCATAGTATTAACAAAGACTGTTACAGGTATTCACATGGTAAGTAACTTTAACTTAGTATTTTAATAATGACTTGTGACAAAACCTACAGTGGCCAAATACTCACCACCACTCTCTTTTCTTTAGTAGGATGGTTGACGTGTAGCTATGGAGGATGGTAAGGCTTTACCACATGTATAGCAGAAAGGGCACACCAAGAGCTCCGGTCCCCAATCCCCTGGCCCATATTGGCCTGTGGCCTGTTGGAAACCAGATGCCCAGCAGAAGGTGAGCGCCCCCGGTAATCCAGCTTGATTCGTATGTACAGGCCCTCTCCATGGCTCCATTAGCATCTGAGCTCCGCCTCCTGTCAGGGCAGTGGCTGCTTTAGATTCTCCTAGCAGCTTGAGCCCTACTGTGAACTGCGCACCTGAGGGATCTCGCTTGTCCGATCCTAATGAGAATCTAACGCCTAAAGATCTGAGGGGGAGCTGAGGTGGTGATGCTAGCCCTGGGACTGTGTAGATGCAGAAAAGCAAGCTCAAGCTCCCACTGATTCTCCATTATGGTGAGGTGTATAATTATTTCATTATATAGGCAATGTGATAATAATATAAATATGATGCATAATAAATGTAATACACTTGATTCATCCTGAAACCACCTCCTGTCCCTGGTCTGTGGAAAAATTGTCTTGCATGAAACTTGGAGCTGAAAATTGGGGACCGCTGCCACAGAGCACAATGTAAACAGGCCTGAATTAGAAACTGAAGGGAGACTGAAGACCCATGACAGGAAACAATATTTTTTGATCATAAGACCTTTGCAGAGGCATGGCTGATATTGCAATAGGAAACTGGCACAACGCTTGTCTTCAGAGGCCTCAATGAGCTGTGGCGCTCTCTGCGGGTCACAGGACACAGCTGTGCACATTCCCTTATAGCTCTGCCACCTTCTTCCTTTCACTCTTTTTTTTTTCTTATTTTATTTTATTTTTTTATTAAACCATAGCTGTATACATTAGTATGATCATGGGGCACATACACTTGGTTCATAGATCGTTTGACACATTTTCATCACATTAGTTAACATAGCTTTTGTAGCATTTTCTTAGTTATTTTGCTAAGACCTTTACATTCCACGTTTACTAGGATTCACATATACTCTTGTAAGATGCACCACAGATGTAATCCCATTAGTCCCCCTTCTTCCGCCTCCCTCCCCCTCCCTCCTCTCCCTTTCCCCTTTCTCCCTATTCTTAGGTTTAAGTAGGACTACAAGAAACTATTTCTCTACTGTGGCTTTTCTTAAAAACATCTACAATCCATACACATGTAGACATTATGTAAAAATGGTTTAGAAACGGGTAGATGGTAAATACAGACTCACTGAAAGCAGCAGTACTTTCCATTCTGTGTGATACTTTTGTGTTTGAATGACTTAAAGACTTTTTTATTGGATAAACCATCGAGCTATAAATAGCTTTTAACATAGAAGTACAATGAGATACCCGGTCTATGAAAGTAAATTTTCCTGAGTAATTAACCTTACTTCCTTACCATATAAATTAACCTTACTTCTTTACCATATAAATTGCTGAATATTGCTAATATAGCAAATCCTAGAACTCAAGGAAAGCAAGGATTGTAATGAGAGTAGATATCTGTAAATGATTTCAAATGAAATCATTGATGTGCGTTCACTTTAGATTTTTTCCCATCTCATAAAATAATCACAAAATAAGTTCTACTTTGGCTTCAGACTCATATCTAGGCATATGTGATTAATCAGTAATTATCACTGTAATAGCGTTATTATTGTCCTATGATTTCAAGTGTGTTCTGATTACCTTGATCTCAGAAACATTAGCTGCAGAATTTAAGCTGATTTGGGGGCTGTGTGCTCTAGTTCCTTTACTCTGGTCTCCTTTTCTGCCCACCCAGGATTCGTCACTGAGCTAAGGCAAAGTTATATCACATAAAGTAGACATATATTCTGCTTGTGATGCTGTAGGAAATTATCAGTGGCTGTGAAATAATTACTAGTTTCCTCAAAAAGTGGGGATCTGCATTTGTTAGTGTTTCCAAATACAATTTTTTCTAATGGAGAAATTATTACTAATGTTCAAGTCTTCCATGTGTCAATAATTTTTTGCTGAACAGTCAAAATCTAAATAAAAATAAATGTATAGGCACTAGAAAACTAAATGAAATTATGAGAAATTGTTTGGTGCATTAAATGTGATATTGAATAATGTAGTGAACTTGATGTAGAATTTCAGAAAGCCCATTTTACACGTGCCCGATGACGAGGCGCTCACAGGTGCTAAGGATCTCTAACTGCACGTCTCTGTCCTGATTGTCTTTGCCCTCTTTACCATATTCGTCCGTGAGTAAAGCTTTTTTTCATCATGCTAATTTTAAACACTATTTATAACAATAAAGATTTAAAAATTGTCCTTGATTGTAACTTGTTCTTCAAACCTTTATCGTTCCTTCTGCATTTATATCCTGGAACCTACCCTCCCAAACATAATCGGAGTTTTCATATTGTGAAGGTTGATCTAAAATCAGACAACAGAGTAACAACAATGGACACAAACAGGGCAGGGACATTGATACAAATAACAATAAAAATAGCTCCCTTCAATGAGCCACGCATGGTTCTGCATACAGTATATGGTTCAATGTATAAAGGTGCTGTTATTATGTCCATAGTATGTCCGTTAGTTCTCGGTAGCCCATGTTTCTTCTGTCTCCCATTGATTATTCTACCTCATGGGAAAGTCTCGGTATCTGCTGTTACCATTCCGCCTGGTGTTTGTTACACTTCTTGCTGTGATTCTCACTATGAAGAAATGAAGAAAATAAGTCTATAGTAAGGCTAGAGATTTTTGAAGGTCTCAAAAATGACAAAGCCATATTTGTGCCCATGTTCACCACATTTCAACAAAAAACATTATTAAGCAAATAGTCACAATGCCCCCTACTACTTACATCACATTCTTCTCCAAATTCTAGAAAAGGGCGTGTTCCTATTTTTAACTAAAGCAAGTCAGTTTTTCACATTTGTCAGGCACCTAACCACCTCCCTCATTCTTTATTTCAAAAACTCATTTTTTTTTCACTTATTCCCTTATCTCCACATTCAGAGGGAGACTTCTGATATGTCCAGGACAATGAACACATGGCATTCTCTAACAAGTTAATTGGTTGAGGTTCCCCTGAACTAAGTTGAGTCAGTAAGTGGAAGAGAAAAATTTTCCTTGCTGTTGTTTTGTAGGGTTACATGTTTAAAGGAATGCTATTCTCTTCTCCTGAAGAATATTATAAAAAAGAATATATGCTCTAGTTGTCATTTTTTAACCCCAACAGGAACAGCAATAGGATGAAGCCAACACAGATAATTGCAGAAAAGAAAGAAAGAACAACTTGGATGTGATTCACAGTCTTGGCCGTCTGATCACACCAAGCCCACAGCCCATCCTATCCCCTTTTTTGCTCATTAATTTTTAAACCAATGTGATTTGAAAGATCTATGACCCTGCACCCAAAAGAATATTACCTTCTACTAAGATTAAAAAGTTAGTTTAATGTAGATATGGCTAACCCCTTGTGTGTTTTAACTGCTGTCCTGTTAATTGCACTGGCCACTGGTTCTCCACAGCCCGTGTTTCTTCCCATTGATCATACTACCTTATGGGAAATTTCTCAGTATCTGTTGTAACAATTCTGCCTGGTGTTTGCTACGCTTCTTGCTGTGATTCTCACTATTCATCTACCCAAACTCTGGCCCCTCAGGGCTTCTTTGAATTTTACTGCTCCTTAAGTTTGATTTAGTTGTTCCCAATCTGGCTGCAGCTACTCACGACTCAACAGGGCACCTCTCATAAAACTTCCCAGTAGCCATCAAATATTTTAATCGTTTTAAAAGTTAAATTAAAAAGATGAGGGAAAGGTTAGCCAACTCAGTTGCCATTCCTTGATCATTTTAGCTATACTTAGAATATTATTTTATGTTTAAGGCTCTAAAGTGAAATCAGGCCAAATGGGAGTCCAGACAGTGCCTACTTACATGTTTTAAAAATTGCCTGTGGCTCAGTGAGTAGGGCGCTGGCCCCATATGCCGAGGGTGGCGGGTTCAAGCCCAGCCCCGGCCAAACTGCAACAAAAAATAGCCGGGCGTTGTGGCGGGCGCCTGTAGTCCCAGCTGCTTGGGAGGCTGAGGCAAGAGAATCGCGTAAGCCCAAGAGTTAGAGGTTGCTGTGAGCCGTGCGACGCCACGGCACTCTACCAGAGGGCAGTATAGTGAAACTCTGTCTCTACAAAAAAAAAAAAAAAAATTGTATTATAGATTTTAAAAAGATATGTATGACCAACAGTACTAATAGTGATTGCTCAATTTTGATTTGTTTTGTCCTACACGGCAGGGACTTTATATCTGAAGTTTTAGATTTAGAAATATTTTTAATATTTAGTTTTAAAAATATCTTTAATATTTTAATTTTTGAAAGTTATGTTCTTGACATCTTGTCCTATTCAAATCTTTTTTCTTTCTAAATAGTGTGCGTTATCTTTTCATATGATCAATAGACTACTGCAATTTTTTTCTTATTATAAATTCTTAATTTATCCTTTCATTGTGGATATTTCCTTATGCCTTTATTATAATTAATAATTAAATTAAAAAGACCTCCTTTGAGTCTCACATTAAAAATACACTACAGTTAAAAACATTATAAAATAAACATTAAAATGGAATAAAATATTTAAAACCTCAGCAAATTGGCATCAATAAACTAATAGTGAAGAAACTTATCTCATCTAGACTGCTGAGAAAGACTCCAAACCTGTAATCACATTGGGTTAGTCCTTATTTCAAAGGAAGCTGCTTCTGCTTAACTGGCTCCTGGTTTCGGAAGCTTCTATTTTTTTGACTCTTATTGGTCATTCTGTCGTTTTGAGGGATGAATGAAAAAGTTTCTAGACTTTAAAATATCTGAACGGAGAGCTGGCTCCTCAAACAAAATCACATTAGTAAATGTACTTAACAATCTTTTAATAGCTGAATTGGATGACTCTATGTCTGGCTTTATCTGACTAGATCCAATTTAACTGATGCCTTGAGCATAATTAATCAGATAATGCACTTTAGTGAATGCCATCATTTCTTGTCTTGATTATAGTGCTAAAGGGACCAGTTTTGGTGTCTTGGGTCTTGCTTATCATTCACATGACCATCTGATTTTAATTTTAAATCAAAAATGCTAGGAAAAAAATGCTCTATGAGTTGGTATCTGTCAGGTTTCAGTTGAAAAATGAGATAATGGCTGATATATTCTCTTTTTCACCAAAAGGAAAAAAATAAATTACTAAATGCCAAGAAAAAATACATCCCCAGAGGATGAAAAATTAGCATATTTCAGTTGTTCCTAAAATTATGGGTAAAGTATTTTTATAATGAAAAATTAAAATTAAAGACAACTTACAATTGTAACATATCTGTTGATAATGTTGGCTAATGACAATTATATTTTATTTATTTTCTAAAAGAAAAAAAAATTAACCAACAAGATCATTTCTTATTCTTTTCCCAATAAAACCTTAACCTCTTCCGTTGTTCTCTGGACATACCAGAGGTAGTCCTGATCTGTGTGTATGTCCCAAATTTCAGTTCCATTCCTTGTATGCTCCCAAATATAACCTTTGGATGAGATGCATTTTATTTCAGGGTGACACTGATCTCATGTTTTTATACTCCGGTCTTCATTTTTGATTCAACCTTGAGTGTCAGATCATCAGTATTTTTTCTGACTCCTCTGATAATCTGGACACACACAAATTTGTATCTACCCTGTTTCCCTGAAAATAAGACAGTGTCTTATTTTAAGGTGTGCTCCCAAAGATACGCTAGGTTTTATTTTCAGGGGACGTCTTAGCTTTCCTGTAAGTAGGTCTTATTTTCGGAGGATGTCTTATTTTCAGGGAAACGGGGTACCAAGTATAGATTTAAGTGTTAGACATATTACTTATTAATATTGTAAATAATTACTTGATGCTTATTAATGTATCTCTTATCAATACTACTATTAGCATTACTATTCTGCTTCTTTGGTAAGATTGAGGACACTGAGGTCAGACTCAACTGAGGAGAAGAGCTGCTGGGCACTAATGGGGTAATCTGTCAGGGAAGCCTGTGTTTGGAAAATATGTCTCAAAATGAAGTTCTAAAAAGGTGGAAAATTAAGTAGAAAATTGAGTCTTTTTTACAAAAGTCCTCATATACAAATGATGTACATCATGTCATTAAAAATAGGTCTATGAAATCTTGAAGAATCACAGAATTATAAAGACTTAATGTAATAGGACAAATGGTGGTGTGGCACACCTAGATCTAAGGGACGACTCAAGGCTGCTCACTCCTTCAGGTTCCACAGATGACACATCCAGACCACGAGGGCCTCTTCTTCCTCTTTCATCAAGGATGGAACTCTTAAAATTAGTGTTTACAGTAATCACCTGAATTTTAGCATGTTAATTTTCAGCATTTGATAATTATTTATATAACTCATGTCAAAAAATATTCATTTTTCTTTTTTTTTTTTTTTTGTAGAGACAGAGTCTCACTTTATGGCCCTCAGTAGAGTGCCGTGGCCTCACACAGCTCACAGCAACCTCCAACTCCTGGGCTTAAGCGATTCTCTTGTCTCAGCCTCCCGAGTAGCTGAGACTACAGGCGCCCGCCACAACGGCCCGGCTACTTTTTGGTTGCAGTTTGGCCGGGGCCGGGTTTGAACCCGCCACCCTCGGTATATGGGGCCGGCGCCTTACTGGCTGAGCCACAGGCGCCGCCCAATATTCATTTTTCTAAATTTTCATTCCACGTTAAAATAAGTATAGTTTTTTTTTACGTTTTTCTTTTTTTAGAAAATTACTTCATTTAGTCTGTGAAAATTTACCAAACTAACTTTAAAGTTAAATGCATATATAATTAAAGAAGTCAGAATTAAATGTGGGCAATTTATAAAGTGTCCATGAAGTAGTTTGTTGTTTTTCACTTCTTAATCATTGTCATAAAATAATGTACATAATAAAAATAATCATATTCTTCTTTATATCAGTTTTTCCTATGTACATTAACTGATTTAATTTTCAAAGCTGCTTTCTGAGGTTGTATAAAAAGACAGACTTAGACTAAGTGAGATGCTTAGTAATATTTAAATCTGTTACATCAACTTTATGTGAAGGTAATTACTTATGATCAGGCTACAAATCTAACCCACTCTTCCCAGAGCAAAGTACTTTTTTTCAGGATTTATACAAGAAAGGGTGAAACTCCTAAAAGAAAGGAAAAAGATGAATGTAAAATTCAGGAAAATAATCAGTTCACCAGGAGTGAAGGAGGAGAAGTCTATGAAGTGTTTTTGAAACACAGTGGTGTCTTTTTCCAATATACATCTATTCTTTATCTTTCTCATTTTTAATTTGTTTGTCACCTATAAGAGCTTTAAACTGAATGTTTTTAACTGTTTCACAGTATTTTAGTTATTTTTAAATTACTAATTATTTTATTTTGTGCTGATTAGATTTATGGCTGAGATTTGCTTTTTCTTTTCTTTTTTCCATATATGTCACTGTTGCTCCCTCCTCATTTTTTCTTTACTTTTTTTTTTTTGTTGTTTGTTTGTTTATGGAAGGAATATATTCTCAGAAAAATATTTAATTTTAATTTGTATATATAATTTATTATATATAAAATACACATAGATCATTCTCTCACCAATGAAAAGACTACATTTGGTGCATGTTTTGACCTCCCTGTCATTGCCATATATTTTACTGACTTACCTCCTGTTAATATGAATGAATGCTCTCCTGCCTTTACTCGCTCTTCAACCTTGTTTCATTATGCATGTGTAGGAATGTAGTTCCAGCCAAACCTGCCTCCACTTTTTTTGAAACGTTATATTTTTTTCCTTTGGATCTCGATGTATAATCCTGTTATTTCTATTAAATTGGATATTAACTCTTTTCACTCTCTCCTTTCCCAGAATCACTTATCAAATGTTTTCCCTACATCATTTACAGTTGCCTTATTTTTACACTCTCATGAATCCATTCCAAAAGTTATTTTTCCTTAAAACTTCTAAAAATCTGTCTTACCAAGATCACCAGTGGCATTCATAATATATCTAAAAGTCAATTCTTAAGCCTCATCTTACATTATCAGAAGGTTTGATTTGCTCTTTTGTATTTGACTTTCCTAGCCTGGGCTGTCTTACTAATAAGGCAGCCATAGATTTATTGTTCAAACTAAGATGCCTTTGAAAATGAAAAAGGACTATAGTCAATATTACATTTGTCAACAGGTGTGAACTGGGAGTTTCTTAGACAAACCTAGACTTTATGGTGACCCTATGTAAAATGTCTTACCCAATCTCTTTCCCTGGTGACCCTTTCAACACCATCTCTTTCCGTTCACTCTGTAACTCACTCTGTTCCAGCTATACTGGCCTGTCAGATTTTTCTTCAAAATACCAGGGGCACACCAGCTATTCTCTTTTCCTGAAAGACATGTCTTTAAAATATCCTTATGGCTCACTTCTTTATCCACTACATTTAATTTCTTAAGTGCCATTTTTCTGCTTCCTCTTACTGACAATCATTTTAACATGTCATCTTGACAACACTTTCTGTGCCTGTCGGAACTTTATCCCTCCATAAAAAGTATCACTGTTCAATAAATTGTATAGCATATTATTTTATTTATTGCTTGTATCCCACCAATGAGAATGTAAAATTAAAAAGGAGATATTTTTGCATTGAGGATGTTTTCTTCCTAACCCATTTGTTATTTAATTTTCTGAGGAGGCATTCACTGAGTTTTACACGCATAGTGGCTCGTCCAGATCCTGCTTTATTCTGAGCAAACCAGCTTAAAAACTTTCATGTTCACATTCATGAGGATTGGCCTTATATAATGTAAATACTGACTATTATTTTAAGCAAAAATATTGCATAAATATCCTATGAAGAATAAAGTATGTTTCATGCCTTAAATTTAAGTCCTTTATCCATCTTGAATCAATTTTTGTGAATGGGGAAAGGTGTGGGTCCAGTTTCAGTCTTTTACATGTAGACATCCAGTTCTCCCAGCACCATTTATTGAATAGGGAGTCATTCCCCCAAGGTATGTTCTTGTTCGGTTTATCAAAGATTAGGTGGTTGTAAAATGTTAGTTTCATTTCTTGGTTTTCAATTCGATTCCAAGTGTCTATGTCTCTGTTTTTGTGCCAGTACCATGCTGTCTTGAGCACTATGGCTTTGTAGTACAGACTAAAATCTGGCATGCTGATGCCCCCAGCTTTATTTTTGTTACAGAGAACTGCCTTAGCTATACGGGGTTTTTTCCGGTTCCATACAAAATGCAGAATCATTTTTTCCAAATCTTGAAAGTACGATGTCGGTATTTTGATCGGAATGGCATTGAATAGGTAGATTGCTTTCGGAAGTATAGACATTTTAACAATGTTGATTCTTCCCATTTACAATTGCCAAAATGTGGAAACAGCCTAAATGCCTACCAACCCAGGAATGGATTAACAAGCTGTGGTATATGTATACCATGGAATACTATTCAGCTATTAAAAAAAATGGAGACTTTACATCCTTTGTATTAACCTGGATGGACGTGGAAGACATTATTCTTAGTAAAGAATCACAAGAATGGAGAAGCATGAATCCTATGTACTCAATTTTGATATGAGGACAATTAATGACAATTATGGTTATGGGGGGGGAAAGAAAGAGGGAAGGAGGGAGGGGGGTGGGGCCTTGGTGTGTGTCACACTTTATGGGGGCAAGACATGATTGCAAGAGGGACTTTACCTAACAATTGCAATCAGTGTAACCTGGCTTATTGTACCCTCAATGAATCCCCAACAATAAAAAAAAAAAAAGAATAAAGTATGGGGGAGGCAAAATGTGCGTGTCATCTGTGTGTGTAAAGAACATTAAAATGAACTCAAACCCTCAGTTATCACGTATAATAGAAAGTCAATGACTAATGTCTAAAATCTAAATTAAAAAATAAACATATAGGGCGGCGCCTGTGGCTCAGTGAGTAGGGCGCTGGCCCTATATGCTGAGGGTGGCGGGTTCAAACCCAGCCCCGGCCAAACTGCAATAAAAAAATAACCGGGCGTTGTGGCGGGCGCCTGTAGTCCCTGCTGCTGGGGAGGCTGAGGCAAGAGAATAGCGTAAGCCCAAGAGTTAGAGGTTGCTGTGAGCCGTGTGACGCCACGGCACTCTACCCGAGGGCGGTACAGTGAGACTCTGTCTCTACAAAAAAATAAATAAATAAATAAAAATAAACATATAAGCAAATAAAAAAATGGAATTAAGTACCTGAAAATATATCTGGAGAATTTTAAAAGTAATGTTTTTGGGGAATAAATTTACACAAAAGCAAGAATGAGACAAGGGATGACTACTTTCCATATTAATTTATTTTATTTTCATGAACATTATTTAAAATTATTTTTAAATGTAAAACCTTTATTTATGTATATATGACATAAGTAAATATGGATTATCTTTACATTTATTTCTTGTTTAATTTCAGTTTTAGGATAAAAAATCTGTTAGTATATGTGTATAATCCAGTGTAATGTTTTGATGTATCAATCCAGTGATTTGAATGACAGAACTACACGGGTATATATTTTATAAAGGAGAGTATGGCTCTCAATTTTTGTCAGTTTTTTAGAGCTGATTATATCCAGGCATGTTTTGTCATAGTTATTCATCAGATAATTTTTCACTTAGGAAGTGATTAACTTCCTGAAATGCTCCAAGTGACTGGTTTTTCAAAGAATCTTTCACCCAACTCAAGCATAGTGCACTGTGATCGGCATTTTGCTTTGTGATAAGTGACATATAAATTCATCAGATATGCTAGAAAAATACTTGACCTGCAACATCTAGATTCATGCTAATGTTTTTAAACTTGAGGTGGGTAAGATGTAATCAATGGATTTATTGACCAAATGAAAATGAACTATTTATTTTAATCACTGGATAGTTATTTTACATTTTCTTTCTTAACATCTTATACTTTACATTGGAAATCAGTCAAATGGAGAAAAATGCACACACAAAAAAAATCCAGTAAATTACTTCTGCAAAACAGCTACTATAAATGTTTTAGAGAATTTCCTTTCATTTATTATTTGACATTTAACTGTAGTATGCTAATAATATGTATCTTTTTTTACTTACTGTTACACCAAATGAAATTGTCTTCATAATAATTTTTATAAATGTAAATTAAATGATTATAAAATATACTATTTCATATTGGGGTTAAAAATTTACTTAAGATTATAAATTTATTTTTATATATCGCATTTATCGCTGCATTGAATATCTTTGTACATTAATGCATTTTGAAGTATTTCATATGACAAAATTTTCAGATGTGGAGCTAGCATGTCTGATAATTCAAAATCATAATTAATACACATTTTCAAAAATACATATATGTAATCAACACCCCTTTCCATGAAGGCTGTATAATCCTAACACTCTGGAAGGCCGAGATGAGTTGATTCCTTTAGTTCAGGAGTTCAGGATTAGCCTGAACAAGAGCAAGACCCCATCTCTACTAAAAATAGAAAAAGCTACTCATAGCTACCTCCCAGCTACTTCAGAGGCTGAGACAAGAGGATATCTTGAGCCCAAGAGTTTGAGGTTGCTGTGAGCTAGGATGATGCCAGGGCACTCTTCAAAAACAACAACAACAATAGAACCTTTCCATGAGCATTCTATGATGGTGGCAATTGGCAGAACATGAGACCCCTTGTTGAAGAATATTACTTCCATATGCTGGGCATTCAACTGTGTTCCCCAAAAGGTATGTAGAAGGCCTAAGCCCCTGTGTCTCAGAATGTGGTATTATTTGGAATCAGAGTTGTTAAAGATATAAGAAGTTAAGATGAGATCATGCTGGAGTGGAGTGGGTGCTTAATCCAATATGGCCTGTGGCTGGTGTCCTTATAAGAAGAAAGAGAAGAAACTGACACACAAGGGGAGGAGGACAAGTGACAATGGAGGCATAGACTGACAGGTGCTGCTACAAGAGAAAGAATGCCAGTGACTATATGTGAACCATCAGAAGCTGTGAAGAAACACAGAAAATTCTGCTGTACAGTTTTTAGGGGTAGCATGGCCTTGCTGACATCTTGATTTTGGATTTCTAGCTTTTAAGCCTACCTGACTATAAATTTCTGTTTTAAGACACAGCCTTGTGGTAATTGGTTATAGCAGCTCTAGGTAGGACATTAATATGCCACACAAACTACACTCCTGCATGTGCTTTATCCACACACACTCCCCCCAACCTCCCATCCACTCACTTCATCCTTACCCTACCTTCCTAGTTTTCAGCTGGGACTCCTCTATACATTCTTCCTTACTCAAATACTTCTGTCTGTATTCCTAACTCAAATGAATTTCCTATTTCAATATTTGAACTGACCCATGTCTTGGGCAAGGACTTGCCCAAGCAGAAATTCAGAAACTTCTAATGTTCTTTCCTGGTTTATTTGTTTCTGGGGCATCAAGTCTCTTCTTATATTTTCTGAAAAATCCTGATATTCTTTTTTTATTGATCCCTTCATTTAACCTCTTCATATTTAATCACCACTCATTTTTGTGTATTTTTTTCTCATTCCACCAAAGTCTATTCAAACTTTACTTAAACATTTATTGAATCAACATTCAAAAAAACACTCACATTTACATTTTGATTATTTCAGCATCCTTCTGACAAAAAAAAAAGAATAAAATTTACATAACGTTAGTAAGGGTATGGGAGGTTCTAGCTTATTTATTATGAAAATAACATTTTTATATATTAAGGGAAAATATCTTACAGCTACTAGGCATCAGTACTGAGCTTATTCAATGAGTTATAGTTTGGATTAACTTGTTATTTACATTTGAAGCCTTCATTTATTTTCAACTGAGATGTTTAAAAATGAATTTTAATAATAAACTGCCAAATTATTCATTTTGGTTGATTTATAGCAATGTTTAGAGAACTGAAAAAGTTGATTAAAATAACTTGCTCTTGTATGTGTCATCCAGACCTATAAATTTTGTAGTACTTTAATAAGTTCTTTTGCTTAAATAAACTAAGCCTTTGGTTTGCTCTCATTTGGGGATGGTATAAGAAGTAAGGGGAAGGCAGAAATCCAATAAATTCCATCAACCTCTAAGCTCTCAATGACACAATCTAAGAAAAAATAGTTCTTTTCCAGGGAAATGCCTCATCAAAACTAGCCACTTAGTCTCTTTTCTTATAATATTATCATTCCTATACTCCTTGGATATAGACTTTATGAAGTCCTCACTGCTCACTGCTGTTATTCATAATTTTTTTTCAAAGGTGGCAGAAACACTCATCAAACTTTGATTGGACTCCCCTGAGTTTTTTTTTTGACTATACCTCAAACCTGGGTTTTGTGTTCTTTTTTATAGAATCCAGTCTCAGCAAGAAAATCGCTAAGTCAGTTCTGTGAGAATTCCCACCTTCCACATCTGATGTAATTCCTCATCCCTCATGTATGTGATCACCTAGGCCTTCCTTCAGCAAGAAGCCTATCAAATTGGTTTAGCCGAAATCCTCCCTTATCCAAGAGGTTTCCACTTAGGAATTGTCCATCCAATGATTCTCATCCTGCTCTTTGGCTGTAAATCTCCACTTATCCATGTTATTTTTGGAATTGAGCCTGCATGTATTCTGAGGGCTCTTTTTGTTACTGTAATAGTTTTTTTTTTTTTTTCAATAAAATTTATTTTCAATACTTTAACTTCTGTCCAGTTGGTTTTCTTTAACAAAGGTAAGGCATTCATTTACAAGAGTTATTATAAATTCACTTTAGAGACATTTTTCCACCTGCCAACTGCTTAACTAACTTAGATTTTGTTAATTGACAATTGTCCGTATATCTTATGTTTCTAAACAGCCTAGATTCTCTTAATTTACTACCAATTCAAGAATGTGTATAGAGAGAGATATTGCAGGATGGTAATAATCAGAAACATCTTACTCCCTGAGGAAGTCTAGGAAATAAAAATATTAAGCTCTCCTTCCCCATATAGAATCCAGACTGATGGTAAGTCTCTTTCTCTAGAGGGGAAGATGTGGATATTAGGCTTCTTAATTTCAGGGTCACTCTCCTATAATGCACTCCCCTAGCTGTGAAAGTACCATCTGTCTATACCATGTTACACTCTTCAAACTGGAGTTTGGCATAGTGATGCAAGCTGTTGTTTTGGCTGATAATTTCACAACAAGTAATAAATTGTCCTTGTCTCTGACCCAGAAGCAGACATTGTTTCATATACATATATCTACATATGTACATTATGTTTATATATGCACATGTATAACATATGTTTATATATACTATATACTTAATACACATAGTAGAGACTAAATTATTAACTCATAAGTAGGATAGTCAATACAAACCTTTAGATTCAACAAATATAGCATGTAATTTCATATAACATATATTATAAATAACCAGTGGTTGTTACCAATCGTGCTGTGGTTGACCCAAAAGTTTGTACTCAATATTGTGTGATATAAGGCTGTGAGAAACTTGTGGCTTGGCACCTGTAGCGTAGTGGTTAATGGTGCCAGCCAAATAACTGGAGGCTGGGAGGTTGGAACCCACCTCAGGCCAGCTAAGCAACAATGACGAATGCAACAGCAAAATAGCCGGGCGTTGTGGCGGGTGCCTGTAGTCCCAGCTGCTTGGGAGGCTTAGGCAAGAGAATCTATTAAGCCCAAGAGTTTGAGGCTGCTGTGAGCTGTGATGGCATTGCACTCTACCAAGGGCTACATAGTGAGACTCTGTCTCAAAAAAAAAAAAAAAAAGAAAAGAAAAGAAACTTGTCAAGAATATTAGCAGTCATAAATACATTGCAGGGTTTTATTTTTTACTTTTCAAAATATATTTAAATTTATTATGTGAAGATGTTCAAAGATTTTAAACTATAGCATAAGACTATTAAAAAAAAAGGTTTGCATTTTAAGTTTTAAAGTTTCTTGTTATTCATTTTCCTGTGGTCTTTCTACAAAGGTTTAAGTTTCATTCTGAGATCATAAAAACCTCCCAAAGTGAAAGACCAACATTTTACTTTTCAGCATCCACAACGTAATAACTACATCACAATTTATATTTGTATGTAAATATAAATTGTATATTTGTATATTTGTATACAATTTATATTTGTATATAAATATACAAATATTTGTAAACTGGCACACATATGTAATTATTTTATATTTTATAAAAATCTAACACCTAGAAATGCAAACTCAAGATATCAATGTCTTCAAGGTTAAATGACAAAAACAATATATAATAATCTCTCTGCTTCTTTATATTCATATATATATACATATACATACACATATACAGTATATAAACAGAGACATATGTAGCCATATGCTTATGTGATCATAGCTCACTGTGACTCCAAATTACTTTTTTTTTTTTAAACTACTTTGCCATTTTATTGTTGTTGTTGTTGTTGTTGTTGGAGATTCATAAACCAGATTACACTGATTGCATTTGTTAGGCAAAGTCCCTCTTGCAATCCTGTCTTGCCCCCAAAAGGTGTGGCAAACACCAAGGTCCCACCCCCTCCCTCCTTCCCTCTCTCTGCTCTTCCTTTCCCCACCCCTCCCTCCTTCTTTCTCTCTCTGCTTTCCCCTTCCCCCACCCCCATCGTGACCTTAATTGTCATTAATTGTCCTCATATCAAAATTGAGTACATTGGATTCATGCTTCTCCATTCTTGTGATGCTTTACTAAGAATAACGTCTTCCACTTCCCTCCAGGTTAATACAAAGGATGTAAAGTCTCCATTTTCTTAATGGCTGAATAGTATTCCATAGTGTACATATACCACAGCTTGTTAATCCATTCCTGGGTTGGTGGGCATTTAGGCTGTTCACACATTTTGGCGATTGTAAATTGAGCTGCAATAAACAGTCTAGTGCAAGTTTCCTTATGATAAAAGGATTTTTTTCCTTCTGGGTAGATACCCAGTAATGGGATTACAGGATCAAATGGGAGCTCTAGTTTGAGTGCTTTGAGGTTTCTTCATACTTCCTTTCAAAAAAGTTATACTAGTTTGCATTCCCACCAGCAGTGTAAAAGTGTTCCCTTCTCTCCACATCCACACCAGAATCTATAGTTTTCAGATTTTGTGATGTGGGCCCTTCTCACTGGGGTTAGATGGTATCTTAGGGTGGTTTTGATTTGCATTTCTTTAATAGATAGGGATGATGAACAATTTTGTCATATGTTTGTTAGCCATTCATCTGCCTTCTTTAGAGAAGGTTCTATTCGTGTCTCTTGCCCATTGATATATGGGATTTTTGGCTTTTTTCATGTGGATTAATTTGAGTTCTCTATAGATCCTAATTATCAAGCTTTTGTCTGATTCAAAATATGCAAATATCCTTAGCCATTGTGTAAGTTGTCTATTTGCTTTGGTTGTTGTCTCCTTAGCTGTACAGAAGCTTTTCAGTTTAATGAAGTCCCATTTGTTTATTTTTGTTGTTGTTGCAATTGCCATGGCAGTCTTCTTCATGAAGTCTTTCCCAAGGCTGATATCTTTTAGTGTTTTTCCTATGCTTTCTTTGAGGATTTTTACTGTTTCCTGCCTTAAATTTAAGTCCTTTATCCATCTTGAATCAATTTTTGTGAGTGGAGAAAGATGTGGGTCCAGTTTCAGCCTTTTACATGTGGATATCCAGTTCTCCCAGCACCATTTATTGAATAGGGAGTCTTTCCCCCAAGGTATGTTCTTGTTTGGTTTATTGAAGATTAGTTGGTTGTAAGATGTTAGTTTCATTTCCTGCTTTTCTATTCAATTCCAATGACAATTCAATTGTCTCTATTTTTGTGCCAGTACCATGCTGTCTTGACCACTATGGCTTTGTAGTACAGCCTAAAATCTGATGCCCCCAGCTTTATTTTTATTACTAAGAACTGCCTTAGCTATATGGGTTTTTTTCTGGTTACACACAAAATGCAGAATCATTTTTTCCAAATCTTGAAAGTACGATGTTGGTATTTTAATAGGGATGGCATTGAATAGGTAGATTGCTTTGGGAAGTATAGACATTTTAACAATGTTGATTCTTCCCAGCCATGAGCATGGTATGTTCTTCCATTTGTTAATATCCTCTGCTATTTCCTTTCTGAGGATTTCATAATTTTATTTATAGAGGTCCTTCATCTCTTTTGTTAGGTATATTGGTATGTATTTCATTTTCTTTGAAACTATGGTGAAGGGAGTTGTGTCCTTAATTAGCTTCTCATCTTGATTGTTATTGGTGTGTACAAAGGCTACTGACTTGTGGACATTGATTTTAAATCCTGAGACATTACTGTATTTTTTGATGACTTCCAAGAGCCTTGTGTTTGAGTCTTTGGGATTCTCTAAGTATAATATCATGTCATCAGCAAAAGAGAGAGTCTGACCTCCTCTGCTCCCATTTTGATGCCCTTTATTTCCTTGTCTTGCCTAATTGTATTACCTGATCTTCCAGCACTATATTGAATAGTAAAGGTGACAGAGGACAACCTTGTCTGGTTCCAGTTCTAAGAGGAAAAGCTTTCAATTTTAGTCCATTCAGTAAAATATTAGCTGTAGGTTTATCATAGATAGCTTCAATCAGTTTCAGAAATGTGTCACCTATGCCTGTACTCTTCAGCTGTCTTCTTGCTTGGAAAGTTTCATTAGAGAAGTCTGCTGTCACCCTGATGGATTTGACCCCGTAGGTCAACTGGGGCTTACTCCTGGCAGCTTGAAGAATCTTTTCTTTTGTCTTGACTTTGGACAGGTTCATCACAATGTGTCTTAAAGAACTCAGTTAGAGTTGAGGCAACCTGGGGTCCAATATCCCTTTGCAAGGAGTGTGTCGGAATCTTTGGTGATATTTGGGAAATTTTCATTTATAATATTCTCTAGTATGGCTGCCACTCCCCTGGGGCATTCTTCTTCCCCTTCTGGGATTCCTATAACTCGTACGTTTGAATGCTTCATAAAGTCCCATAATTATGTCAGTGAATGTTCTGCTTTCTCTCTCTTCTTTTCTGCCTCTTTAACTATCTGAATTATCTAAAGAACTTTCTTGTCTACCTTCGAAATTCTTTCTTCTGCATGATCTAATCTATTGCTGGTACTTTCTATTGCATCTTTAAGTTCCCTAATTGACTGCTTCAGTTCCTTCAGCTCTGCTATATCCTTTCTATATTCTTCCTATCATTCATCTCTTATTTGATTCTGTTTTTGGAATATCTTTTGGTTATTTTCCAGCAGTTTCCTTCATTGTTTCCATCATTTTCTTCATTGTTTCATCGTTTGTATTCTAAATTCCCTTTCTGTCATTTCTAACATTTCTTTATAGGTGAAATCCTCTGGAGTAGCTACCTTACAATTGCTTGGAGGGGTTGCTCTGGACTAGTTCTTTATGTTGTCAGGAGTTTTCTGCTGATTCTTCCTCATGAATGATTTCTTTTATCTGTTTCCTTGCCCTAATTTTTCCTTTCGCTTCCCCTTGTTCTTTAAGTTGTTGTGCCTGTGGACAGGGTTCCATGAGTTCTTTTGGTACAGGACCAAAAGGATGAGAAGGTTGAAGAGCAAGAAGGGATAAAAGAAAGAAAGAAAGAAAGAAAGAAAGAAAGAAAGAAAGAAAGAAAGAAAGAAAGAAAGAAAGAAAGAAAGAAAGAAAGAAAGAAAGAGAGAGAGAGAAAAGAAAAGAAAAAAGAGAAAGGAGAGGGGATGGGTAAAAGGGAATATTGACAAAAAGAGGAGAGGCACATAAAGAGGGAGAGAGACAAATATATGTATACAGTAGGGTACTTTGACCCAACCTTATAAACCCCCCAACCTCTGGGGGTGCTGGGTTCGGTGGTTGCCTTGAGGTCAGCAGCTCTTTGCTAGCCCGTTTGAACACAGTACCCTACCACCACCAAGTAGAGAGGAAAGACAAAAATGCTATAAATCAAACCAAAACAAGCAAACAGAAAACTTTATGGGATAAAATTGGACAAAAAAATAAAATAAAATAAAAAATAATAGGGGTAGAAACACTAGCAAAAATGAAGTTCTAATTATTTAAAAATGCAACAATAGGAAATTGTATTTAAATTAGAAAAATGGAGGAAAAAAAAGAAAGAAAAAAGAAGAAAAGAAAAACCTACAGGGAAAGGGTTGAAATTAAAAAGCAAAACAACAAAAACAACACCAACAACAACAACAAAAAAAACAGTATATATATCTTGCTGAATATGGTCTGGGCAACAAGTGATCTTCACAGGTATAAGATGTTAATCACAGTGTTGATACGGCTGGCGGCCTCTGCTGATTTCTCAAGCCCTAGAGGGTGGAGAGCCTAAATCTCTCCTCAGCCCTCTTAACTAGTATGATGAAAATGTGTCAAACGGTCTATGAACCAAGTGTATGGTGCCCCATGATCAAACTAATGTACACAGCTATGATTTAATGAAAAAAATAAATAAATAAAAGGCACTTTAAACTTCTAAACTTGGCTAAGCAGAAGCTTTCCCAGGAAAGCTCTTGTCGTTGAGACTTTGTGCCCAAAGTTCTCTGCACTCCTGCCCAAGCTCTCCCAAGGCAGTTCAACTGAGTACCAAGTCCAAAAACACCAAAACAGCTCACAGGTAAGGCCTTTCCAGTTTGCAGTCTCACTGCTGCTGTACTTACAGCTGCCAGAGTGATTAGACGGAATGAACACAAAACCACTTGCCAGTTTTCCACTGCTTTTGTCCTCCTCTTGGGGTTCAAAAGTCTCTTGCTGACTCCCTGTGTTCTCAAAGGAATGATTATGGGCAGATCCCACCACCCAGAGATGCCTGGAGTCTTATCTCCCCAGACTCATCATGCCCAGTTGCAAAGAAGCTGTTACTTGGCTGCCATTTTGCTCCGTGACCCCAAATTCTTGGCCTCAAGCAATTCTCCCACTGTGACCTCCCAAAGCGGGATTACAGACATCGTCATCAGGTCCAGCCCTGATATGCTTATTTGAGACACATATTTTACAGCTCTAATTTTTTATCTCACTTTCTGTTCCTTAACATATTTACTTCCCTAAAAGTCTAAGTATCAAATCTCAGCTACATAAATATTGTCTAACAGCATAGGGAAACCCAGCAAAAATGTTTTATAAAAGAGGTACAATCAAGCTTTTCATGGATCAACATGGATTGTGAAACCTCATTTGCATTGTTCAAAATCACGTTTACACCTTTGCCTCTGTCAATAATCTGTGCATCAGTGGTGACATAGTGGTATCACACTTCTTAAAGCATGATCACAAAAATCAGTCTATGAATAACTGAGATAACTGAGCTGGCCAAAACCACCAGAATGTGATGATGTGTACTTAATATGTAATATATGTGCACTTATGCATTTGTAGTGTTGTAGAATTTTTTTATGTTAAATTTACAAAATATTTGTCACATCATGATAGTTTCAATCGCCACTAATGTACTAAGTTTGTTCATTATTGATAATTTTTTAGGTATGTTTCCTTTTAATAGTTTTGTTTTCCAAGACAAACAGCATCAATTTTTTTTTTTTTTTACCTATAGTTCTTTTAAAACATTAGGTAGTGGTAAATTATTATATAACTACTCCACTTCTGATTGATAAGGCAAATTTTAGTTTATATATATATTGTGTGAATAAAGATACCTTATTTAACTTTATGATGGTTCTTTTTATTAGTTTTTAAATGGGGCTGAATGTTAACAGCATAATAGAATTAGAGTTATGAGAAAAGTGGGACAGACAGACTTGGTTGTAATCCATGTTCTGCTTTGTATCTGTAGGACCTGGGCAAGTATCTATCCCTGTGCCTCAGTTTCCTCATCTGAGAAAAGACTCTATTTCATAGGGGTTTTAAGTATTAAATATGTTAATTCATGTTAAACATGTAAAATAGTATCTCTTGTACAATAAACACAAAGAATTAATTAAATAGCATGTATGTATTAAATAAGATAATAGTACATACTAGTCCTTAGAGCAGCAGTTCTCAACCTGTGGGTCATGACCCCTTTGGGGGTCGAATGACCCTTTCACAGGGGCAATTCATATGATTCATAACAGTAGCAAAATTACAGTTATGAATTACAGTTATGAAAATAATTTTATGGTTGGGGTCACCACAATATGAGGAACTGTATTAAAGGGTTGTGGCATTAGGAAGGTTGAGAACCACTGCCTTAGAGAATCGAATGGGCTCTTGTGTATTATTTACTACAATTAAATTTTAAGATGTATAACTTTCAAATTAGCTACTCACCTTCTAAGAGATTATCTCATAAACTGTTCTCAAACATTTGCAAAGATGAATGCCTAAAATTACATTACTGATATTATAATATGAGAAAATAGTTAAATTTCCGCAATAGAATTTTTGCTAATGCTGGTAACCTAATGGTAAAATAACTCACAGTTAATGCAAATAGGACCAAAAAATCTATATACATTGTGAATGAGGGACAATATAGAATTGTATGATCCCATTTAGTAAATATGGGTTTTTAAATGCAAAACTGCATTTATTTATACTAAGGTATAGTGAAAAAAGTAGTTTCAGAACACTATTCAATAACGAAACAAAACAAAACAAAATCTCTTCAACTATATAGACTGTATGTCATAGCAACATATTTTGTTTCAAAGATTTAAAAGGGGGTTTCAATGCTCAGTGAGATGCATGAGGTTATGGTTGTCTATTTTATACATACCTGTATGTTTGATCTTTTTATAATAAAATTACTTTGTAATAACCATAAAATTTGACATTAAATCTTGTGAACATCTATGATAAGTAATATACAAAGTAACACTTGGGGACTTAAAATCACTATATTACTTTAAAAAAAAAATCTATATGTGGGTGGCACCTGTTGCTCAAGGACTAGGGTGCCGGCCCCATATACCAGAGGTGGTGGGTTCAAACCTGGCCCAGACCAAAAACTTCAAAAAAAAACTGTATGTTCATTTTTATTTCTTAATTTTGACTAACCAATTACGGTGAATCTAGCCTATCCACAGCTTCCAAAGGCACTTTCACAATACCCACAATTATGCCTTTGTCTATGCTATTATATCTGCCTGTACTTTTCTTTCTCATCCTTTCCAATTCTGTTTAATCTTGTCACCATACATTCTTTATGAAGACTCATTGTGCTGCTTAATCCACAATTCCTAAATCAGTTTGAATTTCTTACTCTGCCAGATATGGTGACTGCCATATCTATTATATTGTCATATTCTATTTTTGTCTCAGCATCTATATATAATATAGATAAAATATACAAATAATATATTGATATATATTGTATATTATCTTTAACTTGGTGGCTACCTCTCTCATGGGGTTACCTATTAAATATAGCATTTCTTATTGGTCACAGTATCTTTCCTGCCAGGTAAGTATATTATTAATATTATATGGGTTTTATTGACTCCACGTCAAGATCAACTATAATAGCACCTGCATAATGTGCAGCAGGAATTGCTTACTTAGCTGATTGACAAAATAATTATAATTGGATAGGATAATGGTCCTTTTTAGCCAATGCTTACATATTCAAGAGAATTATTCTCAAACTCAAAGTAATAAAACAAGTGCATATTCAAAATTTCCCATTGCCTTAAGAAAGGAATAATGAGGTCTGAGTCAACATCGAAAACCTTTAAAAATGGCATTTTCACAGAGTGCTTCTAGCAAAATAGACTTTCTTCACTGTCTTGAGAAGTTCCTAATACTCAAAAGTTCAGGAAACTTAAGAACTCCAGAGAATTTTCAAGGCTTCACTTAGTGCCTGGAGCAACTCAGTGAAAGTCAACTAGCCACTATTATTGTCTAGTAGGAGAGCTCAAATTTTGTCATATTTAAAAAGTGTTTTAATTTTTTTTTTTAAGCCAGAAGAGTTTTCCTATGGGGAAAGAGCAGTTATGTATTAAATGAGTTGTGTATATTTGTTTACTGACGAGCCGACTGTTGAACTCTTACTAAGGATGCAGAAAGTAATACATTGAGTCCTGTAAGTACTGTGGTTAACAACTGGGCACCACAAAAAGAAAAATCATTTCATTATGAAATTAAAGTTTAATATGAGACATCAGTCATCAGAAATAATAGGTATACTGGATATATAGGCACACAAGATATCTAAAGAAGATCTGAATGATATCTTTGTACTGAAATGACTGATACAAGAAGAAAAATACTAAATGTCAGACAGAAACTACACAGAAGATCATTAAAAAAATGAGTTTTCAATCATGAAAAACTCCTTGTCTCTAGTCATAGATTCATTATTCATTAACATTTAAAAAAAATAAACTTATAGAATGTCTGCACTGAATTTCATTTTATAAATGAGAAAATTGAGGTCTAGAAAGGGTAATGGACACTAAAAGTTAGTAGTAGGATTTATCTTTCATGATCTGTGTTGTCTCCAAGCATCTCTAATGGCTGAAAACTGTTGAACTCACATAAAATACACCAGAAGACTTGTTAATGTAGTAAAGCTAAATTTATAAGGCCTTACCTGTATTTTTTTTTTATTAAATCATTGCTGTGTACATTAGTATGATAATGGGGCACCATACACTTGGTTCATATACTATTTGACACATTTTCATCACACTAGTTAACATAGCTTTCCTGGCATTTTCTTAGTTATTTTGCTAAGACCTTTACATTCCACATTTACTAAGATTCACATATACCCTTGTAAGAGGCACCGCAGGTGTAATCCCATTAATCCCCCTCCCTCCACCTACCTACCCCCTCCCTCCCCTCCCTTTCCCCCTTCTCCCTATTCTTAGGTTTTAACTGGGTTATAGCTTTCATGTAAGGTCCTACATTAGTTTCATAAGAAGGGTGAGTACATTGGGGGTACTTTTTCTTCCATTCTTGAGACACTTTACTAAGAAGAATATGTTCCAGCTCCATCCATGTAAACATGAAAGAGGTAAAGTCTCCATCTTTCTTTAAGGCTACATAATATTCCATGGTGTACCTGTAGTAGGAAGCACATTTTTTGTCAGTGTCTTAAAAGAAGAGAAAGAAATAGGATATTTTAGGGCATTTCAGTCTGGGCTAGGTGGATGGAAGCAGATCTCTCCAGGTTGTGAACTTATTAGGATAAGAAAGTTTGTGATAATAGATTAGGTTGGTGAACACAAGGGAGAGACTGTCTTAAAGTGAGTCCTAATAAGCAAGTTGCAGTTGATAAGCAAACACTTGGTCCAAATGAGTAGACTTTTATGTTCAATAAATCAGTGACAATTCCCTTGGAAAAATAAAAAAAGGTAGTGAAGATATTTATTGGTTTATAGACTTACATTTCTCATGAAAATATTTCCTGAAAAACACAACTAAGTCCCTTTTCCACAGGTAATCTATATTTTTGTGTAAATTAGTTTTACACATGATTTTGATACTCAGTTCTATTTTATAGTAATTCTTCAGTTCACACAAGAATTACATTGGCAAAGTGATCAGTCCAATCACACATGGTTTGAGGTTTCATTTTTATACATCAGTGTTTTGGTGGTAGTTATTTCAACAACCATGTCAAATTTTCCTATTCCTTTTTGTTGGATAATCTTATATTGGAACATTTAATTTGGAAGAAGAGTTGTCTTGGGCCACACATTAATTACACAAACACTAATGGAAGTTGATGAGCAAAAAAAAAAAAAAAGAAAGAAAAGAAAAGAAAAAAAGTTTATAGGTATTTTTTGTGGTATCTTTCTCTACAGATAAGCAAAAAAGTACTCACATAATAATCCTAATTATTCAGTCTTTCAAAATCATCAAGCAGGTCCCAAGTTTGTGATTACAAATATAGAAAATGTACATATCCTAAATAATAAAATATCTTGGTTATTTTGTTGTTTTTTATTATAAAAGAAAACTGGGCATCATAAAACTAGGGGGCATTTGACATTGTATTTGAGAAACTATTGCATCACTATCTGGTCTGATGGAAGTAGCTGCAATTCTCAGTCAGTTCTCAAGGTGCTTATCAGATATTTTCATTCTAATTTTACTCCTAATATGCTCATTCTTGAAAATAGTTGCTTGCAAACTTTAGGTGCTGCCAAAGATCAATGACATGAATAGGGCATGACTGTGAAGTGAAGGATATTTGTTTCTGGGAGAACAGGACCTACAAAAGTCCAGTAAAGAGACAGGATCAAAATTTTCTTTTAAGTCCGATGCTATATTGTAGTTCTGTGCACTCCCTTCAAAAATTGGCAGGTAACATATTTACATCGAATGAAAATGGAATCACAAACACACCAAAATATAATATTCCCAGAAATTTTGAAAATCGTTTTTAAATTCTTGTACAAAATTGAAAAGTAGGGCTGCATATTTTTTCACTGGTCAAAGGATGGTGGTTAGTCGAGTCAAAACGCATAAAAGTGTTTGCTTTAATTTGAGTTTGCCATAATATCAGTTTCATTTGTAATGCTGTTCTGGTTGGAAACATTGTTTTGGTAAGTTGGTTTCACTTTGAAATACTGTTTAACTCATTTAAGTGAGTGGTATAATACACTAAAAATGCTATCAGTAAATCTGTAAGCTATTTTTCATTGTCAAGTTCCGCCATAAATTTAGTTTTTAATAGTATAAACAATTTGATAACATCATGAATCATAAAATCTTTTCAACACTTGGCCTTAATTTCACCATCTTAATTTTGAAATTCAAATGATGTAACCACTGTCAGCATCAGTACTTTTAAGGAATTTCTTGAATTGGTGATGATTCAATGTCTTGGTCCTTATGAAATTCACAGTCTTGATGATTAGTTACATGACATTATCCATCTTTAAAACTTTTGCACATAAACTTTTTTGATCCTCTATGCAACGATACTTCATCAAGCATGGATTTGGGGCAGCAATCACAGTATCTTCTATTAATTTTCCAAGTCCCTCCCTTTAACCTACCATCACTGAGGAACCATCAGTAACTATACCAGATATGTTGACGATGGACAAAGAAAATTGCGTTAACGTATTTTTACTACTTCGTATAAAACTCTTAGTTGTGTCTTTCAATGGCACTGAGAAGCTATTTCTTCAGTGACATTATATTCATCATCAATGCCTCTAAAAAGAAGTGGCAAGTTGAACCATATTTGTAGCGTCACTTTTGTCATCCATTGCCAAAGTCTTAAATTTAAAATTAGCAGCTTTGCTCTCCAAAATTCTTTTATAGATTTTCCAGTTTTTTTAGTTTTCCTGGTTATCATCTGGTGACACAAACTTATTTTAGAAATATCCTCCTGTTTTTCATGGAAAATTATATCAGTTTCACTTTCCTTACATTGCTTAATAAACTAACCATCAGTAAATGGTTTCTATTCTTTTTTTTTTTGCTGTTAAATATGCTACCACATAACTAGCTTTTACAATGGAATCTCCCAGAGTTGTAACCTTTAGAAAAAAAATTGTGTTTTTATTTTAAAAGAAACTTTTTTTCAGTTCCTCTATTTTGTCCTTCATATGCATCAAATTTGGCAGCATGTTTTTGCATATCATGCCTTCTCAAATCATAGTTTTTGAAAATTTGCACAAAAATCCCTACAAATTAAGCAAAGTGACTTACTATACACCGTGACAAAAAGTAGTCATCTGGGATGGTGCCTGTGGCGCCATAGATGGGAGGTGGCAGGTTCGCCATACTACATACTTGGGAGGTGGCAGGTTCAAACCTGGCCCCAGCCAAAAACTGCAAAAAAAAAAAAAAAAAAAAATAGTCATCTGCCCATTTTGGGTTGAACAATCTCTTTCGCCTATGATTTTTCTTTTGTGGGATTTGATTTTCTTTTGAGACATTGTAGAAGCTGCCGCCATGCTGGAATTTTAAAAATGATAATAGATAAGGGACTATATTTGCTTTTATTATGCAAATAAACTGACAAGAAAATGGAAAGGAAGGTTTGGGCCTTTCCACATCTTGGCTACTGAGGCAAGATGAGGTGGAAGGCTGATTTAAAACACAGCAGGTGACCTGACTTCCAAATAACGTAAAATGCCTAACAGTGCAAAGGTAGATTGAAATATTGTTGGTAATTGCAGCCTTCCCAAGTCACCATGAGCACGTGTAACATCAGATGCTGTCGATTCTACTGTCTGCAGTTGGAGATAACACACAGGAAGCTGCACACTGCCATAACACTGAGGACACCCTTGCAGGCAAATGGCAAGAGCATACGCATGGTTTATTTTATGTCACACTGAGACACATCATCCACAAAGTTCATGCTGGAGACCTGAGCAATTAAGTTCCACAAAAAGTCACACACAAAAACATTGGACAATGTTTTAAGTAAGTTTACAATTATGTGCTGGGTTGCATTCACAGCCATCCTGAGCTGCACGAGGCCTGTAGGCCACAAGCTGGACACTCCTGATTTAATTGGACAATAGATGCTAAGTAGTATTTAAAGCTCCAGTGATACATGTCACACATTTGAACACTGACAGAATAATGCAAAGGAAAGAATATAATAAAACTAAATAGGCCATCCAGAATTCATTTTAATATTTTCCTATTTCATATCTCAAATCAAGGGCCATGTTTCCTCTTTTGGGAATCAAATTAGTGATTACTTTTTATAGGAACTGTGGGTCCATAAGAGAGACTGTTGAAAGCTAATGTAAAATCAAACATTTCACTTCTTGTCTTGGTTTATAGGTAAGATGACTGGTTATTGTGACTTCGTTAACTCAAATAGAAATATGACTATTTCAGAGAAGCTGGAATCCTAGTCTATAGTAACCAAGGACACCAAGAAAAGCATTTTGTCTCTTAGTACAAAGGGCAGAAAAGTTATGAATGACATTTCTGGGAAATAAATAAAAAATCTCTGGACCACTTCCTACAACTCCTTATGCAAAAGGGAAGGTTCCTCTTCTCCTGTGAAGAATTATACCGCAGATGGATCATTCAGGAAATTCCTCTCTGACCTTGCATAAGCAAGAACATGCAGATGGTAACTTTAGGCCTGCAGGCTGTGTCTACATCCTAAAGCTAAAGTCTGTTTGATTCCCCACTAATAATAAATTTCAAGTTTATCTTTACAGGCTCAGAACAGGAGATAAGAAGGATTACACGTTCTTCCACCTACCCAGGGACATCTACATAAGTGATGCTTCCTTCAGCCCCCTTTTCTCTTCTACCTTTTGTTTTAACTTACATAAAATATAGATTCCTTGGTCTCTCAAGAATGTACCCATTTTGCCTCACAACCAACTGCTGAAGCTTCCAAATTCCCCTCTGGAAAAACAACCAATAGGTCTGTCTGTGGTTTATGTCTTTCCCAGACATATCCTCAGCTTTGACTTAATAAATCTCCATTGGTTGCAAGAGGGACTTTACCTAACAATTGCAATCAGTGTAACCTGGCTTATTGTACCCTCAATGAATCCCCAACAATAAAAAAAAAAAAAAAATCTCCATTGGTTGAGATTCTAATCTCAGTCATGTATTTGGGTGAACAACTGTTAATATTTCATAAGTGAAGAATTTATTCCAAATAAATTATCTCAATAATGCATTTCATTCTGACTTAAATGTAACTCTTCTTTGGAAATTCTGTGTTGCTTCTAAGCTGAAACATGAAGTAGATAGAAGGGATCATACTTAAGACTCATGTCATCTTTATAATGTAACGAAAATCATTCTGCTATTTATTGGATAAGGGTAGATTCTCAGGGAAATTCATAGTCTTTATGTTTACGAGTGTGGATATGTAAGTAGGAAGGGGCCTCCTTTGACTTCGAGGACCTAATTATTTTGACATGTTCTTTATTTTCCTAGGATTAAACAAGTATTGACTATCCCAATTTAATGGCTCCCTAAAGAAAATAAAACACAGATATATAATGATATAATATGTAGTCTTAGGTGATACTGAAGATAAATTGTATCAGTTGAATACCATAAAAAATTGAGGGCAGTTATATTATTTATAGCACTAAATTCCTAAATAAATAAGTATCTTTCAACTGGGATCCTTGACATAAGGAGAGCAGGTTGAGGGGGGTGCTGAATCTTGGCATCAGGAAGGGAAGACTGCCCTCAGGCCTTCAGAATCTCTACTCCTGAGCAATTCAATGAACATAGTAGATCCCTACCTATTAAGATAGTGGATGTGGTATCCTAAAGGAGAAAATAATGTTTTCTTATTCAGAATGCAGGGTTGATAGTTGTAAGATAAGATTGGAGCTCAGTTTGTGGATTAGTACAAATACCTACTACCACTATAATTAGCACTGAGAGAGAGGTTGTGTGAGATTTTTGGAGTTTACAATGAATATTATGTTCTTGGTGTCAGTACAAATCTACAAGATTTCCTTTATCATTTAGAGAAAATTCTCCTTATAAGTTTAGTAGTAAAAAAAGAAAACATAACAGTCATTTTCCACTTAGAGTGGCTTTATTATCATTCACTTCATTTTTGTTTCCTTTGGCTTCTTAGCTAGGACAGAATAATTGTTTTTCAAAATGTTCTACGAACAGCTTGTACCTATGTTTTCATCAAGAGACTTCTTTCTTTGATTCTTGATAACTGATGTGGAAGCATCTAGCTGACAAAATAGCAATTCTTTTGAGTCTTATGTTTTTGTTTCAATTATATTTCTAAATGCTTAGTAAAAGTTTGGTCTCAAATTCAAATTTTTTCTTTATACTAAATATGTTTTTTCTGGTTCAAAGTACATAAGCAAAAGTTGGGGAGCTGGGGTGATGTCTGCATTAGGATATAGTCCTGAATGTTGTCACAAGTATAAACAGGATTTTATACTGTGTCCTGAAAATAGCTTAATTTTTAGAGGCAATTGAACTTTGAACTTTAAAAGTTTCTGACTGGACAGAAGGGAAAAGAGTTCTAGGGGCATAAGCAACAAAGGAGCAAAGGATTGGAGAGGAGAAATAATAGAATAAGCACCATTAAGCCCAACTTTTTTGTATAGGTGCATCTAAAAGATAGATGGTTTTAAGGTTTACTTAGTTTTGATTTCCTTTGGCCAAGACATTTTAGGAAATCAATCATGGAACCTGAAATTATTTTTGAAATTTATTCATGAAAATATGTAAAACACCCAAATCTTTAGAAAGTTTGGAATTTTATACCTTTACCATTTTAAAACACCTCCCAAATGAATAATTTTGTTTCTTTCAGTATTTTCTCATGGAATATGGCTCTGCAATAACAATATATTAGCTATTTTTTCATGCAACTTGGAGAAATCCTAAGTATACTTTATTAAGCAAAAGCCAGACCAAAAATTAATATACTATGTGAACATCATTCTTAAGATGTTCTGGAAAAGGCCAAACTATAGGGATGGGAAAAAGAGTAGTGGTTGCCAAGGGTTAAAAGGGGAGTGGTTGACTGCAAGTGGACTTACAGAAAAACTCTGAAAATGAAAGAATTCTTCTGTATTATACTGAGAGTACAGATACGTGAATCTGTATATGCTCCAAAATTTGTATAAATATATATTAAACTTTAATGCATACTAACTAAAACATAACAACAATAAAAAAACTAGAACACCTGAGAAATTCTGATATGGAACACAAATTGTGACCAATGAATGACACTCAATATAGATGTATGATATGAAATCATGTAACTTCACTATAAAAGGTGAAGGAAAAAAGAAACTGACCTAGGAGCTTTGGAAAATTGTGTTTTTGAATGCGAACTTTTTTTTTTATTGTTGGAGATTATTGAGGGTACAAAGAACCAGGTTACATTGATTGCATTTGTTAGATAAAGACCATCTTATACTTTTGTCCTGACCCCAAAAGGTGCACCACATCCCATGACCCCTACTTCCCTTTCTCGGCTCTCTCTATCCCCTACCCACTCCATGTATAGGTCATTAATTGTCCTCATATCAAAATTGAGTACATAGGATTCATGCTTCTCCATTCTTGTGATGCTTTACTAAGAATAATGTCTTCCACTTCTATCCAGGTTAATACGAAGGATGTAAAGTCTCCATATTTTTTTATAGCTGAATAGTATTCCATGGTATACATATACCACAGCTTGTTAATCCATTCCTGGGTTGGTGAGCATTTAGGCTGTTTCCACATTTTGGGGATTGTAAATTGAGCTGTGATAAACAGTCTAGGGCAAGTGTCCTTATGGTTAAAGGATATTTTTTTTCTTCTGGGTAGATGGCCAGTAAAGGGATTTTAAGACCAAATGAGAGGTCTAGGCTGAGTTCTTTGAGGTTTCTCCATACTTCCTTCCAAAAAGGTGGTATTAGTTTGCAGTCCCACCAGCAGTGTAAAAGTGTTTGTTTCTCTCCACATTCATGCCAGCATCTGCAGTTTTGAGATTTTGTGATGTGGGCCATTCTCACTGGGGTTACATGATATCCAAGGTAGGTTTTAATTTGCATTTCCCTAATAGTTAGGGACGATGAGCATTTTTTCATACTTTTTTTAGCCATTCATCTGTCTTATTTAAGAGACAGGTTCTATTCATCTCTTATTTAGAGAAGGTTCTATTCATCTCTCTTGCCCAGTGATTTTTATGGTGATTAATTTGAATTCTAAACAACAACAACAAAAAAAGAAAGCAAAAAAAAACTCAAAGTTTTCAGAGTCAAGAGAAGGAAAATGGGCACAGGAAAATGGGATAAATAAAATGTAAAAAGGAATAAACAATAGAAAGGAATACAGGTTATTGCAATGAGTAAAAAAGGACTAAACTCACCAGAAAATAAACCAATACTGTTGCACTAGATGTATATATATTTTAATTGAGTTATGTGTTAGTCACAAGGGACACTTTAAACATAGGACAAGGAAATGTTGGCAGTAAAAGCTATATGAAGCAAATATTAGCCAAAAGAAAGCTTTTTACTATCAGGAAAAATATACTTTAACATAGAAATGCATTACATATATGGAGGGGACCATTATATAATAATAAATGTTTGATTCATCTGGAAGATATAATAATTCTAAAAAGTTTTACATATATATAAAGCAAAATTGACAAAGCTCATAGAGAAATCAAACTTATCATCAGAGTGAGGAATGTTTAAGATACTGTTTGATTGATAAGCAAAAAAATATAGTTAAAAATAAAAAAAAGAATAGAAACTGTAAGATCAAAGGGAAATAACAGGCTGGTGAATTTTTCATGTAGTGCAGGTTAAAAATTGTGAATCTACATTTAATATTTCCTGGGTATAAATAAATAAATAAGCAAATGGTACTGTCAATCTTTTAAATTTGAGCAAATTTCTTCAACAAAGTATTAGCAAAATGAATTGAATAGAACATCAAAATAATAATCTACCAAGATGAAGTGGGTTTTATCCCAGTGATGTGAGAATTGTTCAACATACACATATCAATAAGACTCACCTCAAAACAAAAATCATATTATCATTCCAATAGAAGCAGAAAAAGATTCAATAAAATCTAGCACACTTTCATGGACGAAATCCCACAGCAAACTAGGCATAAAAGGAACGTATTCCAAGATTTATTAAAGCCACATATAACAAAACCGCAGCCAACATCATACTGAATGGGGAAAACTTGAAATCACCCCCTTTAAGAACTGGAAGCAAGCTAAGGGAGCCCACTGTCACCACTTCTATTCAACATAGTGCTGGAAGTCCCAGTCAGAGCAATCAGGAAAGAGAAAGAAAGGGCAACCAAATCAGAAAGAAGAGGTCATACTACCACATTTTGCTGACAATATGATCTTACCTCTTAAAAAATCCTAAAGACCCCACTAAAAGAATCCTAGATTGATAAAGAATTCCACAATCTCAGGTGACAAATGTACACAAGCATTTCCACACCCTACTAACAATAACTCTGATAGTGAAATCAAAGACTGAATACCATTCATCATAACTACAAATAAAATAAAATATTAAGAATATACTTAACCAAAAGGTAAACAATCTCTACGAGGAGAGCAAGAAAACATTAATGAATGAAATCACAGATGACACAAATAAATAAATAGAAAAACATCTCATGATAATCGATTGGTAGAATCAATATTGTTAAAATGTCCATGCTGCCCAAAGTAATATATAGATTAAATGCAATCTCCATCAAAATACCAATGTCACAATTCCCAGAATTAGAAAAAAAAATCCTAAGTTTTGTATGGAAAACAAAACTGAATAATCAAAACAATCCTAAGGAAAAATAACAAATACATAGGCATCATATTACTAGACTTCAAATTATACTACTAGGCTATGGTACCCCAAACAGCATGGTGCCAGTGTCAAAGTAGACAGGCCAATGGAAGAGAACAGACAATCCAGATATAAAAACATCATTTACAACCAACTAATGTTTGACAAAGCAGATAACAACATACACAAGGGAAATGAAGCCCTATTTAATGAATTGTCCTGGGAAAGCTGGACAATTCACAACTGCAGACATGTGGACTTAAAGTGCCCATTAATTCAGGAGTGAATTCAGAATCTGGTGTGTGTGTGTGTGTGTGTGTGTATACATTGTCATTTGAATATGTTTTTTGAATATTTTATTTCAAACATATTTTTGAATATGTTTTTTATAATTTGAATATATTTTTCCTTTTCTTAAAATGTCCATACTTTTTTTGTATTCTCTAAAACACACACACACACATATGATGGGTATTTTTCAGTCATAACAATAAATAGAATAATGTCTTTTGCAGTAATTTAGATGGAATATGGGTCTATTATCCTAAATGAAGCATCTCAGAAATGAAAAAACAACACCACATAAACTCTCTAATGATGGGGAGCTAATTGATAGGAATAACCACAAAGAGATGCAAAAGTCAGTAGGAATCAGGAAGGGAGGATGAAAGTGGAGGGGAGGGATAAAAACCTACCTATCAAGTACAGTGAGCACTACTCAGGTGGCGATCACACTAAAAGTCCTGACTTAAACATTATAAATGGTATCCTTGTTCCAAGAACACTTATATTTCCTTAATAATTTAAATAAATAAATAAAAACAATCTTATCGGAAAAAAATTTAACTATATCTATACTTAATGATGAATGTATGATTATCTTAATATATATATAAAGTAGAATACTTCATAATCACTAATCTGTAGTGATTGAAAGCCCACAGGAAATTCAGAGTACACTAGAAACCCCTTAATTGAATTTTTAATAAGTGCTTACCAAAAAGCTTTCAAAATTTTTTCATAGTGAATAGTAAAATATTCTAAGTGTAATAGTACAACAGAAGGCAGACATAGGCCTTAGATTTAACCATAGGTGCCTTGGCAAAGCAGTGGGGAAAGAATAAATGCTTCAACAAATGATTATAGGAAGTCTGCGTGTCTGTGTGAGGGAGGAGTGCAAAGGATTCCAAACCGGAACATATATAGTCACCAGATTTTAGGTAGATTTGAGAGATAAATGCACAAGTGAATACAGTAAAAGTTTACAAGTAATTTAATCTTCATGACCGTGTTATAAGAAGATTTGCTTGCTAGGAAGTCCAAGATCAAGGAGCTGCAGTTTCTCTCTTTCCTGAGGCACATTTCCTGATGTACAGGTAGCTGTCTCCTGGATGTGTCCTCACAAAATGAGGAGCACAGGCAAGGGCCACCCTCTCTGTCCCTTTTTTTAAAAGCACTTATCTCATTCATGAGCGCCCCACCCTAGTGATCTAGCTACTTCCCACAGGCCCCTACTTCTAATGCCATCATATTGAAGGATAGTATTTCAATACGTGAATTTTGGAAAGGCAAAAACATTTAGTCCATAAAACTTTATGATCCCATCCTTGCACATTTCAAACTGGGAAACAAACACATTATTACCCTAGGGTACCCTTTGAAAGTTGACACATAATAATAACAAAGCCAGGGTAATTACCACCTCTAAGAAAAGTGGAGGAATTGTAACTGGCAAGAGGTATTTATAGAAGTTCTGGGCTAGCAATATTTGTTTTAGAATAACACACACCTGAGTTTATGTAACTCACTGGAAATTTGATATATTCTACAGTTTTAATATAGACTCTCTTTTCTTTATTCTTAAAAAAAAAATCTGCAGTTTATTTTTTTCACCATCCTCATAACCATTCAGAGCTACAAGCATACCTTTGCTAAGAATTATGTATGCATATATTTTTATGCTATTTTCAGTAAAAGTAACTTCAAAGTTAGGTGTGCTTATTTCTATTTTAATGTGAAGAACTAAGGTCCAGGGAATTGAACATAATATTACATATTCATTGAGCAAGTTTATTATGAAACTGAAACACAGGACATATTTATTTCTCTAAGACTGTGTTACGTACCAAATCTTTTATTTTTCCTCAAACATAGACTCTATGGATTATGCTTTCTTTGATCATTGAAAGGAATCCAAATACCTAAAATTTAATGGTTTAATTCTTGAAAATAAGGCTTAAAAGTAAAACTATGCCCTAAGATAATAAAGCAGAATGAATTCTCAGTAAAACATACAATAAAACATATAACAGAAGATTATAGTGGTAGTGTAAAAATGTGTGAATGTGTCACTGCATTAAAAATACACAAATTAGCTAACAGCACACAAACTCATTAAAGGAAGAAAGTGTACAGAAAAGTTAAATTATTGTAATAAAAGGAAACTGTTTTGATTGTTTTACACAACATTTTATTTTTGACTCTTAATGTTGTGAAAGCTTTGGGCCCTCAATTTAAACTAACTTTATTTCTCTAAAACGAAGAGTCAAATCTACACCTAATTGAACACGTAAAATTCAGTCGGGTGAGATTGCTTAGATCAAAAAGTCATGCCCTAAATGTTTCAAGCTCACAAATCAGTGAGAGTCTTACACAATAAGGTTTGATGTAAATATGAACTTCAAATATATGGACATCCATGCCAAAGCTAAGAGTATTTCACCAAGTTCTACTCTGGAACTTTGAGGCCAGAATCCACTCCTGTCTCATTTGCCCAATGCTCACAGGCACTGGGTACACCCCCGTATCTTTGTCACCAATAGTTTTCCTATTTTCATCCAATATTTTTACTCTTCCTCTCTGTTTTTTGTTCTCCCCACATATCACCTCTCATCTTATTCTTTCTGCTGTGTCCTGCTAATGATACACTTTTTAAAACCTGACATTCTAAACAAACTTAAATTTTAGTGAAGTACACATAACATAATTTACTTTCTTAACTATTTTTAATATTACAGTTCAGTGGTGTTAAGTATATTCACATTGTTGTGCAACACATTTCCAGAAAATTTTCACCTTGCAATGCTCACACTCTATACCCATCAAACATACTTCCCACTTCCCCTGCTCCTGTCTCGAGGTTCTACTTCATATTTCCATGAATTTGACTATTCTATATACCTCATATAAGCAGATTCATAACATATTTTTCTGTCGTTATGACTTCCTTATTCATAATGTATTTTTCTGTCTTTGGGACTTGGCATAGTTTCCTCAAATTCATCTACACTGCAGGAAGCATCACAATTTCTTTCATTTTTGAGCCTGAATGATATTTTATTGTATATATACACCACATTTTATTGATCTACTTATTTGTTCATAGACACGTGGGCTGCTCCCATCTTTTCACTACCGTAAATGATGCTGCTATGAACACAAGTGTGCACATATCTCTTTGAGACACTGCTTTTCAATTCTGTTGGATATATGTATATACCCAAAAGTGTAGCTACTGGATTATATGGTTTCTATGTTTAATTTTTTGAGGAAATACGCTGTTTTCCATAGTGGTCACACCATTTCATGTTCTCACCAACAGTGTTCAATGTTAATACAATCTATAGTAAATATGTGATGGTATCGTTTTGCTTGTCTCCATCTCAAATACATGGGCTTGTTTGCTCCTTGATTTGAACTTCGTTCTCCTTGGGACTAGTACGTAAATGAATTTAACATTCTCCCAAGTCCTCACTATGGAGTTTCATGACATTTGTCTTCACCCTTGGGAAATATGAAAAGGAACACTGTTGTCTGCCTTTATTTTAATCATTTTGGCTTGGATCAAAACATTTCCTTTGCCCACATCTCAAACTATGATTCAGCTGAACCTCTATGGATGATTCAAGACGACATTATTTCCCCGTAATCTTGACTTTAATCCAAAATGTTTATATGTGTATGTGTCATTGTGAGAACTGTGTAGGTCACTTCAGTGATCACAGCCAATAACTAAACTTCTAACAGAACTATTTTTCACCAAACTTATCTCCTTAGAAGATGACCAAGTTTGCCATTTAAATTATTAGGTCTTTGGTAAATACATATTTAAAATCAATTAATGAAATTTTAGTTCACACTTTTGAATCCTATTAGTCTCTAATGTTCCAAAATTTAGTTGGCATTCTGTGTGCTTATATTTTAACTTATAAAAATATTTCTCATCATTTAAAAAGTGGCATGAAAAGTGAAATTCCACACTCATTTCTTTCTCAAAAAAATATTTTTTTCAGTCAATATTTGTGTCAATGCAGATTCTGCACCCAGAAGAGTATCTGTTAATCAGTGAATTGTCATCTTCGAGTCAGTGAGGAAAAAAGTGCAAATTCTCTTCCACACAAAGAGACACTGTACTGTGCTAGCTGAGAGTGTTCAAAAAAAATGATACCAAATAGATTAAGCAAATATTAATAGTTAGATAGTTACTGGCATAAGAGATGTGCCTTAGCACTTGCTTGCGGCAAAGGCAACCAGTGTAAACCAGCCCTGACTGCTTTAGAATTAATTTAACTGACATATAACACTCACTTTATAATTGTAATACTAAAAACTCTGCATAGTGGAGAATTATATATATATATTTTTAATTAAGTTGTTTGTTTTTTTTTTTTATTGTTGCAGTTTGGCTGGGGTTGGGTTTGAACTCACCACCAGTATATGGGGCCAGCACCTTACTCACTGAGCCACAGGCACCACCGAGAATTGTATCTTTAACATAACATGGATTGTATAAAGGCATGTGATACTGCATATCCTTGATTTGTTTCAATGAGCATGCAACGATTCAATGTAAGAGTTTTGCTTCATTCGCTGGGCAGAGATTTAAGACAACAGCCCCATTGGGTAGGTGTGGACTTTGCTGGCAAGAAAGTTCCTGTGGAAAAAGTCCCTGTGCCACCTAGGAGCCAGCACCCTTTGTGAGTGACCTCTAACTCATGCCTCTAATTCACCACCTGAAGTGTCTGAGTCATCCGTTGGTCTCTCAAAACTACCTCAATTTATAAGGCAGTTTTTCTACACTGTCTTGGAATTTTCCCAGATTCTCCCAAAACATTTTCCCTGATACACTAAAGGAATGAACAACAATGTAAATATTAAATCCTGGCACTAATATGAATGAATACATAATAAATCCTAGTAAAATATAAACTCTATCTGAAACTTTTATAAAAGTAAAGAAAATTAAAACTACAGAGAAACATTTTTTCTTAGACCTAAATATAAGATAAAGCTAAATTAAAGAGTAGGAACATTATATAAGATTAAGGATATTTACATATCCTTAAATATGACACACTCTTTAAATATGATGTAATTAAAATGCAAAGTGAAAGAAATTAAAAATGGGAAAAGATACATTGTTTAAACAATAAATATAGATTAACTAGAACACTTATGCTAAAAATAGTCACACAAATAGATTTTAAAGATAATAAATTATGAAGAAAAAATATATATATCAGAATCTCTATAACTGACCACCTTCCTACACTGACCACCTCCTTACGTTGACCTAATTCTCATAGACCTGACATATACCCCACATACTCAGTGGAAGATCGACTTCTCTATATTGAATGCCTCTGTAAATTGTATCTTCACCACTTGGGCTGTACACACAGTATTAATTTACCCACTATAAGTCAATCCATTGAGTCCACTATTCACCAAAGGGTAGAAGATGTAGGTGTTGCCCCCTAGCTGTATTATGTTTTCTTTGTAAGTTTTTGTCATGTTTTATTATTTCCACACGTGGGATTAGCCCTAACATCCTACTGTTTATCATGTGTTGTAGAAGATTTTTTCAACATGAAGGAATGGTCTGAATTGTATGTATGTCCTATAATTACTGAAAAATTTTACAGTTAAATGAAACATGATGGCCCAAAAGAAAGAACTCAAAGAGATGACATTGTGGAAAAAGGTTGATGTACATTTTCTGAAAAGCAAAAGCCAAAGAAAGTTGGAGGAATATTTTGGTGTTAGCAAGACCACGGTTAGCAACATCCAAAAATGTAAACATGAGTACTTGGAGAGAAATGCCAAGGAAAGCAGAGACTGACTGCAGAAAAGGAGGAAAATGGCCCTCAATGAAGTCAAGATAGCCACTTTTTGGCTGGTTCAAACAAATGAGGACAGTTAACACCAAAAGCTCTAGGCCAATGATGCAAGAAGTTGCTAAAAAGTTTGACATGAGTTCAGAGTGGCAGATTTCTAAGCATCCAGTGGTTGGGTCAAGACGTTTAAACTGTGATACAAGATCTCCCAGAAAATCCTGTGTGGTGAATCCAATGAATTTCCAGTAGAATTTATCAAAAAGTTCTCAGACTTCTCCAGAGATTTGAAAGATGACAACATTAACACTGATGAGTTCAGACTCTTTTTCAAGTTGCTGCCTGATGGAGCATCATCATAAAGGATAACAAATGTTAAGAGTGAAAACTTTCCAAACAACTTTAAACAGTGCTGCTTTGTGCTAGCTCAGTCTAAGGGAAACTAAAGCCTTTGGTGACTGGTAAATTGGCCAAGTCATGACATTCAAACACCTAAAGCCTGAAGACCTCCCTGTTACTTGGAGATCAAACAGATACACATGGATGAATTGTTGAAGTGTATGTGTGTGTGTGTGTGGGGGAGGGGATTGTCACCTGACAAATGAAGAAGAAGAAACAGTTCATTCTACTCACAGTGGACAACTGGCCTGGCCACCCACAAGTGAGTTATCTCACAAATGTGACACTGAAATATCTGGCTCTAAAAACAACTTAAAAAATCCAACCTCCTGACCAAGGCATCAGCAAACCATTTAAAATGCAATATCAAGCCCACTTTCTGCAGTGGGTCATTATTAAACACAAACCTGTGATCTGCCTGTGGAAGCAACTTCCTCCATGCCATCAACTAACTCTGTAGATGCTCTCTCTGGATCAGTTCTGCTTGGCTAAAGTCCAACTGGAAATAATACAGAAGTGTTTCAAGAAATTTGGATTTGTCACAACCCAAGGGCATGATGTTTTGGCCTCATCAGACAGTCCATCTCCCATGGCAGAATTTGAAGGAGTAGACTCGGTGCCTGTGGCTCAAGTGGCTAAGGTGCTAGCCAAATACACCTGAGCTGGCGGGTTCGATTCCAGCCCAGGCCCCCCAAACAACAATGATGGCTGTTACCAAAAAATAGCCAGGCATTGTGGCAGGTGCCTGTAGTCCCAGCTACTTGGGAAGCTAAGGCAGGAGAATCGCTTGAGCCCAGGAGTTGGAGGATGCTGTGAGCTGTGATGCCATAGCACTCTACCAAGGGTGACAGTTTGAGGCTCTGTCTCAAAAAGAAAAGAATTTGAAGGAGTATATGTTGAAGGTTTCTTCCAATGGATAATCAGGAGGAAACCTGTAATAAACTTGACACAGCTATTTTCCAAGCAATATTGACTGAAGTACAGACCACCATCAAAGTGCATGAAGCATCTGATAAAGTGGAGGAAGCAAGTGAGGATGACACAGAAATTACGGAGGCTCTAAAAGAAGAGGATGTCAAGGCATCTGATAATGCAGCTGTCGTCTTTTGCTGTGGAAAAATGCCCAGATACGCTAAGTGGTGTAGCCAGCATTGAGAGTACTTTCTCCACTTATGTTTATAAAAAGAATAATACACAGACCAAGATTGCCTCTTTTTTTTTCCAGAAAGAATGATTAAACTATGAGAAAACAGCAAATATATGGATTTTGAATGATACTTTATGTATGAGTTTATTGTGTTTTGATTATGCATAATTTCATATGATATTCTCTAATAAAAGCAGTACAAGAAAGTAAAGTACATGTATGCATTCATAGCGCAGGCCTAGTTTCCTCTATTGCCTAATTTGTTACAGTCCCTTGGGTGGTTAAATTATAGAGGTTCTACTGCATAATGATAAAAGAGTCAGCCCAAGAGGCAGATATAACAATTATAAACATATATACATTAACACAGAGCCCCCTAAAAATGAAACAAAAATAGACAAATTTAAAGAGAAATTAGACACTTCTTTATTAATAGTTGGAAAGTTCAATACCCCACTGTCAATACTGGGTAGAACAGAACAACTGAAGAGCAGATCAACAAGGACAAAGAAAGCCCACACAATAGTGCAAACTAACCAGACCTGATCGACAGACCCTTCAAGGACATAGAAAGCCTGCACAGTGGTGCAAACTAACCAGACCTGATCGACAGAACCTTACACACCAAAGCAGAACACAATCTCAACAAATTCAAAAGAATTGAAATCATATAGTATATGTCCTTTAGCCACAGCATATCAATAACAGAAGGGAATTGGAAAATTCACAAATATGTGGGAATTAGAAAAAAAAATTCCATCAAAAAGGTGAAAAGATAACAAACAAAATGAGAGAAACTATATACATACCATCTGAAAAAAAGTACTTGTGTTTCCATTATATAAATAACTCATGCAACTCAATACAAAAAAATGATGCCATTAAATCATGGGCAAAGAGCAAAAATAGAAATTATCAAAGGATGATACAAACTTGGCCAACAGACACAGGAAAAGATGTTAACACTATTAGTCATTATAAAACGTAAATCAAAACAATCATGTGATACTCCTTCATACGCAGTAGAATTGCAGGGATCCAAATTTTAGGTAACCGGCATTGATGAGAATATAGAGAACTGAAACCCTTATGCACTGTTAGTATGAATGTAAAGTGGTACAGCTGTTTTGGAAAACAGTTTAGCAGTTTCTCAAATAATTAAATACAAAGTTACCATGTCCAGTAATTCTACTCCTAATTATATAGCCCATGGAAATAAAAACATATGGTTAAACAAAAACTTGTATATTTATATTTATAATAACATGATTATGATAGCCAAAATTTGGAAACAACTCAAACATCATCAGATGACTGGATAAACAAACTGCTGTATATCTATACATGGAATATTATTTGGCCATATAAAGAAACAAAGTACTGATATATTCTACAATGTTGATAAACTTTGAAATATTATGCTAGCTGAAATAAACCAGACACAAAAGACTTCATATGATCCTGTTCATTTGAAAGGCAAAAATAGGAAAGTCTATAAGACAGACTTCATATTATTTGTTGATTAGGTTTGGGAGATGGATAGGGAAAATTAAAGTTTATGAGGCTGCTATCACAGGCAATGAAAATTAATGAAACTATTCTAAAATTGACAATGTTAATCATTGCACACATCTGTAAATACACTAAAAACTATTGAATTGCATACTTTAAACACAGTGCATGAACTGTATGTTATGTGAATTATATCTCCACATAGCTCTTAAAAAAAGAATCATTATCACCAACTTACACTGCTTAGCTATTCTGAACGCAGAGTTTCCCCACAAAAGCCAACTACCGCACCTTTACCGCCAAACTTCACCCTTAATACAGATGTGTACAAGACAGACAAAGAAAGGAAGAGCAGTGGGGACCAGGGAGCTAATTGATAAGGAACAGATGCGTCTTCACCAAGAAGACGTTCAGAGCAAAGCCAGAGTCATCCACGTAAAAGTGGAAGTGTTAAATCAGAGGTATTAAGAAAGAGCCTACAATCTTCAATCTTATATTTGAATTTGGATATCAATGTGAACTTTCGCTTTTTCTTTAAATATTAGGTATTTTCTATGTCTGCCCATTGAAAAGGCTTAGAGTGAAAAATGTCAAATGCGGGGCGGCACCTGTGGCTCAAAGGAGCGGGGCGCAGGCCCCATATACGCGGGAGGTGGTGGGTTCAAACCCAGCCCTTGCCAAAAACTGGAAAAAACAAACAAACAAAAACATCAAATGGGAGTGTCAGAAGATAAATGGGACATTAATAGTAAATACAGCCATTGCAAGCTCTTTACCTCATAATATAAATGACAGTAAAGTAACAGTAAAAAGATAGAGTCAAGGCAAAAAGAAACATTCAAAATTGACTTTAATGATATTGAGCAATGATTGTTATTTCATCAAGGTTTCAGAGGTATATAAAACATACATACAGGAATATTTAGATGTACATGCAAATTCATTACATCATGTATACACACAGTTATGTACAGATGTATTTGCACAAACAGGCACATTCACATATATTTGCATATATCTGTATACATACATACCTACATATTGTTTGTATATATACAGTTGTGTGTGTTCACACTCATACAAATTTAGAGAGAGAAAAATGAAACATGATTGGTAAGAATTAATAATACCCGAAACTGGGTATGAGTACAGGTTTGTTATGGTTTCTTTATACTTTTGGCTGTTTAAAATTTTCTCTAATCAAATATTTTTAAAAGGAATGTGCCATTAGTTTTATTGTCAATTTCAAACAGTATTTAAATATATTATTTAAATAACCAATGGCATTACTAATACAGTATATAAATAGCATCAGTTAAATTCAAATACTTGCTGTGTAATTATGGGTCAAGAGTGAGGAGTGTTCCACATAAATCTTACCTGATTATGTTTGTTTCTCTTTGTAACTATTTTAAAGTGCACGATAATCATTTTTGTGCATAAAATACCCACCTTACTTATATACATTCCTCATGTACTAATTTGAAAGAGATAAAAGTTGGTCAGCTATGGGTGAAAGGTGAAGGTATTGTGTTATTAATTAACTGATCTCAGGCTATTCATAACATTGTACTTTTTAGTTGCACTAGTAGTTTTTTAATTAGCTTTGAAATGTCAAGGACTTAACACCATTGGGCGCACAAACAACAAGCTATCTTACCTCTCTCCTACCACAGCTACGTCTACTTCCTTCTACTACTTCCTGTATATGTACCAAGGATGAAATTCACCTTCACATAAACCATACTACTTTCCCCCCAAAAAAAGTACTACGACTCATTTTCCATCCTAGATGTGAATGTTAGTCAAAACTTTCCAGGTGGTAAAACACTGTAGGAAATATGTGAGTTATCATGCATTGCCAACTTGAATAACAGTTATAGTTATAATGATTTGAAAATGTATTATTGGTTATCTATTCCTCAAAACATCTTTCAAATGATAAAAACAAAGCTGTGCTCTGGAAGCAGAGAATGTTGGTAAAGATAACCCAAGCCTTTTCTATCTGTGTTTATAAAAGAGAAATAAAGTGCTATCATCTGAGCTGCCAGTTTAAATCAATAGAAAATTTTTTATGTCTATATCCCTCTCTATGAAGATAATCTCTTCCAAAAATTGCAAAGACATGTGGTAAATCTGACTGCTTGGTGGGTAAGAGCATGTGTAATTGATTGGTTGAATCCCCATTTTCCACTTTAAGGGCCAAATAGCCTTGGGAAACCAACTGCTTTAGCCTTTCTGTCCCCAATTTGTTGGCTGGTAAAAGTGAAGCTTGTAATACTTCTAATCATAAGTTTGAAATAGTCACTACCTACTTTCCTCCACATATCAATTTGCATTGATTAATATGCACAGGGCCTTTGCAGTGAAAAATTATTTTTTATTGGAGAGGAAAGAGATGTGCATTAATTAACACAACGCTGGCTGCTATGCCAGACAGAGCCAGAAGCAGGCAATGGTTAGAACGTATAGATGTTTCTGCTTCACTCTCAAAGTCCAGAAAGGCATTCCCCGTCAGCAGAAGCTCCTTTCTAAGAGGTGAGTCAGGTGTCCAGCCTGCTTTCCTCTGTTGTTTGTGTCCTCAAATCTACCTTAGAAGACAGTGTCCAGTTGGAAGACGAGAGAAAATATTGTGCAAAAAGCTTAACTTGTTTTAATGACTTCAGCCAAAAAAAGTCATGAATAGCACTTTTATTTACATAAAATTTATGAAAATTTGTAGGGGTCCACTTATGAACAAAGAGGATTGGATGGTACAGTCCTTAGCCAGACAGCTGCTTCTGAGCAATAATTCTGCATATGCAATGTGAAAGGCAGTCACAAATACTTGATGGTCAGCTAGTTATTTCTGACACAGGAAAATATGAGGAAGACAGTGAAATGGTTGGTTTATGTCAGTCAGTACCTGTGAATAGGAGCCATGTGTTAAGTAGTAAAGGGTATATTCCATATGATTCTCTTGACACAAAATTTGAAAATTAATTTCTTATTATAAAAGTCTGTTTAATGTTTATCTCTGGGCAGGTAGAATGTATCTGGGATGGAGCATGTGAAGAGATTTCTAGGGTCTTGGCAATATTCTTCTTTTTTGAATCAGGATATCAGATAAGTGGGTGTGATTATTATAAAATTCATCTGGCTATATGTTTCATATTTTGTGTTTAATATATAAAATATCTCACTAACATATTTTGTTTTAAAATTCAACACTAATTTTTAATAAAGCAAATGAATGCTAAGGTCATATTCATACTGATTACGATATCAAAATGCAGCACTTTGAGCCAAGGTTTACCAGATCCCAGCTGTTTACTTGAAGGCACTTTTGATAACATTTCTGGTTGAGTGTAAAACAAATTCAAGTAGATTGGGAGAGAACATTCTGTTCTGGAACATGGTTAAGTGGGTCATTAATTAGTCCAGGGAAGCAATAAATTTTGAAAAAAAAAAAAAGAACAGGGAAAGCTGATGAAGTGAGAGGGGATGATTGGTAGGAAAATAATGTCTTAAGTGTATTCTCTGCCTGTACCTTCGTTTTCTCACGATATTAAGCATATGCTGTCAAGTCAAACCCTATCATTTAGTGAGATGATGTGCCTGTCAAATGTTACAGCACTACATTGGCTTACCCTCATAGTGTATAAAAGAATGTCAATTTTTATTGTATAATTTTCAAATTCTTAAAAAATCCTGTGGTACATACAGACTATGAATTATATACTAGAGAAAACCACACCTATGGGTTAGGGCACACAATTTTTTTTTATTATTATTAAATCATAGCTGTGTACATGAATGCAATCATGGGGTACAATGCGCTGGTTTTATATATAAATTGAAATGTTTTCATCAAACCTGGTTCACATAGCCTTCACGGCATTTTCTTAGTTATTGTGTTAAGACATTTCTACACCTAGTAAATTTCACATGTACCCTTGTAAGATGATAATCCGTCAATTTTTTTTTTTTTTTTTTGAGACAGAATCTCACTTTGTCTCCCTCAGTAGAATGCCATGGCATTTTAGCTCACAGCTAAATAGCTCAAGTGATTCTCTTGCCTCAGCCTCCTGAGTAGATGGGACTACAGGGCCCTGCCACAATGCTCAGCTAATTTTTGGAGATGGAGTCTCACTCTAGTTCAAGCTGGTCTCGAACCTGTGAGCTCAGGCAATCCACCTGCCTCAGCCTCCCAGACTGCTAGAGTTACTCCATTTTCAAGTACACATTTACTAAGAAAGACATTTAAAAATATTTTTGGACAGAGTTTGTACCTAAACTCATTAGGGAAGCTCTTTCTTTGGGAAGGAACTTTATATCAGCATTTACATTGATTTAGAATAGCAAATAATATGTCATTTTAAATTCTTAACTATTTTAGATAAATACCTTATATTTTATCTTTCTTCTAAAACAAAAATAGAGGCAAAGATAAATGCAGTGAAAGTTGAAATTAAGAAATTACATGTAAATTGTTGAGTACTGAAGTAATAAAATTCCACACACTGAAACATTGAAGTAATGTCCACTTCTATAGAATATAAAATGTAAACAAAGAAGAGTTAGTTTTGCCTCTGCTAAAGAAGTTATATTTCTACTTGTCCATATGAAAGTGCCTACCTATTTTCTATATATCCTTCTAACAGCAGAAAGGTAAGTATATAAATGTAATTCATTCTAGGAACTTTACACTCATGTGCATCCTGATGTTTTTTTATTTATCTTTGGATAATTCCATGTCTTTAATATGTTTAATATGTTGATATGTTTAATATGAGATAATTAATATGTCTTGAGATTATTACTTGGTGATTTCCATTTCCAATCTGTTAAAAAAATTCTGTTTTCATCTTAGTTCTTCTTTGATCCATGGATTATTTAGGAGTATATTAGTTAGTTTCCAAATTTGGGGGGATTTTCTATAAAGCCTTCTGTTATTGATTGTAATTTAATTCTCTTATGATCTGAGAATATAATACTCTGTATGACTTGAAGCTATTTAAATGTAATGTGCCATATTTTATGACCCAGAAAATGGTTCCTGTCAATGTTCTGTAATGTTGTAATACCCCTAAGAAAAATATGTATGAATTTGCTATTGGTAAGTCCAGTGTTCTGTTAATGTCAATCAGGTCAACTGGATTGCTAGTGTTACTCAAGACCTCTGCACCTTGCTGAATTTGTTTGTGTGTTACATCAACTATCAAAACAGAAAGAACGATTAAAATCTTCAACCATAACAGTAGAAATATTTAAATATCCTCCGTTCTTATCAGATCATTCTTCGTATATTTTACGGCTCTCTGAATAGGTATATAAATGTTTAGGGTTTTTGTGTCAGACTGATTAATTGTCCCTTGGTAATTTTCTTTGTTCTAAAATCTACTTTGTTTTAACATTTTTGTTGACATTTATTTTTCCTAGTGTTGGTATAGTATAACTTTTCCTATCCTTTCAGTTTTAACCTTTATATTGAAAACGAACTTGGTGAAGGTAGTATTATCTGATCAAAAATCTGTCTTTTAATTGTAGTGTTTAAAAAATATACATTTAAAGTAATAATGTATGGTTATGTTTAAATCTATTATTTTCCTATTTGTTTTCTATTTATGCCACATTTGGGGGGAGGTTATCCTTTTATTTTGCATATCCTTGGATTTATTGAGTATTTTTACTGAATCTATGTTGTCTATTTTATTAATTTATAAGCTATAACAATTTCTTTTACAATTTTAGTGGTTGATTTAGGTTTTACAGTGTAAAGTTTTAGTTTTCAAAATGTCAAATTAATTAAATCATTTTACATACAGAATAAAAATACTGTAAAAATACACTTTGATTTCTAATTTCCCACTTTCTACTTTCACATTATAAGCCCACAATGTATTGTTTAACGGTCTATTTTTGTGTAAACAGTTAATTATTTTTATAAAAGTTTCTCAAAGGTGTGATAAATATATAATTCACCTAATTAAAGTGTACAATTAAATTTTTTGACATTCACAAAGTTATGCAACTATCACCACAATCTAATTTTGGAACATTTTTCAGTACCTGACCAAAAGAATTTTATCCTGTTTAGCATTTACTTTTCATCTACAAGCATTTATTTACTGTCTGTTTGGATTCTGGAATTTCATATATATGTCACATTTCATTTCATATAAATAGAATTAATATATTCTATAATATTCATATAAATGAAATCATATATTCTAAAGTCTTTGGTGAATGGCTTATTTTACTTGGCATACTTTTATTAATTAATTAATTTTTTATTTCAGTTGATTTTAAGTGTACAAGTAGTTTTTTTCTATGCATGGACAAATTGAATAGCAATGAAGTTAGGGTGTTCAGTGTATTCATCACCCAAATATTACACATTGTACCCCATTAGGTAATTATGAGTTTTTAGTCCCACCTCATCCTCCCCACTTCTGAGTCTCCAAAGTCTATTAAAACGCTTGGTATGACCATGTGTGCCCACCATTTATCTTCCACTTATCAGTGAGAACACATGGTGTCTGTTTTTCCATTCCTGAGACACTTTGCTTTCACTTAGGACAATGGTCTCAAGTTTAATCTAAATTGCTGTAAAAGGCATTATTTCATCCTCTTTTCTTTTTGGACATTTTTTTAATCCACTCTTCAGTTCATGGGCACTTAGGTTGATTCCATATTTTTGTAATTGTGTTGAAATGAAGAAACAAATGCAGGTATCTTTTTGACATAATGACTTCTTTTTCTTTGGGGTAGATACTAACTAGGGGGATCACTGGAATGAATGTTAGATCTACTATTAGTTTTTTAAGGAATATCCACACCATATTCCATAGAGACCACATTCCCACCAACAGTGCTTAAGCATTCACTTGTCACCCCAGGTATGCCAATATCTTTTGCTTTTTGATGTTATAATACTGGCGAGGGGTAAGGTGCTATCTCATTTGCTTGTCACTTGCATTTCCCTGACGATTACTGATGTTGAGCATTTTTGACATGTTTATTGGTCATTTGTTTATCTTCTTTGGAAAAATGTTTGTCCATGTCTTTTGCCTACTTTTTAATATGTTCATTGATATTTATTGCTGCTTTTTCTTGCTGCTTTGGAGTACCTTATAGATTCTGGTTATTAGTCCTTTGTTGGAAGTATAGTTTGTAAATATTTTCTCCGATTTTGTAGGTTGGCCGTTTCCTTTGTTGGTTATTTCCTTGGCTATTCAGAAACTTTTTAATTTAATTAAGTCCATCTTAGTTATTTATTTATTTTTTTTTTTGTCATATTTGCTTTTGGTCTCAAACGCAATTTCTTGGCCAAGGCCTACGTCCAGATGAGTTTTTCTTAAGTTTTTTATAGAATTATTATACTTTAAGGTTTTACATTTAAGTCTTTAATCCATCTTGAGTTAATTCTGTTTGTGTGGTAAGAGAGAGGTTTCATTCTTCCACGTGTAGCTCTGCAATTTTCCCATCACCGTTTGTTGAATAGGACATTCTTTGCCAGTGTGTTTTTGTACAATTTGTCAAATATCAGTTAGTTGTAGGTATGCAGTTTTTTTTCTAGGTTCTCTATTTTGTTCCAGAATATAGATTGATGTGTCTACTTCAATGCCCACTAGAATGCTGCTTTGGTTACAAGAGCCTTGTAGCATAATTTGAAGTAAAATAGCACGATGCCTCTATATTTGCTCTTTCTGCTTAGGAGTGCTTTGGCTATTCAGGCACTTTCTCTCATATTAAATGTAGGATTTTGTCCCTCAATTCTGTGAAAATGGATGTTGGTATTTTGATGGGAATTGCATTGAATCTGTAAATCATTTTGGTCAGTATGGACATTTTAACAATATTGATTCTGTCCAATCCATAGCATGGGATATTTGTCCATTTGTGTGCGTCATCATAAATTTCCTTCATCCTCTACTTAGAGAGATTTTTAGCTTCCTTATTTCAGTAGACTCCTATGTATTTTATTTTCTTTGCAGGTATTATAGAAGGTATTGAGTTCCTGCATTGATTCTCAGCTTGGCTATTACTAGTGCAGAGAAATACTACTGATTTGTTTACCTTTATTTTGTATCCTGCGACTTTATTGAAGTTAACATTCTAGGAGTCTATTGGAGAACTGTTTAGGGGTTCTAGACATAAGATAATACTATTAGTAAGGCAGTGGGAACTGTCCTTGAAGTAGGCAGAAGAGGTCTCCATCCTTTTCTGGGTGGGCTATGACTGTGTTAACCTGAGCTCAGTCTAAAATGGGGTGTTGCCCAGCTTTAAACTAGCTCCTTGGGTCTGGGACCAGAGAGTGTAAGGTCTCTTCCAGGCAATCAAATATGGCCAAAATACTGAGAGTGGTGCTCTCTGCCTGTGCCTCTGTCTCACAGAAGTTTGCAGCAGGGCGGTGGGAATTGTCCTGGGTGTATATGTAGGAGAGCTTGGGCATCTCTCTCCTTCCTCAGCGGGTGGGACTGTACCAGTGTGAGTTCAACTCAAGGGCAAGGTGCTGCCTGGCCTCAGACTCCTAAAATGGTGCCTTGGTGCCTGTAACATTCTCAGACACGCTGCTCTGGCAGAAAACTACAAGGACCATAGTTCTGTTGAAACTCAGTCCTACAGCAGCTGTCTATAGGACAGTGTGTACCATCCCCTATGTGTGCTGCAAATCCTGGCTTTCCTGCTGCTCCCCAGCCAGACAGAGCTGCAGCCAAGTCAGATGCATACTCAGCCCAAGGGTGGGGCACAGCACAGTGTCAAATTTTCAAAAGGAGAAAATAGAAAGGGGAAAATCTGGGGTTCCATCTAGGTAGGAAGCGTGGACAAGAAACTGTGGAAAATGCTTTTTACTCATGTCTGGGTCTCAACGGCAGCCCACCGCAGGGCTGTGGGGACCTTCTCTCCTTCCTGGGACCCGCTCAGTGGCTAGTCATGTCTACATTTCCATGATTCCTAGGCTCTTACAATGCCACCTGACTCAGGTTGCTCTAGCTCAGGTGCTTGTGAGATCCCTGTGAGTTCCCTTTCTAGAATAATGTCTCTGTGAAATCTCCAAGCAGCTCCCTATGTTAGGTTTGAAGCTTAAGTGTGTGTATGGCGGGGGGTGTGCCTTGTAGCCAAGATTATAGAATTTCATCTTCGAGAGCAGCACCAGCGAGCTTCTCTCTTCCTACCGCTTCCAGGAACTTCTCCCAGCTGTTAGCTAGCCCCTGGCTGAGGAAGATACCCTGAACACTTTCTGAGCCGTTTTTGATGTTTCTCATCGCTTTCCTGGTTAATTGGAGCATACTCTTCTAGATAATCTGTTGAAATACAAGAATCTGCTTACTGTTCTGGTTCCTGTTTGTGGAGGATGGATATAGTATCTGTGTCTAGCAAGCCATCTTGATCCTATCAACATTTAAAATATTAAAAACAATAAAGAAAACAAAACATAAACATTGTAAATATTTTGAAAAAGAGAATAAAATAACTTGAAAAAAATAAATAGAACCAAAGAATTCCACTCAGTTGAAGCAAATAAAAGCATGCCTCCCATATAGGACAACTGCATATAAATGTTTATTGCATTATGATAACAATATGATTACTCAAAATAGCCAAAAGTTAGGAAAAAACAAATTAAATACATAAAAGTTAATGCAATTCCACTTTCTAGGGGTAGAATTTTGGGGTCATATGCTAAGTCTATAGTTAGTAAATTAAGAAACAGTTTAAAACTGTTTTCAGAAGTGTCTGTGCCATTTTGCCTTCACAGCTGCAACGCATGAGAGTTCTAATTTCCTCACATGGTTCATTGCCAACATTTGTTACCGTGCGTTTTTCTTTTTGATTATAGCTGTCCTTAGTTTGTGATGTGACTTTCTAACTGTGGTCTACATTTGCATTTCCCAAATACCCGATAATGCTGAGAATATTTCCAAGTACTTACTGGATGTCTGTACATTCCTTGGAGAAATTCCTGTGCCAATGTGATCACTTTCTATGTGGACATACAGTTGTCCCAGCAGAATTTGTTAAAAACATTATTCTCTCCCCAGTGAATTATCTTTGCATCCCTACTAAACACAAACTAACCATAAATGTGAGCATTCTGTTCCATTAGTATTTCTCTTTATGCCAGCAGTAGTCTATTTTTATTACTATTGCTTTCTAGTATATTTTGAAATCTAGAAGTGTGATTCTTCCTACTTTATTTTCTTTTTCAAAACCATTTTGATTTTACTTGGTCTCTTGAAATTCCATATCAATTTTAGAATCAACATGTCAGTTTCCATGAAGAAGTCAGTTTGAATTGCTGATAGGAATTTTTTCACATGTATTTCAGTCTGAGGAGTATGCCATCTTCATCTTAATAATGTTAAGTTGTCCGATCCATAAACATGGGATGTTTTTCTATTTATTTATTTATTTTACAATTTCTTTCTTTTCTTTTTCTTTTCTTTTTTTTTTTTTTTTTTTGTAGAGACAGAGTCTCACTGTACCACCCTCGGGTAGAGTGCCATGACGTCACACGGCTCACAGCAACCTCCAGCTCTTGGGCTTACGCGATTCTCTTGCCTCAGCCTCCCAAGCAGCTGGGACTACAGGCGCCCACCACAATGCCCGGCTATTTTTTTGTTGCAGTTTGGCCGGGGCTGGGTTTGAACCCTCCACCCTCGGCATATGGGGCCAGCGCCCCACTCACTGAGCCACAGGCACCGCCCTATTTTACAATTTCTTTCAACACTGTTCTGTATTTTTCAGAGTATAAGTTTTGCACTTATTTTAAGTTTATTTCTTATTATTATAGTTTGTATTTTTTGATCCTACTGTGAATAGAAATGTTTTCTTTCTATGTCATTTTTTTGGATTGTTTGTTGTTCAGATACAGTTACACAGGTGCAATTTCTGTGTTGAGATTAGTTCTTTATTTTAATACCTAGGTCAGCTTTATAGTTAGATTTTTGCTTCAGGTATTTGATACAGTTAATTAAAATATTTTAATATCTTACATATTTAAAATATTTTAATAGTTAATTTAATAGATAATTTGACAAGTAGTTTATAATATTTTAATAATATTATCTTATAAAATTGTTCTTTTTCCCTTTCCCCAGCTTTATTGAAGTATAATTGACAAATAAAAATTGTATATATTTCTGGCATACCATATGATATTTTGATGTACACATACATTGTGAAATGATTACCATAACTTAAGTTTATAAATAGATCATCATTTTACATAGTTATTTTTGTCTGTGTTTAGAACAATAAAAATCTATTCTCTGTGAAAATTTCAAGTATACAATACAGCAGTGGTTCAAACTTTCTAATGTCTTCTAATGCCATGACCCTTTAATACAGTTCCTCATGTCATGGTGACCCCAACCATAAAAGCATTTTTGTTGCTATTCATAACTGTAATTTTGCTACTGTTATGAATTATAATATAAATATCTGATATGCCAGATGCATTTTCATTGTTACAAAGGGGTTGTGACCCAAGGGTTGAGAACCGCTGCAATACGGTATTATTACTTATAGTTGCCATGTTGTACATTATTCAGTATCTCCAAAATTTGTTCATACTGCATAACTGAAACTTTTTATTTTTTTTTTTTCCAGTTTGGCCGGGGCCGGGTTTGAACCTGCCACCCTTAGGTATATGGGGCTGGCACCCTGCTCACTGAGCCACAGGCGCCACCTGGCATAACTAAAACATTTTACCATTTAACAAACATCTCCCCTTTCAACATCTTTCGGCACTTGGAAACTGCCATTCTGTCAATGCAATTTCTTGATTTCACATATAAATAGATCACACAAATTTTTCCCTCCATGTCTGGCTTATTTCACTGAACATAAACTCTGGGCTCATCCAAGTTGTCTCAGATATCAGAATTATCTTCTTTCTTATAACTGAATAACATGTCATATACGTGTTTGCATGCAGGTGTGCTTGTCAATCTTAAACTCTATTTTTTTGTATATATCTATCTCCTTTAGGCTCATAAGATTTGCACCCATGGATTCGACCATCCATGGAGAAGAAATATTCAGGAAAAGAGTTTATTTATCTATACTGACATATACAGATGTTTTTCTTGTTCTTATTCCCTAAAAATATAGTATAATAACTATTTACATAATGTTGACATTGTATTAGGTATTATATGTAATCTAGAGATTATTTAAAGTATATGAGAAGGTGTTCATAGATGACATAAAAATACTAAGCCATTTCATTTATGGGACTTTAGGTGTGCAGGTACTTTGGCATCTACACGGGTCCTGCAACCAATCTGTTATGGATACTAAGGGATGTCTCTATACCTGTGTATACATAATTGTCATAAAATGATTATCGGTATCCATTTATGGACATATGTTTTCTCCACATTTTGGTCATAGTGAATAATGCTGCAAGAGCCTGTAGATATGTATTCAAGACCTTGAATTCATTTTCCTTGGATATAAACCTAAACATGAGATGGCTGGATAATATGGAAGTTCTATTTTTATTTATTTTTAATTTGAACAAGTGTATGGGGTGTTTCATGTATATAATTCACAGTCAGGGTATTTAGTGTGTCAGTCACCCAGGTACATTACATTTTTGTTGAGTATAGTCATCCTACTCCGCTATCAAACATTTGCTGTATTCCCTCTGTCTTTCAGTATGTGTATACGCTTTAATCCACTTCTCATCAGCTCTTCCCTACTCACCTTCTCCATTCTCTACCTTCCCACTCTTCACCTCCTTGTGATCAAATGCCTTACACCCATATATAAAAAAGAACACCTATTATCTGTCTTTTTTGCCCTGGCTTATTTTACTTAAAAGAGTGAACTTAAATTCCATCCATTGTTGAAAATTACATGATTTGATCTTTTTTATGGTGATCAACATTCCATTGATCACATTTTCCAAACACATTTTTCTTTATCCATTAATGGACACTAAGGTTGATTCCTAGATTTTTTTTTTTTTTTGGTAACTATCATAAATGAGATTTACTTCATGATTTCTTTCTCAGCTAGATCATTATTGGTGCATAAAAATGCTACTTTTTTTTTCACTCTTGCTCTGGCTGATATTGAACTCTTGAGCTCAGGCAATCCGCCTGCCTCAACCTCTCAGAGTGCTGGGATTACAGGCATTAGCCACCCATGCCTGGCCAATGCTACTAATTTTTTTGTATTGATTTTGCCACCTACAACTTTACTGAATTCATTTATCAAATCTAAAAAAAAAATAAAATTGTTTTGAGACAGAGTCTCACTCTATCACCCTTGGTAGAGTGCCATGGCATCACAGCTTAAAGCAACCTCTAGCTCTTGGGTTTAAGCAATTCTCTTGCATCAGCCTCCCAATTACCTGGGACTACAGGTGCCTGCCACAATGACTAGGGCTATTCTTTTGTTGTAGTTGTCACTGTTCTTTGGCAGGCCCGGGCTGGGTTCGAACCCACCAGGTCTGGTATATGTGGCTGGTGCCCTAGCCACTGAGCTGCAGGTGCTGAGCCAAATCATAAAAATTTTTTGATGGACACTAAGTTTTCCTAGATACAAGAATATATAACAAGCAAAGAGGGATAATTTGACTTCCTCTTTTTTAATTTATATGCCTTTTATTTCTTTCTCTTTTCTACAGCACCAGCTAGGACTTTCGCTACTATGTTGAAACTGAGCATCCTTTCAGCTACCAGATGAAAGTGGACATCCTTGTCTTGTTTCAGTTCTTAGAGGAAAAGCTTTCAACTTTTCCCCATTTGGTATGATGTCAGCTGTTGGTTTGTTGCATTCATTTGAGGTATTTTCCTTTTAAGCCTACTTTGTTGAAAGTAAGGATTAGGCAGAAAGATGATCTTGCCTTTCAATTCTTGCCTGAGCAACAGTCCACTACAAACGTAATAAAAATCCTGACATAATGCTTATCCCAAGAAAGGTACTGGCTGAGAGATGGGAGTTGACCTGTTCTGCCTTACAGTAACTTGGAGTGGAATTCCCACCTCCCTGAGTTGGGTCGATGGAGGGAGTCCCGGTGCAAACACCACAGATCCTTGTTTCTCTTAGCAGATATTCATAGATTTTTTTAAAAATATATATTTCTTCTTTTTTTTTCCCTTTAGGATCATTATCAGTGATTTTGAATGTCTTCTTGTTTTCTAGTAATTTTTTCCAGTAATACTGACTAATGCAGCAGGTTGACAGAGCTCCTCATCCTGCTGTGTCTGAAGTCAGTCTCAGATAAGGGACAGTCTCCAACAATACTGAGCATAATTATTTATATTTTCTTTTAATATCCCTCTTTAGACTAGTGTTACAATTAATTCTATACACTGTAGAGGACACCAAGAGTCAGACGACCTCTGAGCAAGATGATTTGCAGCTGGGGAATGGACCCTCGGGCGATGCGTCTGCAGGTGCTCCTTGCAGAGAAAGAGCCTGAGCCCTTGGTGATCCTTAGGCTCGCAGTCATTATCTAATACTCCCCTCACCTGTCTTGTGCTGTGTCCATAAAAGGCTACTGCGGAGGTTGCTTGGGGCTATCCTGCAAATAAGGTTAGCCCGCCTCCTGCAAGTTTGTACTTCTAATCTGCATCACACCTGCTTCCTTTCTGTGGCCATCCAGTCCAGGGCCATAGGGGCCACTAGGGGCCACTAGGGGCTGGGACAATGCACATTTTCAAATTTCTTTTCAATAGTAAAATTACTAGATATAGTTTATTATACATTGTCAATTATTTTTCTATTCTTAAATTATCACTCCATACATACAAAGTCAAAATATTACTCTTTAAAAAATATTAAAGTAATTCATTTTTCTGTAAGGCAAGCCTTCATGGTACATGATTATATTTTTTTCATGTAATAAATTTTTTACTTTTTAGCTCTTCTCTCTCTCTTTCTCTCTCGGTCTCTCCTCTCTCCCCCTCTCCCTTTCCTCTCTCTTTTTTCTCCCCTCTCTCTCTCCCTTTCTCTCCTCCTTGGTGCTGCTCTGCAGCATTCCTCCCTTGCCAATAAAAACCTTTCTTACAAAAACAAAAATAATTTTTTTTTTGTTTTTAGAGGTGAATATTTCACTATTTTTTATAATTTATTTTTGTTTTTAATTATGTAAAATACAAAATTAGAAAATGGAAACTATATTAAATGCACATGCATATTTTCATTCCTTCTTTAATTATAATAAACCTTCCTTTTAATTTTAGATTTATAAATGTGCATACATGTTCACATTCTTCCCCCTTTATATCACATACAACAGTCTAGCATAAATATTCTTCTGAACTGAAGTTTTTTCTTTTTACTTAACTGTATATGCAGGTGATTTATTATTATATGGAAATAAAACTTTATTTCCTACTGTAACTCTGTATCATTGTGTTACATATATTGTGCTCTACAACATCTTCAAGCAGTGCTCTCTGTATGGATATTTGGGTTGAGATAGTCTTTGATATTACAAACAATATTTTAGTGAATAGCTTTGCATATCTCATTTCTCCCTGTCCTTCCTCTTTCCTTCCCTTTTGTTCTTTTTTTCTCTTCTTCTTTTTTTTTTTTTTGTAGAGACAGAGTCTCACTTTATGGCCCTGAGTAGAGTGCAGTGGCCTCACACAGCTCACAGCAACCTCCAACTCCTGGGCTTAAGCGATTCTCTTGCCTCAGCCTCCCGAGTAGCTGGGACTACAGGCGCCCGCCACAACGCTCGGCTATTTTTTTCTTGCAGTTCCGCCGGGGCAGGACAGGTGGCGCCCCAGCTAGCTCAGCCAGGCTGAGCTAGAGGACCTGCCACCTCTGCCTTGGCCATTTTGGTGCTGCGGCAGCTGGCAGAGGAACCAGCGAGCTGGAGGGTAGGCAAGGGGAGGCTCCCACTCCCACCCCCACCGGAGGCTCCAATAGCCAAAGGAGCGGAACAACTGCTGCGGAGACACTGGTGCCTGGGTGTCTCCTTCACTTTACTCTTGTGACTGCAAACAGAACCCCCATATCCTATGCCTAGGTCAATTTCATGTAAGTTTCCCAGGCCTTAATTCTGAATGGACTGTGTCCATTAATACCTCATTCACCTTGCCCAGGTGAAGGGTCTGTGTCCATTCATTGATACATTCGTTCACCTTGCCCCAGCAGAAGGAACTGTGTCTATTCATTGGTACATTCACTCACCTCGCCCCAGTGGAAGACTGTGTCCATTCATTTCCTGGCCAAGGAACCCGTGCACCTATATGTACTGCTAGATGGAGAGAGATGGGGAGAGAGAGAGAACTTTTCTCCCTGACTTGGGTTTTCTCTCTGGGAGCTTTAGTGTTTTTGTATTCTTTTCTGCAAATAAATTCTGTCTTACCACTGATCTGTGGTCCGTGGATTTATTCTTCAAATCACTGAGACCAAGAACCTGAATGCTGGTATCACTCTCCTCCTACTTTTTTATTTTGTTTGTCAGCCCTAGAAATATTAAAAGCTATACGTTATTCCTATATTTATGTTATTTCTTAATAATCCAAAACAATGTTAGCCTTCTAAAAGTGCCTTTGTAATGTGCACATGAACTTTATGGCCACCCTGCATAAGGAAAGGATATTAAAAAGAAGAGGAAAACCTCAGGGTAAAGGTTCTAATTATTTAACTAGCACTATGCAAAATATTATGACCAGTAGAATGAATAATCAAAAGATCTAGCTACCTCATTCTCAATTTCTTTTTCATTTTGTGATGTTAAAAAAAACTGTTTTTCTATTTTCTTGATTTAATTTACACTGCGCCAGATACACTCGCTCTCTAGGCCACCCAAATTTTTCATTTCAGACTCCATGTAGTATTCACAACGTGAGGTAGCTATGTTATGATAAATACAACATCTGATTCTTCTTTTTAAATCTTGAAAGAAGATACTTTAAATGAGATGATAGATTACCAACATCATTTTTACTTCCTATTTTTTATTTTTTATTTCAGATTAATGTGAAGGTATAAACACTTAGGCTACAATGCTTGCATTTGTTAGGTAGAGTCTCTGTTGTAGTTGTGCCTTGCCCCAGGAGGTGATCTATATACCCTTGCACTGTGCCCATTAAGTGGGAGTATACCAATACCCCTCCCTTCTCCTATCTCATCCCTCTCTCCCTGTCCCTCTTCCAAACTTTAATTGAATTGAGTTTATCTCTCAATTAGATAAGATTAGTATTAATCTGTATTAGATCATCTACTGGCTTCATATTAGTTTCAACTGGGTTGGAAACTTGCTGTGATACTTTACTAAGAAGAATGTGTTTTAACTCCAACCAGGCTAATACAAAAGATGTAAAGTCTCCATGTTTTTTATGACTGAATAGCATTCCATGGTGTACACATACATTGCTTATTAATTCATTCATGGGTTGATGGGCATTTAGTTTGGGCATTTAGGTTTTCACATCTTGACAACTGTAAATTGAGCTGCAATAAACAATCTAGTGCAAATGCCCTTATGATAAAATGATACCAGAATCAATTTAAAAGAGAGAGGCTACCCAAGAGATCATCTGGGATTACTGGGGTGGTCTTTTCCTTCACAGTTTGTTTATTTCTGTTTTTCACAACTAATGGCTCTTACTATGTAAATGGATTTTCTAGGTTTTATTTTTAAAATTTTCTGTTTACGTTGATACTACCTTGCTGTGTCCTTATAATTTTCTAGCTATAGTTTGCTCTCATTTTCTTTACAGAATTTATTTTAAAAACTTCATACCAAAATGACTTTATAATACATAGGTGGAATATTTGGTTTGAGTGGGGGTTGTTGGGGACTGATTTTCATCTTTGGGTGTATCTGATCTGTGGAATATTCCCAAAGGTGCATAACAGTTTTCTTCAACACATTTCTCTGCTTGTTCCTTTTTCTCAGCAGCCTCATCCCTGTTAGGTGACTTAGTGAAAACAAGTTTCATTGCGCTTTTTTTTAATACCAAATAGAGTAAAAAAATGACTGAAAAATCATTTTAACCAGACAAGCACACAATGTGCTGGGTTAAATGAATTTAGTGATTTTTAATGTCATTTCTATTATGTTGAAATATGCTTGGCACTGGGGACATCCTTTGCTTAGAAAAGACATAGAGAATAGGGATTTCTATGCAATTTTTAATGTGAGCACAGGGAGCCCACTGAATGCAAAGCAGAGTCAGAAAGAACTGTTAAATGGAGATTAAGCTTTGACAATCAAGCTGCTTGCCAATAAATTTCAAACCCATCTATGTAAGTCATTCAGTAACATCAGACTTGCAGAGCAATTAAAGTCAGCCCTTCCTGTTTAATTTCTGCAGAATGGATTGGACTGCCTGAGCTGTCATTTGCTGTGCGATGGTAAATGAAATGAGTCGAGAACATACTGAAGTCCTAGTGAGCACCTGTGCCTCCTCACGGAGTCTTTGTACTGAAACTTAGCAGTAAAAAATTGAAAAAGAGGAAAACCTTCCTTAGACCTGGGCACTATCTTCATCTAAATGAAATATTTATTTTATCGTGTACAGCCACTTTCTCTTCAGCAATATTTTTAACCAATTCCAAAGCAATATTATGGACATGTTAATATGTAAAAGAGTGACTAAATAACTATTTTGTCAGACATAATCTAAATTTACCTGCACAACTTCTGCCCTCCCTTGTCTCCACCACAATGTTTCCATGCCTGGGTGTAGCACTTGCCATTAAAGACTGCCTGGAGAAAGTGAGGATGAAATGGATGTAGAATGGGTGGCAAATTGTTTTTAAGGCTCTAATTCTGGATCTTATGGTCATCTAGTAGACAGATGATATTACCCAAATAAACATTTTGCTTTACATTCTCCAAGGTTTACATTTTTATTTCTATGCTTCTTTACTTACAGCCAGGTTGTTAAAAGCATGAACATTCTCATTCAATCTACTTTAGGTTTATTACCAGCTCTGTCACTAACTGGGTGAGAGTGTGAATTTGTGCACAAAACTTAGTCTTTCAGTGTCATTGTATCTAGCTTCCAATTTGTGATAACCTTAATACCATAATCAATGAGAAAAGGCCTATAAAGCATTCAATATCTGTTTCAGATTAGTCCTAAATATGTATTATTCATGTATAATCTTGAAATACATATATCTACACATTTTACAACAATAGTCATGTTATACACATATTTACTGTTTTCATTTAACAATGTATTGCAAAGTTTTTGAATAGTCAGGAAAGTCAATGCTTAACAGTAAATTGTATTATTCATCAGAATGTGTACTGTCTACTCAGTATTTCAGTGTGTGAGTTCTTCCTAAATTATTTAACTATCCTCTTTAGATGGCTGCCCTTGATATTTCCATTTCTCACTATACTAAAAATGCATCAATAAAAACATTTGTATTTTTTCTTTATTTATCATGTATACAATGAAACAATAATAATGTCAAATGACCATCATCGCATGGAAACAGGTGGGCTTTCTGTTATGCGGACACTGCAAGCATTATATGTGACAGAGTAACACTTCCCTGAGTCTCACCTGTGGCTATTCAGACAGTGCTGCGCAGTATTCTTTGAACACATACAACATTCTTAGTGATTTAAGAGACAAGAAAAGCCAATAGTGTTTCATGTAACTTCTGCCTACTGCTCAATTTGAGACATCTCTTTCTATCAGGTGTGCATGTAGCTCCCCATGGTCCTCTAAGTAAAGAATGAAAAACCTGTCTTCCACTTCGCTCTTCATCCTCTGGAGGGGATGGTAAAGCAGGACGGAGCAAGACAACTACAATAAAGACTTGCCCCTAAAAGAGACAACCAGCATCTGGCACACACTGACCTATAAAAATGATCATATCCTGTTGGGCAGAAATAGAGTTCCTATTTTGGTAGTAGTATAATTTATTTGTTGGTTCATCTAAAAGCTTGTGGTCCTACTTGTGGAGAAAACAATCTTGTCCATTGTCAGGTGTAGTTGCTGAGTCTTTTTTCTGGAGGAGTTTCCTATGTCTTTTATCTCATATTTAAAACAGAAGTTATCATCAAAGAGTATCCACTTCTGAAATCTTAACAGCTTTCACAGTCTTTCGGTTGGTGCAAATTTGAGACACCAAGAGATGTATTAGGGCCTTAAATGCAGTTTTCTTCGGTACCTGCAGTAGCCTTCATAAAATATCTTGCATAGACAATGTTTTAAGCTTCACATCTGTTATGTTCACTTTTATTTTTAGTTTTTTAGCTTCAGTGGTAAGCAGCAGCCTTATTCAGATATTCATTACTGGACTCATCTCCCTCTATTTGACAGAGAGATCAGTGAAAATTTCTTGAAAAGAAAATGGGGGCAATATTCTTATCTCTTCTGTTGACATTGTTTTTAATGTGTGCTTCACTTCGAATCCAAATGCAATGAGATTTTTTCAGTCCTCCAAGATTCCAAATTGTGTGGAGTCTCTGCCAACTTAGACTTCAGGCAGCAGGCAGAAAACGTCTTTCCTGGCACAGCATGCTCCCTTCCACCTGTGTTTTCAGATGATCGTGTCCTAGTCTGAGTTTTTCTCTCTTTTTAGGACTTTCCTTAAAAACTAACCAAAAAAAGTCATTATTTCCAAGTGCTCAGTTCTGCTTCAGTTAAAATAATATTAAATTCATGTGAGGAAAAAAAAAACAGGCTTTCAACAAGATATATATTTTTTTCTTTAGTGAACCAATTTTAGAGACAATTAATCACAAAATGAATGAAGACCTGAATCATGGAGACCTCAAGCGTGCAGACTGCATGCTCTTCCTTAAGAACACAGTAGAAGCTCCATCTCTGGCCACCTCCCTACACTGACCACCTCCTTCAGTTGACCTAATTTTTGTAGACCGGACATACACCACACGTACTTTTCAGTTCAGTAGGCCTAGTTCCTTATGTTTACCAGTTTACTACAGTCCCTTGAGTGGAATTACAGAGGTTCTACTGTAATTTGCTCCTGTTCCTTACCTTATAGTTAGGATACCTTCTCATCACATTCATGATCCAAAAGGCATCATGTTAACAGATGAGCTTACACTGTGGTTCTCAACCTTCCTAATGCTGCGGCCCTTTAATACAATTCCTGTGGGTCGCGACCCACAGGTTGAGAACCGCTGGGAGCATGTAGCCAATGTCATATAAGTAAATTTCCAAAAAAACTCATACTTCATGTTTCTGAGGCTGTTCCATTGGCTGCAAGAGTTGTGTGGCCACACCTAAATGTAGTGGAGATTGGTAAATTCATCTTTATTATCACTGACCACTCCAATCAAGCCTTGTTATCATCATGGAAAGAAGAAACAATGAATACAGTGGAAGTAAAAGCCTTCGCTGCTGTATAATACAAACCACCAATGCCACCAATAACCAGTTTCTTCTTATTGTCAACTATTCCTTTTTTATTTTTAGTTGACAAACTCTAAATTGTTAGTTTAATTATTCAGTTAATTGCAAACAAAATTACACACCATTAGGCATATATAAATAAGTAAAAGTGTACTAGCATTTCTAAGATAATAGCCTACTCTGATAAACATCAGTCACTTCACTCCCTGAAAAAACAAAACAAAATAAGCCAAACAAAACCCTTTTTACCACTCAGTGAAATTTATTTTGTCAAATAGTTTCTTTCTTTTGGTCTGTATTTGGACTTGAAGATCACTGGAAATCAACCTGAGACACTTCATCAACCATGGGATTGATCAACTCCCATTTTGTACTTTTCCTGGCTCTGCCCTGAAACCCTGATGCATTTCATCATCCTTTACCACACAGCACTTCCCAGCATCTCACAGCTGACTGAAGTGAGTGACTCAACAGGACCGAATCCCTGCCGTTATCATTTTTATAGGAATACCTACCTATTACTGTGTTAGAAAGGGCAGAATGAACAAATCTTGTTTTCTTTACATTCACTTCTGAACAGGTAGAAAATCTCGCTGAAGTCTCTAATATGAAGAATGCTTGACATTTCCCTCAACTTTAAACTGCCCATCATTTATTATATTTCTATCAAGAATTTAGATCTGCAAAGATTTTTATGAAGAAGCTTACCAGAAAAAAAAATGAAAGTCAGAGAATTATTGTTTAGCTTATCAAAATGTCATGTAGTATAATAATATAAACTTAAGTTAACTGACTTTTTGTCGCAAAGTTCAAATAGAAACCACTAACTGTAAGTCATTCCATCAGAGAAACATTCTGAAATCAGAAAAATTTCTTTCCCGGTTAGATTAGTGTTTGGGAAATACATTACCAAAATTTAATTCAAATAACTGAAACTGATTTTGAGCTCAAGTGTTTCAAAATTTTCTAAGTATGAAGAACTGTACCATAGTAAAATTTCTGCTGTCACTGCTGTACGTCCCTCCTTCCATTCTGATGAGTTTTATATATTATGTGCTCTATATAAAGTGAAAACAGGAAGCCTAGTAAAACCAAGAATTGTAAGAAGAATTTATTTTTCTGCTTCAAGGTTATCATATGTCTTTCTTAGTTAAAAGAGAGACATTTCTTTATTAGGGAGAGGTTTGTAAAATACGTTTTTTCCCATATTTCTTCATTATTTCAGGCTTTGACTTTTTGTAATATTAACATCTTACATTACTATTGAGCATTGTTTTCTTAAGACAGGGGTATAGTCACTTTGTAGATACATAATGGATACTAAAATAAAATACATATTTAGTATTTTAATGTCATTTTTGTAATAAAGGATCTACAGCATGAATATAATTTAAATAACTTTACTTTTATGTGTTGTCTCCAATATGCCCTGTAATGTTATTGTAATAATTATGCCTGATGATTTAAAATCTTAAGGTAAGTGAGTATTCTCTTATTAATACCTTTTCAAGTATTAATGTATTATAAAAGTAGACAATCTTGTAGACTTTCTATGGTCTGGAGACAGCTCTTTGCAACTCTTTATGTATTTCTAATCAGAGAACAATAACTAATAAATACAGAATTATATTGAGACAGAAAAATTATTAAGGTTTCACTTTGACTTTATAAAGTAGGTTATGCAAGAATTTCTTTAAGGTCAAATTTATCCTCATGAAATAGGCTGACCAATGGCATAGGAGACCTGTTGCAGGAGTTCTATAAGGTAAGGCTTTGAAATTATTTTGGTTATTTTGAAGAAAAACTCCAGAGGATCTCTGTGTGTGTACTAAGGTACAAAGAAGGTTACACTACCAATAGTAGTCCGGAGGAATGGTGTTCATGTAGTGTTCATCTTCAAATACCTTCTTTAAGTCTTACCTTTAGTGTCTAACATTAATATTGTCCCAATAACTAATAACAGTAGAGATGAATGGCCAGGTGTGCTTGTGTGTGTGTGGTTGTGCTGACAAAGGAATATACATAGTTCATTATAAAACACATTACCAGATGTGATTCTGATTCATCTATTAATCTTACTGTTATAGGAGTAAGTAAATTTTTTTCATCTTGACTAGAGACAAAGCCTTAGCCCAGGTATTGTTCATATGTCTAACACTTGTATGAAAATAATTTACTTTCAGCCTCATATCCATTCTTCATCATCTGCTTTCCAGGAGAATTTTATATAAAAAAAATTTTTTTCAGAAAATCTAAATGATGATAGCCAAGGCTGTAACTGTTCTTATTGCTACTCTTATATGTTTGCTGTTACACAATTTTTATCTCTCATATTCTGCGTATTCCTGAAATTCCAAAAAATTGCACACTTTCTACCATAGAGATATTGTACTTGGTACGTTCTGTTAATCTACATGGGGTTTAATTTCTTCTCTGAAACTGTGCACCTTTTCATTATATATTCTATTCACAGTCATTTTTCAAAGTTTTTTTTTCTCCGTGGCCCTGACTATCTAATGATAGTTCTAAAACCACTTGATTCTTTGTTAATTCTTTTCTTTTCCTGTCCTTTCCTTTCTTTTCTTTCCTTTCCTTTCCTTTTTTTTTGAGACAGAGTCTCACTTTGTCACCTTTGGTAGAGTACCATAGCGTCATAGCTCACAGCAACCTCCAACTTTTGGGCTTAAGCGATTCTCTTGCCTCAGCCTCCTGAATAGCTGGGACTACAGACACCTGCCACAATACCTGGCTGTTTTTTGAGACGGGGTCACGGTCTTGCTCAGGCTGGTCTCGACCTGTGAGCTCAGACAATCTACCTGCCTTGGCTTCCCAGAGTGCTAGGATTGTAGGTGTGAGCCACCAGGCCTGGCCTGTTAATTCTTACGTTTAGCCAAGTGGCCACCTGACCAAAGAGCTGATCACTGGTGACCTTATGATTTTGCTTCCCACCTGAGCTATGCTGATCAACAGTGACATAGCTAAGTGACATAAGCTTTCAAGACAAATACTGACTTCATCCCACTATCACATCTTACTACTTTACTTAAAAGCTTGGGTCCAAGTTATTCCTTTTGCTTTTCCCTCAACTACAAGAATACTATTTTTTTTAAACTTGAATTCTCATTAATTTCTATTAGAAAAATAGTCTTGTTTGGAAACAATAAACATTTCAGTGTTTTACTGTCTCTTAAATCTTTTTCACCTATTCTGTTAAAGTGGTTCTAATCATATTCAAAAATTAATGTTCCAAGTGCACAAGTCTTTCCTTTCCTTTTCTTTGTTTTTTTTTTTTTTTTTTGCAGTTTTTTTGGCCGGGGGCTGGGTTTGAACCTGCCACCTCCCGCATATGGAACTGGTACCCTATCCCTTTGAGCCACAGGCACTGCCCAGCAAAAGTCTTTTCTTAATCTTCTCCAAAATTTTAGTTAACTCTGTGATAAAATAAAGTGTAGTTGTATGGATTCAACGACAGGAAATACTACATACAAAACACATTTACATCAGTGAGCATGAGGTCCTGCTTCTAAAAATGGGAACTATTACACATAGATTACAAGAATTTCTAATGAAATACAAATATCTTCAAATACATGTTCACATGATTTTCTACAAATGTATTTTTGCATGTTTTTGATGATTGTGAATAATATGAGGATATTGCAGTTAATACAAATATGCTTATACCTCGTATTCAAATCACCCACCCTTTGGTTTAAGGATGGGACATTATAAGACCTTAATGGTAGCTTATAAGAATTTGTACCCATGTTGAAATGTTATGTCCTCACATTTATCAAGACTTCCACTGAAGTAAAAGCTAATTTATGACCATGACATTTCTATTTCTCTTTAAATACCTCTGTGAATAGTTAGTCACATACGAAGTTGTAACTGTCTTTCTCCTAATTTTCTACAGTTTAAATGATTTTATAGTTTGACGCTTTTAAATACATGGCAAGAATACAACAGAAAAATGTAAATTACTAATACAAGAATCTTTAAATGGACTAAGGAAATTATTTGCTACTATTAATGACCAAACTCATTTCAACCATGACAACCTTTCTTCTTTTGTTATACTATTTAAATGGCTCTGAAACAAAAGGTATAATGTTACTTTTATTACTAATAAAACTTGGTTGAACTCGCTAGTATTTTAGTGTGTCCAGGAAGCCGCAGGTATAAATGGACCATTTTCCATGAACACTGTGAATAAATTGAATTTGGGGTTATTTCAAATACTCCCTTTTATTTATTCCATATATATTATTTGTTGCCAAGCTCTATTTTTCTTTCTTTTGAAATTCTCTGTGTTAGAAAAAGACATTATTTATTCCTTTTTTTAGTTGAGTAGTACTCCGTGGTTAATACATACCACGTTTTCTTTATCTGTTCATCAGTTGACGGGAACTTAGTTTGATGCTACAATGTTGCAGTTGTGAATTCTGCTGCAATGGACATTTGAATGAAAGTGTCTTTTTATATAATTACTTCTTTTTCTTTGGGTAGTAGATTGCTGGTAGTGGTATTGCTGGATCAAGTGGTAGGTCCACATTTATTTTTTTGTAGAATTCCCATCCTGCTTTTCATAGAGGTTGTACTAATCTGCAGACCCATTATCAGTGCATAAGGAGTCATTTCTGTTTGCATCCAGCCTCTATTGTTTTTTGACTTATTAATAAAAAGGATTGGAGGTTTCCCCTGGTAGTGTTAATTTGAATTTCTTTGATGATTAGCTATGCTAAACCTTTTTTTCATATGTTTGTTAGCCATTTGTCTTGATGATAACTTTGAAAAGTTTCTGTTCATGTCTTTTGCCCACTTTTTGATGGAGTTGTTTGTGTTTCTTTTGCTGATTTGTTTGAGTTCTTTGTAGTTCTTTGTGGATATTATTTCTTTGCCTGATGTGTAGATCGAGAATATTTTTCTCCCACTGTGTAGATTGGTTCTTTACTCTGTTGATTATTTCCTTGGCTGTGGAGAAGCTTTTTAATTTAATATGTCCTATTTATTTTTTGTTGTTGCTATATTTTCCTTGGGATCTTAGTTATAAATACTGTGTCTAGGCTGCTGTCTAGAAGAGTTTTTCTATGTTCTCTTATAGAACTTGTACAGTTCCATGCCTTACACTTAAGTATTTTTATCCATCTTGAATTAATTTTTAGATATGGTTATGCTAGGGGGTCCTATTTAATCTTTCTGCATGTGGTTATCCAATTTTCCTAGCACTATTTATTGAATGAGCCTTCCTTTCTCTGGTGTATGTTATCTGCATTGTCAAAGATCAGTTGCTTGGTTTTATCTTGGGATTTTCTCTTCTGTTTCTTTGGTCTGTGTCTGTACTTTCATACCAGCACCATATTTTTTTGGTTACTGTAATTTTACCATATAATTTGAAGTCAGGTAATGTGAGGCCTCCAGATTTATTCTAATTGCCTAAGATTGCTTTTACTATTTAGGCTTGTTTTTTGTTTCAAATGAAAGTTAGGATTATTTATTGTTAGGTGGCAATTATATTGAATCCGTAAATCACTTTGGGAAATATGGAAATTTTAACACTGTTGATTCTTCATCCCTGAGCGAACGATGTCTTTCCATTTGTTTGTGTCATCTAGTATTTCTTTCATCAGTGTTTTGTTGCTTCCTTGTAGAGATCTTTCACCTCCTTGGTTAAGTATATTCTTAGTTATTTTATTTTATTTGTGTCTATTGTGAATATTATTTAGTCTTTGATTTAACTCCCAGCTTGAGTATTCTTATTCATTTTAGGTTCTTACAAAAGCAATGGTTATTATGAAAGATAGGTTTAGAAAGATTCATGTTATAGAAATACATGATGTAAAAATGTTTTGGCCTCTATTATTTCCAGACATGTGTTAGGCTAACTCTCTTTGATCCATGCATCTGAAAATTAAAACTTCTGAGATGGTGGTGAGCCCTGATAGAGGAATATAACTGCATCAGTTAATGGGTCAGAAGACAGATATCCAATAGAGTCATCCGACATATATGGGATTTTAACTACAATGACAAATGTGGTGGGAAACACAGGGAAAATTATTGTTCTCAGTAACTAAAGTGGAAAAGAGTTATAATACACAGTTCATCAGAGCATACAGAAGACTATTTTCTCAGGTATGGATAAAAATTATCCCTTTCATAAGATTCATAAAAATCTTTAAATGAATGTCTCGAAAATGTTGAAACATTTCCAAGTAAACTAACACTCAAGAAAAAAAAATCTCAAGACTACTTAAAATAATACAAGAATATTCAGCATCCCAATAGATAAAATGTAGTGTTTAGCATGAACAAAAATAATTACCTGTTATTGAAAGAGGTAGGTAGTACAACATAAAAAGAGAGAGAGATAAAAAGAGAGAGAGATTGAATGCAACCCAGAAGGAATACAGATGATAGAATGAGTACAGGAAGACATTAAAATTTATTATAATTATGTTATGGGGCTTTAAGAAAATAGAGGGAAATTAGAGTTTATGCAATGGAGATTAAAAGACATCTTTTAAAAGCTCAATCCATAATTTTAAAGGTTTTTTTTTAATCTAAAAAACAATCACTAACTGGTATTAAAAATAATTAGACACAGCCATAGAAAAGATCAATAAACTGAAAACTGTAAAAGTAAATACTACTTAGAGTGTACAAGAGGAATAAAGAGGCTTAACAAAATTGAGCACAACCGTCTTTACCTTTCCACCTAGTACATGGACAATCACAGTACTTCACAGACAGAAAAGGGAGGGCAAGAAAGAAAAATAAAGTATGTCTTAAGAAATATTTGCTAAAAATATTTCCAATTTAATAAAATACAAACCTCTAAGACTAAAAAAGCTCAACAAACTCCATGGTCGACACATGAAAAAACTACACTGGTAGACATCATAACCAAATTGTTTAAAACCCAATAATAAAGAGAAAATTCAGAACTAGGGGAAAAGACATATTATATACAAAGGAACAAACCAGACAGCAGTGGGTGTCCTTTCAAATCCATGGAAGCCAAAAGACATGAAGGAAACAACTAATAGGTGAATTTAAAAGTCTCTGCTCTGAAAAAATACTCATTTAAAAATGATTTTTAGGAGCACAAAAGCAGAAATACCCCATTGCCAGTATACCTGCTATAGATGTTAAAAGAAGTCTTTCGGGCAGACAGAAAGAGCTATAAAAAGATAGCTGGACCTACACAAAGAGTAAGAGCACTTCAAATAACAAATATGTGTGCAAATACAACATTTTTATTTTTTCTGTCCACTCATCAAGTATTCACAGTTCAAAGCAAAAGTTATAACACTGTCTTGGAGCTTTATAACAACTGAAAAGTGAAATGTATGACAATAGAACCCGATCTAACAGAGGGGAGAATGCATACACTCCTGTAAAATTTTTATACTATATGTAAATTTGTATAGGATTAGCCAAAGATGGAATACGAAAGATAAAAAATGTTTGCTATAAACCCTATAATCATGACTAACCTATTCTGAACCACTGGGATACATCTTTTTCCAAATTCCATTGCCTGTATAATATTCCTATTGTATACTTGGGGGATGAAACAAGACAAGGCATATTATTTTATTTTTTTAATATTTTCCTCCAATGTACAACATGTGACAAAAAATGTGTTCCCCTCTTAACAAAAGAAAAAAATGTATTACATTTTTAATATTCAAGTCACATTTGAGTTCTGCGATTACCAGAGGTGCTCGATGTGACTTATGTTCATCTTTTGTTATCAGTGTATATTAAGCATTACAATTTTAATGCAGTTTTCTCCTTTTATATGTATACATTTTGGCACCCTCTGTATATTATATTTTTTCTTCATAAATTGGATAACAGAAAAATAAATGTCATTCCAACAATATTTAAAACAATATTTAAATGTGTACTGTTTAAAATGCCCTTGTTAAAGTAAAAATAAGTTTTCTCTTAGTGGTTAAATATGTGTCTTTTTTTTCTAGTATACTGTGTTTAAGTTATTAATGCTTAGAATAGTATTTTCTAGAATCATAGGATAAAATAAGCCAATCAGTAAAAAGACCTCACTTAAGTTATAAGGACATGGGAATGTCGGAGCAGTGTGGAGTCTAGGTTTCTGATGAGCACAGAGGGGAGCTGTGGAGAGCAGAGGGTGGGCTTCTGTGCTTGTGGACATCTTGCCTTGTTCAGGCAATATTCCAGCACCCATCAGCACCCTGATGGTTTCCTCAAAAGAAATATGCTGGGCAGCACCTGTGGCTCAAGGAGTAGGGTGCCAGCCCCATATACCGGAGGTGGCGGATTCAAACCCAGCCCCATCAAAAATAGCAACAAAAAAAAGAGATATGCTAGGTATGAGAAAAGGAGGTCCACTAATGATTTTAATTCCTAATATGTATAATTAGTATCGCTCCTAATGCCAGTAGTATCCACAGTCAGGAAACAATCTTAGAGATGATAACTAAGTTTTAGGCAAGAGGTGGGAAGGAACTCCAAGGTGAGGCTAGAAGAGAGAAGAGCCATAATTGTATCAATGTTTGATACACATTAAGCTCAAATGAAAGAATTGATTTTATTTCACATGGCTTGTATTTAAAACACACTCAAATTTTAGAGTTATGAATAATTAAGAAAATGTAAATACTCTATAAATTATTTAAGATTTTGTAAAACTATGTTATCACCTAAAACTTTTGAATTTACTATTCTGCTCTAATTTTTCTGAATTTATTTTTCTTCCTTGCCTATCTCATATATTCTTCAAGAGAAAAATGTTTGCATTTAGATGCCTTGCTAGGTGCATAATTAAATTCATATAAATGATAATAAGACACAGCTCATGAAAGTTTAAAAAATACAGGAATGGAGATATGAATGCCATTTTAAAATACAGAGCAATAGCAATTAAGAGTTAGAAAATGCCGGGTGCAGTGGCTCACACCTATAATTCTCGCACTCTGGGAGGCCAAGGTGGGTGGATTGTCTGAGATCAGGAGTTCAAGACCAGCCTGAACAAGAGTGAGACTATTGCTTTTACTATTGCAATAGTAAAAATAAAAATAGCTGGGTACTGTGTCACGGCTACTTGGGAGGCTGAGGCAAGAGGATCACTTGAGCCCAAGAGTTGGAAGTTGCTGTGAGCTATGACACCATGGCGCTCTACCAAGGGCAATAAAATGAGACTCTGTCTCAAAAAAAAAAAAGAATTAACAAAGAACCTGGTGATTTAGAACTGTCATTAGATAGTCATGACCATGGAGAAAAGAGACCTTTAAATGATTGCAAAGAGAATATAAAATGAAAAGGTGCACACTTATGGAGCATTGTTGTTTATTGACGTATTGAAGATACTAAACCCCATGTAGATTAACAGAGTGTGCCAAGTACAATATGCCTAAGATGGAAAGCATGCAAATTTTTGGAATTTCGCAAACAAATGAGCCCAAGAGTTTGAGGTGGCTATGAGCTATGATGCCATGGCACTCTACCAAGAGTGACAAAGTGAAACTCTGTCTCAAAAAAAAAAAAAAAATTAGAAAATTAGTACAGAATTTCAACATTCCTTGAGAATGGAAGAATTGAATACCTGAATCATCTGAGGCCTGAAGAGTAGCAGCAGGCAGGCAGTCTTACTTGGACTATTTTAGGAAGGCTTCAATGTGGTCACTTAGAACTCAAAATCTGAATCAATGATGAGGACAAACAAGTTTATACTCTTGGGTTGGACAATCTAGAAGTGAAATATAACCTTGCAATTTGCTCAAAGCTAAAGAAAGAAAGAAATGTGATAATGGTATAATCTGAATAGATTTGCTTGAAAATGCCAATGAAGACCAGGGACTTTAGGAGAATTGGGGAAATTTAGCTGTTTGAGGTCTCCAGAAAAATATTGTAAAGAAAGTGAGAATTTTGACTTGAAAGCAAAATAAGAAAATGCAACTTTGTGGTTTTTGACTCCAGAAAGTTTGACTACATTTATGAGACACATAACCAAGATAAATGCATTTACTTTGAAAAAAAAATTTAAAAGAGCACTTTATAGTGTTAGGAAGATTAAATGAGTTATTACATGTTAAACTGCTTAGAATACTGATTTTCATATGGGAAGGTTAATGAATATTAATTATTGTTAACATTGATTAATAGCAGATGGTCAAAGCTGGAAATAAAGAATTCGATAAACAGTTATGTCCATTTGACAAATTATGAAATGGCTTCCTAGAATGCGATATGGAGACAGATAATGAACCTGTTTTAAGTCCTGGCAGGAAAAGTTACAAGTATGTATAATAATGCAAACAAAGATATTGTGGGAAGCAGTGATGGTGTGTGCACCAAATTTGCCAGGCTAGTCCAGGCTAGTGCAGACAAAGAGTTGAACTGAGCATATGCCAAATATTTGATAGAGAAAGAAGGTCTAGATTTGCATAAAATCGTCAGAAAATATATACAGATAAAGGTATTTAGGTTTTTTTAAACCGTTTATTCCCTTTGTAAGAAAAACAATGGTGACTAACAGGTCCACAGGTAGTTATGAAGTAGTGTGTCTGAGTCAACAAGCACTCACTCATCAGAACTGATTGTTCTTGCCTCTTCCAAACTACACCACCACAGAAATTATCAAATGTTATATATCTGGCTTTTTTTCCCCTCTTTGAAGAGTTAGTCATTAAACAATTTCCAGCAAATGTCTTTGGGTCACTGATGTATTTACATAATGACACCTGTTATCCAATTCAAAGAAACAACCCAGAAATTATGTTCCTGCAATTATTATTATTTTTTTATTTTATTTTTTTTTTTTTTGCAGTTTTTGGTCAGGGCTGGGTTTGAACCTGCCACCTCCTGCATATGGGGCTGGCACCTTACTCTGTTGAGCCACAGGTGTCACCCTATTATATGATTTTTTTTATCTAAAAATTTTGAATATGATGCTTTATGTGTGCCGTATAGTATTCTAAGAACTTTACAAATATTAGCTCATGAGATTCTGTGAAATAGTTAAATTTAAATAGAAATGCAAAGTATCAGTAATTGTGGTAGTTACTTTTATTTACAGAACTTAAAATACCATTGTAAGAGAATGCTGTAAAACTTACTGTTGCTACATTTTCTTTCTCTTATATACCTTGAAAGTAGCTGAAGCAAAAGCCCAAGATGAAAGTTGAATTTCCTAGCCCCACAGAGAGTCAGGCTTGCTCTTCCATGGCATTTCACCAATCATAGAAAATTGCTGCTGTTATTTACACTTTTCTATTTTTTTCCACTAGTAAGATATTGATTTAGCTGACAGAATTTCCTCCCTCTCTTAATCAGAAAAAACAAAATCCTTATGTGAACTATGTGGTTTATAGAGAAAGATGACATGAAGGGGTGAAAAGCTGCCTTCGATTTGAGAGCTAAGGTGTTTACAGATCTACAGATTAACCTGGTTAGTGCTCAAAATTCAGTGTCCCTGCTGAGTTTCTCCTGCTGACATTAGTATGAGATACTGTCTCAAAAGTTGACTTTTATATGGCCTTAGCCATTGATATACCTAATCCCAAAAAGGGGCTTTATAATTGTTTCAGAAATGATTTCTTTCCTTAGTATATGAATTCTTTTCATTTAACCTTTTTTATGAGTATGTTTTATTGACTCAATAGTGTGATAGGAAACTTTTTAAATATAAAAATTACTGCAATGATATTCTTGGCTCCATTACCAGTTCAGAATCTAAAGAAAAAGAGTAAGAAACAGTGAAGATTTTTGGGAAATTAGTGGGGACCCAATTAATATAACCTATGTATACACAGAAAAGAGTGTGGGCATTGAATTTCAAGTTACTAATTAGCATCTCTTAGGCAACGATCATAAAGGGTATTAGGTGTTTACACCAAAGATAAATAATAAGCCAGCCTTCTAACTTTGATAAATTGAAAGTATTTATGTGTATATTAAACTGACATTAATGTTTCTAAAACATCTCCTTCATAACATACACCTCATTTTTGTCTGAATGAGGATGGTCAGTCCCATGAAATACCCTCTAGAACAGTTCAAAAACATTCCTAATCACTTCTAAAGGTTCTTCCCTTTGCCCTAGTGAAAGGGAGTTTCTAGGCAAAGAAGTGGGTTTTCAACCCCAAGCCCACATTTGTGATTCTTTTTAGGCCTGCTAACTACCCTCCTTCCTCTGCCTTACCATTCATCAAGACAAGTTAAAACCCAGAAGTTTTCCTGCATTCCTCTCTTTCTCTCAGTATTTCATCAACAGAATTTGTTAACTTTATCTTCAAAACAAATCCTTACTTCAGCTCTGAGTTGCCAACTCCAGTTTCAGACCTTAGGACACACCAGTATTTCTTTTCTAGGCTAGTGGAAGAGCCACCGCCTGGCTGCCCTAGTTTAGTTTTTGTACAACACTCTCTAAAATTAACTTTGCACATGATATTTGAGCAATCACTTAAAAACCAGATCTTTAACATATTTAGAATAGAATGTAATGTCTTCTAACAGGGTCAGTAAGACCCACCCCTCTCTCCACATCTGTAACCTCTCATCTCTTCTTTATCCCCAGGAGCTCTAGTTACAACCAGCATCCTCGGTGGGTCAGGCATGTCACCCTGTTCTTCTATGGGAGTTTTGCTTCAGCTGTTCCCTTTACCTGGAATGCTTTTGTCTCACACTTTCTCATGAATGCTTTTTCATTAAGGCTTCTATGCAACTTTGGCATCCCTCACAAGCTTTCTTAACCACCATTCTATCTGCTTCATTTTCTACTTCGCACTTAACTGCTCTCTGAAATTATATTTTTAAAATTTCTTATTAAATTGTCATATGTATCTCTTTAAAGCATATACTCTATTGATCTTATTTACAGTTATATTACCAGCACCTAAAAGACTGCCTATCATATAGCACTCTTCTATAATAAAGTATTAAGAAACTAAATAATCACAATTTAAAAAAGAATTGGCCATAATCATATCATTGTATACAGTTATGATTTAATAAAAAAATTAAAAAAAAAATAAAAATAAAAAAGAATTGGGGTATATTTCAATGAAATAAAAACAATTGAGTTGAACCTCAGGTGACAAAATTCAAGATATCTATGGTAGAACCTCCATAGATGACCATCTCCGTACATTGACCACCTCCTTAAATTGACCTAATTTGCATAGATCAGACATACACCACATGTACATATCAGTACAGTAGGCTTTGTTCCTTATGTTGAGCACCTCCATATGTTGACCAGTTTGTTACAGTCCCGGTGGTCAACTTACAGAGGTTCTACTCTATGTTAACCAGTTTATTACAGTTCCTTAGGTGATCAACTTACACTATATTTCTAGATTTTCCAAGATGCATTCTATTGCATTCTAATTGTGAAAGGAAGAAAACACTGAATCTAATGTTCAACTTTCACACCATTAATGTTTATTTATTTATTTATTTATTTTTTGTAGAGACAGAGTCTCACTTTATGGCCCTCAGTAGAGTGCCCTGGCCTCACACAGCTCACGGCAACCTCCAACTCCTGGGCTTAAGCGATTCTCTTGCCTCAGCCTCCCGAATAGCTGGGACTACAGGCGCCTGCCACAACGTATGGCTATTTTTTGGTTGCAGTTTGGCCGGGGCCTGGTTTGAACCCGCCACCCTTGGTATATGGGGCCGGCACCTTACCGACTGAGCCACAGGCACCGCCCACACACCATTAATGTTTATTTTTAACTTCCATATGATTGATCATCCTTTACAAAGAAAACTTAATTTTATAAACTGAGGTTGTCAGATTTAACAAATATAAATATAGAACATCAAGTTAAATTTGAATTCAGGTAAACAATAGATAATGTTTTAGGATAATGTTTGTGTGTTCCAAGTACTACATAGGATATAGGTCTACCAATAATATTCACTGTTTAACACAACCAATTATTTAATAAGAAAAATCTTGTTTACAAAATTCCAAAGACACTAAATATTTTGTATTTATCTCACAGTCTCATTATAAATACTGTTTTAAAATTGAGATGGTACTTTGGAATTAATTTGTTAAAGAAAACTATTTCAGCCTATCGCCTGTGTAACTAAGAAATCACTGGGCTAGAAAGTATATCATAAAAGCACAATATTTCCCATTAAGGACCTCATATACTGGTCAAGAATATTCAAAAAATAGCAAGGCAACTCAAATTTTGCATGTCTTTTAGATGTGCTAAGCATTTTGTAAAAAAAAAAAAACTGTTTAATTTTTAATGTGACTTTCATGAAAGAATATTGCATATGAGAAGAATATCAGGGAACACTGCTTGAATAATACAGAATTTGAAAACGAGAGTGGTAATTTTAGTCACAATATTGATTCAGAAATACTGCATATTTATAGTGTTATATTTGTAGAACCATATTTTTTAGGAAGACAATTTTAAGTTGTGAAATACTGGAGAAGTTGAATTTGGTATCAATAGTATAAACCAAATTGTGGGATCTTTTAATAATTGTCTTAGAAGAACTGTTAAGATTTCACTTGGAGACCATTAGTATCTACCAGACATTTTCTGTAACTGGAAAGCAAATGATAACATTGTTTAAGAAAGTTGATTCTGGTGTTAGTCTTTAGACATGAAATATAAAATTAGAAAAAGGTAAAATAAGCTACTTCAATAATTTTGGCCTGAAGGAAATGGAAGGTGACGGTAGAAAGTTTACATTGTGTGGTGCAGCGGAGTTAGAGGCAGGTTCCACCTACATATTGAGAAAACAGGGTTACGTCAGAGATACTTGCAAAGATTTTCACTTAAAGGTAGATCGAAAGAATACAGTGACACTAAGAGATGTGAGAAATCTAATTTTAAAGGGAAGATGATTGTTCAACTTTAGTTGGTTTGAATGTGATAGAGTGTCTCTTTGGCTTAGACCTCAAATGTTAACGTTTGAAGTCTAAGCTAGATCTTTTGAGGTCTTTACTTCATTATGTACCCAAAGTTGTGAAACCAAGTTTGTCTTTTGTGGCAGACAATATAGTACAGACTTAAGAACTCAATTAAATTAAACATCCAGCAACAGAGAAGAAGAAAGGGCAAAATCCAGTAGGAGATACTGTGTCTATTTGAACTTGGAAGAGTAGCCAGAAACGGTCATGCAAAGTGGAAATAAGAATAATCATCCTCAAACTTTTAAAGAGTCACAGGCTCCTTAAGGAAACAGTTAAATCTGTGAAATGCTCCCCAGGATGTAAAATGTGCATATCATGAAAAATTCTGTGCATATAATTCTACAAGTTGTCTGGCTTCTATAAAGTTTCTCATCAGGGATCAATAGAACACAGATTAAAGTTCCCTAGTTCAGAAAAAGATGAGTAAAACTGAGAGAGATTCCCAAGGAAACAGAGGAGAATAGGACCAAGAGTAACTACTAGAAAAAATATTGCTCCTAGGTGGCACCTGTGGCTCAAAGGAGTAGGTCACTGGCCCCATATGCCGGAGGTGGCAGGTTCAAACCCAGTCCTGGCCAAAAACTGCAAAAAAAAAAAAAAAAAAAATTTCTCCTTCAAAAAATAGGTCAAACACCGGTGTTGGTGGTATAGTGGTGAGCATAGCTGCCTTCCAAAAATGGGTCAAGTATGGTAGGGACATGGAACCATAAGGTAGGATCATAAGAAACAAAACAGCATAGACATAAATGCTAAGTAATAAAATAAATAAAGAAAGAAACCTACAAGAAAACAAATACATTCAGACTACGAGAAACAAAATGAAATCAGGTAGATACTAAACAAAATGGTTGAAATCAGGGAAAGAATCACAAGTCTGGGAGAAACCAAATTTTGAGTTTGAGAAGTAGCTATGAGCGATTCAGAGTCAAGTCTGCAAAGAAGTCCAACGAGGCAGCACATGCCTGACACAGATCACAGGTTGAGTTTGTAGAGGAAATTATGTCTTTTTAGATGAGAACTTTTATACCAGTAGAATTCACATGCACACTTCTGGATGCAAGAAAGAAAAGTTCCCAGCACAAAGGAAATCAGGTTAAGATTAAATTTTACTCCTTAAGGACCCAGCATGTATGTGAATTTAAAATGCAATTTTTTGCGGCTACAGCTTGGTTCTGGAGAAGATAATTCTAATGTAAAAAGGACAAAAAGTTGTAGCAGATTTCCTCTGAGAGTAGATCTGAAGATGAAGCGGTGGCATGCTAACTCTGTCAAATAAAACTTAAATTAAGCGACATAACACATAAATTTAATTCTTTTATTAAAATTGGCATTCTCAAGTTTAAATGACAATATATTGAGATCTAAGATGAAAATATTCCTTGAGTAAAAAAGAACTCTAATTTCCTCCATGTAACTACAACCAGTCCATTCTCCAAGGCCATGTTGAACCTACATACTCTCTCTGAAGTTAAGGCGCTCAAAGGCAAGCACTGTGAAAGCCATGGACACTACCCCTGGGATATTTTATTAACGTTTGTGTTCAAAGCACTTTGCTATCAATTTCACAAGGAGCATACATATAATCCTTTAACCACTTCTAAAGATAAGCATATTTTTTTCTTCTTGCTCAAGTGAGGAAAATGCATTCTAGACTATTTAATAGATTGGCTAAAGTTGTGAAGGTAATCACAGAACCTCTCAAATACAGACTACGACTGTAGATTGTGAGTTTATTCTTCTACCAGAGGAATAAACGTTTGTGTAAACGTGCCCAATCAACATTCGCTGATGATGGAAGTAAAAATGAGGGGTCTCATTGACTGTTATGGGGTCTCCCTCACTGACTGTTATGGGAGAGTCTTTCATCTTTAAAATTTCTTTCCATAGCCAGGCTAGTGGTTCATGCCTGTAATTCTAGCACTTCTGGGAGGTTGAGGCAGGTGAATTGCTTGAGCAAGGGAGTTCGAGACCAGCTTGAGCAGGAGCAAGCACCAGTCGCTACTAAAAAAAATAGAAAAGCTACCTGAGTATTGTGGCAGCCACCTGTAATCCCAGCTACTTTGAAGGCTGAGGCAAGAGGGTTGCTTGAGCCCAAGACTTTGAGGTTGCTGTGAGCTAGGACATAACGGCACTGTACCCAGGGTGACTGAGTGACACTCTGTCTCCAAAAAAAAAAAAATGCTTTCCATAACATTTTTCAAGTAGTGTTAATATTTGTCCATTCTCTGAAAATAAAAATGAATTTCAAGTAAATCATTGTCAGTGGCTTTAAAGTACTCAAAAAGATTGCCAGTTATTATATGAAATGTAGGTAATGATATTTTATATTTATAATAACTATTTTCTTTAGAATACTTTTCTATTCTAGTACCAAATCAGAAATTTTATATATGCATTTGATATTACCCAATACAATCTTGAATTTAATATAAGTTATAAATTGAAACCTAAGGAGAAAATATGATAAATATATATTTTTTTATTATTTGTTTTTTTTTATTAAATCATAGCTGTGTACATTTGTATGATCATGGGGCACCATAAATTTGTCACTACCCTGCCTTTTTTATTTAAAGAGAAACGTGGAGAATGCAATAGTGAATCTAAACAAAAGCCATTTTTGCATTTTATTTTGGCATTATCTTATTGTTCTGATAAGGCTTGTAATGAAACAAAGATGATAAAAATTATTTATATAAAATATTGACAGATTAGTAGGATGTAATCTTTTATATTAATACATCTAGAATCATGTTTGTAAAATTTTGTCAGTTTTTGAGAAGGGACAACAAGGATAATACAGATTTCTAAGTTAAATAATTATCTAACTCTAAAATCTGACTTATGACATGTGCGTTTTCCCAAAAGACAAATTTTCATCATTTGTTCACTTTTAGACAAATTTTTATAAAAAAAAAGTGATAATAAGTATTTATTACTGTTGGTTACCATGCTACCTCCCTTCTCTCATGAGAGCCCAAACCTTCAAGTCTTTTCATATTATAAATAGCTGAAATCTTGTACTTGCCAAAAATAATTTCTCTCACATTTTTGACCCATGCTCCCAAGTTCACTCCTATAATTCTTAATATCTTTGCCAGAAAGTCCCTGTTTGGGTATGATTCATTGTATTGTCATATCATCCAAAATATTTACATTCAAATCTGTAACACATCCTGGAAAAATTTGAGCAAGGGAGTTCGAGACCAGCTTGAGCAAGAGCAAGCACCAGTCTCTACTAACAAGCCCTTATAAAATGTTGGCAAATAGTCTATTTCAAAAAGTATATATGGGGGGAGATCATATTCAGGTTCAATGAAACCTCCAATTGGAATCACCTTCCAAACAACACAACAATGTACTTAATTAGGTGATTAAGGCTCTAGGAAATTTTCTTGGTTTTGTTTGACGCAAAATTTCCACAAGCTAATTGACCATTCTAATTTCATATGGCTGAACACAACTATCCTTTATTTTCATTGATAATTGCTGTAAAAATAATGTCTATAAAAGGGCATAATGTGGTCATACTTTTATGTTTCGATTGAATTTCAATATATCATAATGATCATACTTAAAGCTATTTAAATATTCTTCAGAGCTTCATTTTATTTTTATAAAAATGATTATTTCATACTCACTACCTTCAAGTTGCTTTTAAAATATTTTCTAACTCACTTTATCCTACTTAAACATATTTTTTCTAATTCATATGATTTTACCATATACATACATTTGGCCATCTGACTAGCATTTTTCTTGTTTTATTCATACCAAATAGCACTTAGACTATAACTCACAAACAAAACCCATCTCCTGCTTGACATGATCTTTGCATCAGCCTGAATTGGTTTTTCCTTCATGAAAACTGTGTATTACTTAGTGGATGAGTCACATAATTTAGCTTTCATTTAACTTTTTAAATCTTAATATTTTATACAATATGCTCCTTAAAGTCAGTGATTGTTTTTTAATTATATTACACAGAAGAGTCAAGTCATGTAAGTATCATAAAATGTAGTCAGTAAATGGTGGTTACCTTGACTGAATAGGAAAAATATACTATTTAAGTTACGCATTAACTGTGATACAGACTGTCAATAATTTGTCAATTGATGATTTCTTTAAGATATATTCAGAAACAAATTTAAATAAGTGGATCTCAGAAGAAAGATCCAACAGTAAAACATACTTTCAAAATAAAAGTAGAAAATAGTTGTGAAAGTTCCAAAATACGAGGAAATACTTTTTCAAATTGTAATATTATTTAAATAAAATTTCCTGGTGAAATTTGCCTGGCATACCATTTTTAAATGGCATTTCTTTATCTTATTACCAACAGAAAAATTAATAATATTTACTCATCAAAGTGTAACACAACTCAGATTTTTATTGTCGATAAAATTACATGAAGTGTTTTAAAGTTTTCCACTGTTTTTTGCTGATTTGAGATAAAAATGGTTTATTCTGTACACAGCATTACTATGCTTCTGAAAATAACAAATTTGTCTCTCTAGTTTGTATAATTTCTGGGAATTTTTGACGTGAAAATCACTTTATAGGTAGTCTTGGGGGGGAAGTAATTATTTTCTTTACAGATACTTCAGACTGAAGGAAAATTCTGACCTCTTATACAGGCCATTAGACTTTCTTTTAAAATAGCTAGGAGGACTTTAAGACAAGGCCTTCATCTGTGCAGACAGAAGTATTGCAACTCACATTCAGCAGTTTTTACTTTATTTGTACTTCACTACCCTCAGCATTTGCCTAAGGTGATGAGAAGAAAATGACTGAAATAATGAGTTAACCCTCACCTCCCTGAAACCAGGCCCTGGTGGCTCCCACCTGCTGTGTGGGCCGCCCATGCCTGGCTGCAGACTGCTCTGCGTGTCCAAGCTAGCACAGAACTTTCTCATGTCAGTTGCTATGGTGATTGCTTTTTTTTAAAAAAGTGAATTGCAGATTAAATAGCTTCATAAAACATGCATATATGGTTAGCACATAAACCGTAGGTGCCCTGCAGCTACAGCAATTTAAACGCCATTTTCTGAAACTTTTAAAAACTTCACTTCTGAAAGGCACATCTAATAATAAACCTGTAGTTGCTCGCCCCTCTTGTCAGTTGAGGGCAACACATTTCCCTCAGGGGAGAATCGTCCTTGCCAGCTTCCAAAGGAAGTTACAGTCAGAGAGCAAGAAAGGCTGCCGCACAAGGGTTGTCATGTTGTTCTCAAGCTTCCAGGGCTCCCTACCTTCCACTTATCTCCCCAGGGCAGTCCCAGTACAACATCCCTCTGCATCCCCAGCTGCCACTCTGAAATGGATAGGTGATTCTCGGTTTCCTGAAATTGAACATCTGGACTGATGATTTGCAAAAACTGTGTTATTTGGGGGAGTGCTTATGTAATTATCACATTATTGCCCACATCCTAATAAACATAGTTTTCACTGTTCATTGATGTCAAACATTCCAAGATGGAGAATGAAAATATTTTTAGGCAATGGTGACAATAATTTGTTGTAATAACAATACAGCCAAACTTTCTGGTGATTTAAGAACGTTTTAGTTACCTCAATTGTTTGGATCTCTAATGCAACAATTTGTGATCATTTTCTTTTTATCAATCTGTTCATAAAATAGAAGAAAAGAAAAACTCATCAAACATGTATAGTTGACCCTTAATATCCATGGGGGTTGGTTCCAAGATCTCCTTAGATACCAAAATCTGAGGATACACAGGTCTCTAAAACAAAATGACACAGAGTTTGCTTATAACCTACACCCATCCTCCTATACACTTTAAGCCATGTCTGGATTACTAGCAAAGTCATTAAAAAAGCAGCCTGATCAATTCTGGGGGGATCCTCCTGAAGTAGAGAGCACACACCCTACCCCCTTTCCTGGGGTGAGAACTGCCAGGGCCGCACATTCCTTTGCCAATTTTAGGATTATTTCCTGCCTGCAGACATGTGGCAATTGTAACATAGTTCCTCAAACCCCCTGCCTGCAGGACAGAAAAAGCAATACTTAAACCCCTAGACATAAGGGGTGACTTCCCACTTTCCCACTTAGGTTTCCCCCTTCTGCTGCCAGAGATTCTGTTCTCCCTCTTTTGCTTATCAATATTTCTATCAATCTTTCTATCAATAATCTCTGTCCCATTGGTTACTCACGTTCCGTGGGTTCATTCTTCAAAGCTCCGAGATCAAATACTCAGCAGAGAGAAAAACCAGCAACACTTTGTATATGGATTGCAAATAATTGTATGATATGCCTTTTATTGATGATTTTCTTGGTAAAGAACCGTTAACTTCTATGTAGTCTAATTTATTTAACATTTTATTTTAAGCTACTGACTTTCAGTAGGTGTGCATTTTTAAAATATTCCCCAGGTGATTCTGAAATGCATCCTAAAAAGGAGTGACTATGTTTTTTAAAATTTACATTTTCCTCCAATGAGTCCCATACCTTTTCTTTTTTGAGGACTATCCTTTCACTTGATTGGCAATAAACCTGTAAATAGTTTACTAAAGAACAGGATTCCTGAAATTACTAAAACTTTTAGTTATATTATATTTCAAAAAACTATGTTATATATATTTGTTTATATTTTGTATATATAAAAAGCTTATGTATTTTTATATTTAATATATATCATATGTAAGTTTACATATTTATATAAATAAAATGTAAGGTTTAGAAATATGTTACTAAGAATATATAATCATATATAAACATCAAATTTATATGTCAAAAATATATGTGTATAAGCTTTTAATAATCTTCTCTATCACCTTTATTCATTCCATTAGTATCCAAAATTTTCTAGAAGAGATTATCTGTCCACATTTTGTATTACCTTTAATTAACTGTATCAATGATACCATTATGTTTAATAACACAAAAAGAATCTTAGGACTATATTTGTAAGTCAAAGGAAAAATGTGCCCCCGCACCAATTTTTTTCTTCTTCTTTGCATTTATAATTTATTCACTGGCAGCCTTTTCCCAAACACATTGTGGAACTCGGTCCATCTGACTTAGCCCTCCGTTGGCATCTCCCAAATTGTGGGCTCCACAAACTGTGGAAAAACCTAAAATACAACGTTTTACTTTGCAAATTATTAATATGGCTTTCTGCTTCATTCTTCAATGAAAAATTCTAGGTGATTCAAGACTTAATGAGAATACAACCATTAAATATATAATTTTAACTCTCACATCTTGGCATTTCTTTTCTTTTTTTTTTTTATTGTTGGGGATTCATTGAGGGTACAACATATGATTATTCTTCTGGGAGGATATGGTCGCTAAGTCTCAAGAAATGCTATTTCATTTGAGCTATCATAGCTCGCAAGCTTCTTCCTGATCATTTGATTCCCTAGTTAAAAATACCAATAGGTTTCCTGGTGAGTTTTGCTGAAACTAAGAAACAAAGAACTGCAACAATGCGATTGTTACTACAAAAGTTACTAGATTTTTTTATATAAAGAATACAGTGGAATTGAAAACAAATTAAACCCTGAAGTTTTGCACAAACTTTTTACCATTAAAATAATGATGTGAGCCTAGATTTAGGTGAGTACATGGAATCTGGTCCCTTTATAGAAAATTGCCAACATCATTTTCTGTGTACATGAACCTTACTTTATAAACTTCCTAAGTATTATTATTTTGTTAAATATTCACTAAAGTTACAATTTATTCATTTTTCAACAACTACCATTACTAATGCCATTATAATAACCAATGAATTTTGATGTTAACACATTTTTTTAAAAAATTGTATTTTTATGTTCTAAAATAAAATTACCTTTCTCTTAAGGCAAGAATGTCCATTTCCCCCCCAAAAGTGTTTAAGTTATAAAATCTGCATTGCTTTATTATACTGGCTATTTCCATTTCACCATCTTACATATTCTGCTATAATTAACACAGAGATGAAGGTGTCTAATTTTTGCAATGAAACTATACAAAAACAATTACCTTTTTATGTGAATACAAATGTAGCCATCCTATAAAAATGCTAACATGTTTCAAGTATTTTGCAATCCCCATGTAAAAGTAGCAAACTATACATCTGTTCTCCAAATTTTGTTTTCATTATTAAAAATGGCTTTTTTTCTAACTTTTTTTTTTTTTTTGTAGAGACAGAGTTTCACTTTATCTCCCTCCGTAGAGTGCCGTGGCGTCACACAGCTCACAGCAACCTCCAACTCCTGGGTCTAGGCGATTCTCCTGCCTCAGCCTCCGGAGTAGCTGGGACTACAGGCGCCCGCCACAACGCCTGGCTATTTTTTGTTGCAGTTGCCGGGTTTGAACCCGCCACCCTCGGTGTTTGGGGCCGGCGCCCTGCTCACTGAGCCACAGGCGTGACAGAAGATACCCAGAAAAAGTAAGGTCTAAGAGAACAGAGGTCTTCTCAAGGAGACTCCCAAGGATACACCTGTGAGGTCCTCCCCATGGTGACTCAGCTCTTAGGAATTTGTAGAAACTTAACTTCCTGGCACCTAGAAAGCAAGGCTTGCTTCTGCTTCTGTAAAACCCTTGGTTCTGTAATAGCCCAAACTGGTTTCTACAGCGTGATCAAACTAACCAATGAGAAAGGTATTCATGGGCCAGAACTTTTTGGAGATAAAAAGAAGACTGAACCAGTTGGGGAGTGCGGCTGGAATAAAGACTTTCCTCTTTAAATTCAGTGTTTGGGTGTTCTTTCTTGTCACTGGGTCTCCTGTTGCTGCAACAATAGAACCTAAGGAAATGATTTCCTGAGTGATCAGTGTTAATACAGACTACATACATAGTAATGTTCCTGAGGTTACATTGATTGGGAAGTGGTGCAGTCGTCCCAAGGTGCTTCAGGTATGTATCTATGTCTGCATCTTTCCTTGAGAAAGGAATCACTTGTGAGATGTTAGGGTTATTCACGTAATTTTGCTGCCATAAATTCTCTCTGTGCTGAGTCCTTTTGATCCTAATTTTCCAAGAATGAAAACACTGACCACATGGATCAGCAACTGGGCAGAATTTATTGATGGAAAGATTGATAGAAAGTCTGAGAAGTAGAAGAGGGGGGAACAGAACCAGCAATGGAAAGGGGTATCCAAGTGTGAAGCCGAGGGGTTCAGTCTAGGGGTTTAAAACCTATCTTGTGGGCAGAGGATTTTAGGGAAGTGTGTCACAATTGGCCAGAGGTCTGCAGGCAGAAAATGGACCTAAAATTAGCCCAGGAATGTGGTCCTGGCTATTTTTGCCTCAGGCATTAGGTTGTGTGCTCCCTACTCAAGGAGGAATCACCCAGAACCTTTACGGCTGCTTTTTGCCCCAACCTGGCTTGAATGCAACCTGGAAGAGGGAACCTGTTTGTTCCTCTCACCCAGGCCTAGAAAACTGGGGTCTCTGTCTGGCCCTGAGCAGGAGAGCCTTGTATCAACTTTACAAAAAAAAAAAAAAAAAAAAATTATTTACAATTGACTTTTTTTCATTCATTCCAATTCCCGGGATGAACTTCTAAGCAAAAAGTTGGCAGTTCAGTGTTATTTTGGCTTCTATTTTTGTATGTCCTGTTTAAAACAAATGTCCTTAATTGACTTGTGATAGTAGCAAATCGATTCTGGAGTGTCAGAAGTGTCTGGGAACAGATGGCTGTGTGGATTACATTCCTTGTGGGACTTACTCAGAGTCACAGCTGTCCAGGGTTAGGTGTGATGCCTACTGCCCTGTTTTCTGTTAGCTGGTATCACAGTGACGAATATGTGTGCAGATCACCCTTCTCCTTTGGGAATTCTCTGCCTTTTGTGTGTCTTCTATTTTGAATGCATAATACTCTATACATTCACAGAATATCAATTGGTTTTATTTAAAATGTGACTGCATTTTAAAAAATACCCAAAATGCCACAACTGACGGTTGTACTTCTTTGCCTATCCACCTTGGGTCTGATATGCAGACTTGAGGCGGTAAAGTAACCTATGGTGAATAAAAAAATACCCTAATACGCTCTGAATTTACTTTTACTTTTTTGCTTTACAAAACAAGATACGGAACTTCTATCATCCCTGCTCGAAGAATAAGACATAATTTATATGTTAAAAAAAAGTCTTGGTGAAAATTCTTTTGAAAAATTGTTAATGTTTTTGTTACAATTACATAAACATATTGAGATTTTTCTGCAAATATACATCTATGAAATGAAAAAAATGATAAAGTTTAAGCAGGCTCTTAAATGCCTTATAATAACAAACTTAAAATTGAAAAATTACATACAATTATAACAATTATATAATTTTCTGTAAGTGATATGCCTCAAATATCCTGTTCTAACACATGTATGTATACAAAATAAATGTATATGAAGTAAGATATATATAATACCATAGCTAAAGAAAATTCCTTGGATCTTTTATCCCAGTTTCACTGAACCTTCATACACAGATACCTCTGTTTAATTATTTCTTACCAATCTTAATTTGAATATCTGACATATACTGATGTTTACTCATGCCTAATCAACGTTGTTGCCCTATGAAATTTTCATAAAATCAGCCTCATTCTACTGCCTGACTTTGTTTATTGTCCTAGGACTCTACAAAGGTTTCAATGAAAAGAAATACATGTCTCTATTCTTACAAGGAAATTTCTGTTTCTGCTAGAAAGACCCATGCTTAACACAATGTATTCTCTTTCTGTTTTTTTTTTCTTTTTGAAGCTACATATTTTTGAAGTTGAAATTTACATAATTAACTTAGCATGCACAAGGGTTTCAGGCTTTCAACTCCACAAAGTAGGATTTTTTTTTCATTTTTAATTATTGATTTAGACACTTATGAGATGAAAGCAATATAGGCCGTGACTTTCAAGGACACAGAGCTGTGAACTTGATTGTTGGTGTGCTGCCTCTGTGCAAAAAGTAAACTGAAGAGTTTCAACCAGAACAGATAGGTAATTGGCAACTAGTAACATGTCACAGTAAAGTTTTCTTTAAAATACAAATGTTTGGACAAATATTCAAATATGTTTTTTTGTGGAAAAAATTGTGAAGGTGACACATCAACTATGATTTCTCCAGGTAATACTTTGGATTGCATATATGTAAAGGCAAATAGAACATTGAATGTTTAATGTATCCTACCTAGAATCAATTCATACCTGATTTGAGAAGAAAGATGAATTGGATCAAATGCACGAACTGAGGTGAGGTAATATCTCAAGGCAGTATTGATTTGCCTTTCTCTGATGATTAGGGACAACGAGCTTTTGTCATGTGTTTATTGTCCATTCATCTGTCTTCTTTGGAACAGAACCTTTGGAGAAGGTTCTGTTCATGTTCCTCTGATAAATGGGATTGACCCAGAAGAAAAAAAATAAAACCAACACATTTTACCTTAAGGATAATTGCACTGGAATGTTTATCACAGCTCAATTCACAATTTACAAAATTTGGAATCTACTCAAGTGCCCATCAACCCTTGAATGGATTAGTAAAGTATAGTATATGCATACCATGTAATACTGTTCAGCTAAAAAAAAAAAGATGGAGATTTTACAACTTTAGTATTAACCTGGATGGAGTTAAAGAACGTTATCCTTAGTAAAGTATCACAAGAATGGAAAAGCAAGTATCCAATGTACTCAATGAAACTAGTAGATAAACTACTACACACACACATAAGAGAAAAACACAATTGCATTGTGGGGGGGAGAAAGTAGAGGGGAGAAGGGGAGGAGAAATGGGGATCAGTAAGCTCTTGCCTAATGGGCACAATGTAAGGATATACAGCACACCTCCTGGGTGAAGGGCTCAACTACAATTTGGACTTTACCTAACAAATGCAAACAATGTAATCTAATTATTTGTACCCTCATGTTAATTTGAAATTTTTAAAAAATAGGAAAAAAACAAAAGAAAAATTCATGAACTGAAAGTTACTTCACTCAGTGGACTGAATTAAAGCTGGAGTTATTATAGATTAAGGACACACATCTTTGCATATGAACTATGTGAGAGGGCTCACAAATAAAGGCTGCAAGGCAGATGGGAGGAAAGCCTTGCCAGTTGAACAAGGAAGTCTGGAGGGCCCATAGGAACATTCACCACTCAGTAACTCTCTCCACAAAAAGGGAAAAAAGTGAGCATGAGGTAACCTAAGAAACCAATGACCAATACAAAGACACAATAATCAATGACCAAAAGTAAAGGGCAACAATGAATGAAGGGGGGTGGAGACAAGATGGCTGACTGAAGCCAGCTTTCCACAGAAGCTCCCATCCAGAAGGAGAGTTAAAGGACAGAAATTTAGCAAGTAACCTGGTGGATTAGAGCTGCACCAAGAGAAAAGGTTGAAGAATGCACATCAACCCAGCTGAGGTGAGCTGCGACCCCAAGTATACAAACAAAAGGTACAAAATCCACCACCAAATGGATGGGAGTCCCCTCCCCCATGAAAACAGCTCAGAGTGCCCCATAAACAAATGAGCAGAGTTCAAAGGTCCTCCCACTACACTCCATGGGAGAGACCCTCTAAAAACTGGACATACCTCCCCTACTAGGGTGCCATGGCATTCTCCTGACAGGCAGAAAACTGTATAAAAATGTACATATTTTCTACATGCAATTCTGAGCTCCTAGCACTCCCCTCAACTCTCACTCTGAGGTCTGGATACCTGTCCCCCAGGAGTCCAGATTCTTGGGTGATTTCTCAAGAAGTGTGGACAGGGCCTGGACTGCAGCTGGTCAGTACTGATTCTGTGGTATGGGAGTGAGGAGAAGACAGTCGGCTGAGAGGGAACCATGCCGGAGCGGCCATGCCCTGAGGCACAGAGCAGCAGCCATTTTGGGCAACAATAAGACTCACCCCTGGATATTTCAAAGTCAAACCCCCTGTCTCTCTGGGCTACCAGAGGAGGCCGGACATCTTCTCAGCTGGGAACTACCATGGAACAGATCTGGGATGGAAATGCAGGGCCCGTGAGTAAAGGGTTTACCTGAGGTGGTACTGGCCTGGGTGGAGCACGGGGACTAGAAAACACACCTGCAGAGCTGAGAGATTCCCAGGGAGGGGTTGACCCAGAGGACCACTTTGCTGAGCCTAACACACACCCAGCCCTCAGGGGATTGTCAGCCTATAGACAAAGGAAGGTAGGAAGCTAGAACTGTCAGCAAACAGTACTGTGAATACAAACCTGCAGGAGCAAAGACAGGGCCTGAGGCGCAGGTTCTGGGAACTCAAAACAGCTTCTCTTCTGCAGGGGAAATTAGCAGGGACAGAAACAAATTCCTGCAAAGTTTTTCTGTTCTGTCAGTAACATCAATCAGGGGAGGGGCTGGAACTGAGTGAACACCCCCCAGCCTCCATCAAGTGCCCGACATTGTCAGGCCTCACCTCCCCCTGCTGGATAGAGGCAGAGAGCAGCTGCCTGGCTGAGCAGACATATATTGCATTGTGATTCAGGCAGGTGCAAACCCCTGGAGTATCTGCTCATTGGAGGCAACTGGGTCACAGCCCTGTGGGGTTATCAGTGACTGCGTGTGACAGACGTGCAAGGTGGGGAAGGAGGCATCAACCTTCCTAGACTAATCTATTTGCTGGGTGGGTCCTCCTGACTTCACAGAGTACCAGAGCAAGTCATATTTGAGTTGTCAGCAGACCCCTGCGATCTAGTTGCCAGAGACTTTTTTAAATCTCCCACTTGAGACAGGTGCTGACTGAGACAATTGATTTGGACATTGTGAACTGAGCCAATCACCTGAGGACTATCCAAGTGGTGCCCTGTGTGTGTGGTTGTGGGAAGGTTTAATTTTCCTTTTCCAATTGATACCTGTTGGGGGTGGGGTGACTTAATTGCTGTTATTTCTCCAGAGCAGAGACTTCAACACAGAGTAACTGTTTCACTAGTGTCAGACAGACACCAGCTGAAAACAAGACAGTGGCTAAGAGCCACTTAGCCCCACCACACCAAACATGTTCCCAAATTCTCAGGCCATAGTACTGTATGGGTCCTCGACAAAGCTCCAGGGGAAAAGTCAAATGGTGTAAAATAATCATGGGGCGGAATCACATGAAGAACCAGAATAGATCAATCCCCCCAAAGAAAGATATGGCAGATGTAACTGAAGATACCATTCATAAACAGCTGGTTGAGATGTCAGAAATCAAATTCAGAATTTGGATCGCAAGCAAGATTAATAGAATAAGGAAAATTTGGAATTAGAAACTTGAGGAGCAATTCAAAAGTCGGAATTAGAAATTCAAGGAGAAATTCAAAAGTTATCTCAAGAATTTTATGAATTTAAAGACAAAATCACCAAAGAATTTGATGCAGTAAAGAAAGAATTTGCAGCCCTCAAAGATCTGAAAAATACGGTAGAATCCCTTAGGAACAGAGTGGAGCAAGCAGAAGAAAGTATTTCTTACATTGAAGACAAAGCTTTTGAACACTCCTAAACTCTCAAAGAGGAAGAGAAATGGAGAGCAAAAATGGATCATTTTCTCAGCGAGCTCTGGGATAATTCAAAGAAGGGTAATATCAGCCTCATTGGAATCCCTGAATGTGATGAAGTGGCCTCACAAGGCACAGAGGTCCTTCTCCATGAAATTATGAAAGAGAATTTTCCAGACATGCCAAGAGATTCTGAAATTCAGATAGCAGAAAGTTTCAGAACCCCAGCACGACTCAATCCAAATAAGACATCTCCCAGGCATATCATAATTAACTTCATTAAAGTTAATATGAAGGAGAAAATTCTGTAAGCAGCCAGATGTAAGAAATCCACTACCTACAAAGGAAAGAATATTAGAATATCTGCAGATCTCTCTGCTGAAACTTTTCAAGCCAAAAGAGGGTGGTCATCAACTTCTAATCTTGTAAAACAAAATAACTTTCAACCGTGGTTCTGTATCAAGCTAAACTGAGTTTTATTTATGATGGAAAAATTAAATACTTTAATGACATAAAGTATTTAATGTTGAAGAAATTTTCCATAATCAAACCAGCTCTTTGGGATATTCTCAGACCTATCCTCCATAGATACCAGCCCAATCCTCTACCACAAAAGTAAACTCACTCAGAAACTTTTGATCAAACTCCAACTTCCACAGTGGCGAAAGGATTAAAAGTGTTCACTGGACTTTCGAAAAACTTGATACCCAAAATTTTACTAGACTTATCAATATTCTCCATTAATGTGAATGGCTTAAACTGTCCTCTAACAAGGCACAAGTTGGCTGACCGGATACAAAAATTCAGGCCAGATATTTGCTGCATACAAGAATCGCATCTTACCTTAAAAAATAAATCTAGACTCAGGGTGAAAAGATGGTCATCCATATTTCAGGCAAATGGTAATAAGAAAAAGTAGGTGTTGCAATTCTATTTGCAGACACAAGGATAAGAATGGTCACTTCATATTTGTCAACGGTAATACTCAATATGATGAGATTTCTTTTTTTTTTTTTTTTAGCCGGGGCTGGGTTTGAACCTGCCACCTCTGGCAAATGGGACCGGCGCCCTACTCCTTGAGCCACAGACACCACCCGATGATATTTCAATTATTAATATTTATGCACCCAACAAGAATGTGCCTCAATTTATAAGAGAAACTCTTACAGACATGAGCAACTTGATTTCCTCCAGCTCCATAATAGTCAGAAATGTCAACACACCTTTGGCAGTGTGGGATAGATCCTCCAATAAGAAGCTGAGCAAAGAAATGTTAGATTTAAACCTAACCATCCAACATTTGGATTTAGCAGACATCTACAGAATATTTCATCCCAACAAAACTGAATACACATACTTCTCATCAATCCACAGAACATACTCTAAAATTGATCACATCTAAGGTCACAAGTCTAACCTCAGTAAATTTAAAAGAATAGAAATTATTCCTTGCGTCTTCTTGGACCGCCATGGAATAAAAGTTGAACTCAGTAACAACAGGAATCTGCATATTCATACAAAAACATGGAAGTTAAATAACCTTATGCTGAATGATAGCTGGGCCATAGATGATATTAAGAAGGAAATTGACAAATTTTTGGAATAAAATGACAGGAAGACATGAATTATCAGAACCTCTGGGATACACAAAGGCAGTCCTAAGAGGGAAATTTATAGCACTGCAAGCCTTCTTCAAGAGAACGGAAAGAGAGGAAGTTAACAACTTAATGGGACATCTTAAGCAACTCGAAAAGGAAGAACATTCCAACCCCAAACCCAGTAGAAGAAAATAAATAACCAAATTAGAGCAGAATTAAATGAAATTGAAAGCAAAAGAATTATATAACAGATCAATAAATCAAAAAGTTGGTTTTCTTTAAAAGGTCAATAAAATAGATAAACCTTTGGCTAACCTAACCAGAAAAAAAGGAGTAAAATCTCTAATCTCATCAATCAGAAACAACAAAGATGAAATAACAACAGACTCTTCAGAAATTAAAAAAATCCATAATGAATATTACAAGAAACTTTATTCTCAGAAATATGAAAATCTGAAGGAAATTGACCAATACTTGGAAGCACGTCACCTTCCAAGACTTAACCAGAATCAAGTGGAAATGTTGAACAGGCCAATATCAAGTTCTGAAATAGCATCAACCATACGAAATCTCCCTAAAAAGTAAAGCCCGGGATGAGATGGCTTCATGTCAGGATTCTACCAAACCTTTAAAGAGGAACTAGTACCTATATTACTCAACCTGTTCCAAAATATAGAAAAAGAAGGAAGACTACCCAACATGTTCTATGAAGCAAATATCACCCTGATCCCCAAACCAGGAAAAGACCCAACAAGGAAAAAAAAATTATAGACCAATATCAGTAATGAATATTGATGCAAAAATATTCAAGAAGATCCTAACAAACAGAATCCACCAACACATCAAACAAATTATACATCATGACCAAGTCAGTTTTATCCCAGGGTCTCAAGGCTGGTTCAATATACGTAAATCTATAAGTATAATTCAGCACATAAACAAATTAAAAAACAAAGACCATATAATTCTCTCAATTGATGCAGGAAAAGCATTTGATAATATCCAGCATCCCTTCATGTTCAGTACACTTAAGAAAATTGCTATACAAGGGACATTTCTTAAACTGATAGACCCATCTACAGCAAACCCACAATCAATATCATATTGAATAGAGTTAAATTTGAACCATTTTCACTCAGATCAGGAACCAGACAAGGCTGCCCATTGTCTCCACTGGTCTTTAATATTGTAATGGAAGTTTTAGCCATTGCAATTAGGGAAGAAAAGGCAATCAGTGGTATCCATATAGGATCAGAAGAGATCTAACTTTCACTCTTTGCAGGTGATATGATTGTATATCTGGAAAACACCAGGGATTCTACTACAAAACTCTTAGAAGTGATCAAGGAATACAGCAGTGTTTCAGGTTACAAAATCAACATTCATAAATCAGTAGCCTTTATATATACCAACAATAGTCAAGCTGAAAAAAAAGTTAAGGACTCTATTCCATTTACAGTAGTGCCAAAGAAGATGAAATATTTGGGAGTTTTCTAACAAAGGATGTGAAAGATCTCTATAAAGAGAACTATGAAACTCTAAGAAAAGAAATAGCTGAAAATGTTAACAAATGGAAAAATATACCATGCTCATGACTGGGAAGAATCAACATTGTTAAAATGTCCATACTACCCAAAGTAATATACAATTTTAATGCAATCCCTATTAAAGCTCCACTGTCATACTTTAAAGGTCTTTAAAAAATAATACTTCGTTTTATATGGAATCAGAAAAAAACTCTAATAGGCAAGACATTACTTAGAAATAAAAACAAAGCAGGAGGAATCACACCAACCAAACTCAGACTATACTATAAATTAATAGTGATCAAAATAGCATGGTACTGGCACCAAAACTGAGAGGTAGATGTATGGAACAGAATAGAGAACCAAGAGATGAACCCAGCTACTTATGGTTATTTGATCTTTGACAAGCCAATTAAAAACATTCAGTTGGGAAAATGTTAAACAAATGTTTAACAAATGTTAAATAGGGAATGTTAAATGGTGAACTGGCTGGCAACCTGTAGAAGACTGAAACTGAACCCACACCTTTCACCATTAACTAAGATAGACTCTCACTGGATTAAAGATTTAAACTTAAGATACGAAACTATAAAAATGCTAGAAGAGAGTGCAGTGAAAACCCTTGAATTAATCGGTCTGGGTGAATATTTTATAAGGAGGACATGCCAGGCAATTGAAGCAGCTTCAAAAATACACTACCGGGACCTGATCAAACTCAAAAGCTTCTGGACAGCTAAGAACACAGTATGTAAAACAATCAAACAGCCCTCAGAATGGAGGAAGATATTTGCAGGTTATGTCTCCGACAAAGGTTTCTTTCTTTTCTTTTTTTTTTTTTTTTTTTTATTGTTGGGGATTCATTGAGGGTACAATAAGCCAGGTTACACTGATTGCAATTGTTAGGTAAAGTCCCTCTTGCAATCATGTCTTGCCCCCATAAAGTGTGACACACACCAAGGCCCCACCACCCTCCCTCCTTCCCTCTTTCTGCTTCCCCCCCCATAACCATAATTGACAAAGGTTTAATAACAAGAATCCACAGAGTAGTCAAACGTATAAGCAAGAAAGAACAAGTGATCCCATCGCAGGCTGGGCAAGGGACTTGAAGAGAAACTTCTCTGAAGAAGATAGGCACACAGCCTAAAGACATATGAAAAATGCTCATCATCTTTAATCATCAGAGAAATGCAAATCAAAACTACTTTGAGATATCATCTAACTCCAGTAAGATTAGCCTATATCACAAAATCCCAAGACCAGAGATGTTGGCGCGGATGTGGAGAAAAGGGAACACTTCTACACTGCTGGTGGGAATGCAAATTAACTCATTCCTTTTGGAAAGATGTTTGGAGAACACTTAGAGATCTAAAAATAGATCTGCCATTCAATCCTATAATTCCTCTACTAGGTATATACCCAGAAGAGCAAAAATCAACATTATGACAAAGATGTTTGTACCAGAATGCTTATTGCAGCCCAATTCATAATTGCTAAGTCATGGAAAAAGCCAAGTGCCCATTGATCCATGAATGGATTAATAAACTGTGGTATATGTACACCATGGAATATTATGTAGCCTTAAATAAAGATGGAGACTTTACCTCTTTCATGTTTTACATGAATGGAGCTGGAACATATTCTTCTTAGTAAAGTATCTCAAGAATGGAAGAAAAAATATCCAATGTACTCAGCCCTACTATGAAACTAATGTATGGCTTTCATATGAAACCTATAACCCAGTTACAACCTAAGAATATGGGTAAGGGAGAGAGGGAGGGAGGGAAGGAGGGGGAAGATGGGCAGAGAGTGTGTGATTGGTGGGATTACACCTGCGGTGCATCTTACAAGGGTACATATAAAACTTAGTAAATGTAGAATATAAATGTTTTAACACAATAACTAAGAAAATGCCAGGAAGGCTATGGTAACCAGTGTGATGGAAATATGTCAAACAGTCTATAAAATGAGTGTATGGTGCCCCATGATCACATTAATGTACTCAGCTATGATTTAAAAAAAAAAAAAATTAGTCAGTAAAAGACAATAAAAAAAAAAAATTACTGAAGGTGCAAAGAGACCAGTGGAAGATTCGCAATCAGTTTCAAAGGGTGTCTGTACATCTGCACAACCTCTGTGTCTCTGTCTCTCTCACCTTTCTTTTCTCCTTCACAAGAGGACTTACTTCCAACTCTTTGGAAGTGCTCTAATTTCTCTCTGTTCTTAAATAAAATTTCTCTTTGTTACACTGAAACTCGTGCAGGTTACCTTAGTTTTCTATCCACACTGCCTACGCTATTCCAATTTTATTCTTAATTTCCACTCACTTTTGCTTTCAGCTACCAACATGCCCTGGTTGAACTTTCTAGGTCAGCAGAATAATGCAAACAGGTGAACTGGATTTGGGGAAGCAGGACTCCAAGTCGCCAACACTGTGGAGTCAAATTGTGGCTGCTGATCAACTGTCTCGTTGACTTATATAGCTTCTCCTAGTAAATAGCTGGTCCTCTGGTGACACAGATGAGCATCAGGCTCCAGACAGTGGCTGCATAACTCGTAAACTCATCACCACACTGGATGTGGCAACATACCCACCATCGTATATGAGGCACCCACACCAAAGAGACTTGGGACACATATACACACAAAACATTGGTGCAAAGGGTATTACTGCATGCTAAATTTGTGATTCTGGCCAAAACCTGCAAGATGAAGTGTTGTGTGAAAGCCTCGATGCCACAGTGTAGAATTTGCTTTTTTGAAATTGCCTAAAATAAAGAGGACTATAAGCTTTCTTTGCAGCAAGTAGCAAGTAGCTTTATTTCTCTCCAGCTTGTATAGCCTGCTCTGCGCGTACATACTGTTAATCAATAGTCACACACATACATTGTAAAAACGGATTACCTTTTTTCTAGTATTCAAAAGTCTACTGATTAGCTAGTCTACAGTCCTCTTCGTTTTTTACTTTATCCAAATATAACTTTCAAGGAGAGAGACGCCATCAGTTGTCTACCCACACTCTGATAAAGTTACTGACAACAATGAGGGAGGAAAGCTGCTGGATTGCTTGTACTTTGAAACTTCTAGCCATCTGGAGGTGGTAAATCTTACCTTAAAGAACACAGTCTGGAGATTCCTGAGATATACTGCTGACTTGTTTGCCAGTCCCAGCCCCCATCTCAGTCTTTGATCATGGGAATTTTACCTCCTATGTGTCAAAACTCACAGGCTTTCTGGGGTTCTGTCCCAGTCCTTCTAGACTATGTAAAATAAGACTTTTCACCTGCTCTCTCTCAGACTGGCAGAGCCAAAGACATGTAGGCTTTACACCTATAATGAGGGAGCTGACGTTCCATGGAATACAATGCTGTGTTTACTTGGCAGATAGATTACATTGGGATATTGATAAACTGGTGCTATCTGCGGCATTTCCAGCACTATTTTTTTTCTGTTTTTCTTCAGTTAATTTCAGTCATACTAACTGAGGCATTGAAATTAACAAAGTCTTGTATTCAGCTTACTTGACTGCAGTTTGTCAATTTGTGACTTTTATGGCAGAAGCTACTTGAGAAGCTGATACTGTCTGAACTCCCCTCACCTCCTTCTGGTCTATATGTCATAGTAAGACAGTCTGATCATTAAATATAACTGTTCCCTGAAAGGAACTATCTCCTCCTGATGAATTCTTATATACTGGTATGTACAAAAGGGCAGGGTAGCTATATAGACATATTCTAAATATTCAAGATTTTACCGTTACCATTTCAGCACTTCCAGCTCCTTTCTGTGAATACTTCAGAAGAGATTCCACCCATAGATTTCTGTTAGACTCATGTAATCTTAGATTCCCGGAATATACACTACTGACTTGAGCAGTAGTGTATATTCCCCATTGAGTGGCTCACCCAGGGCTCTCAGCAACACAACAACAATAGAAGTAGATGTTTTCACTTTTGTTAAGACCAGAATATTTGCAGAAGAGTGTAGTTAAGTGAACTCTGAGATCAAGGAAGGATTTATCTTTTCCCTTGTTACAGTATGAATTTTAAGAAAGCAATTTTAACAAAATATCTAAGGATAGGGCAGCACCTGTGGCTCAAAGGAGTAGGGCACTGGCCCCATATACCGGAGGTGGTCTTTTCAAACTCAGCCCCAGCCAAAAACTGCAAAAAAAAAAAAAATAATAATAATAAAATAAATAAATAAATAAAAACTAAGGAGAGCTGCTAAGAAGTTTGACTCATTTTTATACTTTTTTATATAGATCTATGCACAAATATTGATGCATGTAAGGAAATCTTAAACTGAAATTTTACAAATCAATCCTAATTTTTTTTTCTTTTCTTATGATGGTTTTGAAATTTTTTTGGCTGGGCAGCTCCTGTAGCTCAGTAAGTAGGGTGCCGGCCCCATATACTGAGGGTAGTAGGTTCAAACATGGCCCCGGCCAAACTGCAACAAAAAAATAGCCAGGTGTTGTGGTGGGCACCTATAGTCCCAACTACTCGGGAGGCTGAGGCAAGAGACTCACCTAAGCCCAAGAACTGAAGGTTGCTGTGAGCTGTGATGCTATGACACTCTACCGAGGGCAACAAAGTGAGACTGTCTCTAAAACAGAAAAAAAAGAAAAAAAATTTAAGCTGTATTTTGAAAATCCAATATTTACTGAGTTTTCAAACTATAGGACTAATGAGGAAAGTCATTTCCTCTACCCAGATTAGATGTTAGGAGCGGATATTTCTCAATGAGGAGATAGATAGATAGATAGGGGGTAGCCAAAGAAAGGGGAAAACTATGGAAGAAGTACAGAGAAAAAGGAGTAGCCTGACAAGGAGGAAGAAATCAAAGTGCTAGAAGAGTCCAGGAGGGAGGCCAAATTGCAGGTAGATGGGGAGTAGAGGAGAAAATGATTCCATGGTTTTACATTTTCCTGGGGAATTTTTGATGAAAATAATTTTCTAATGTTCATGTATTATTAAGGCTTCTTTATCAATCAAAAATACTGACTATTGAATATTTATAATCTTTGAATTCTTTCATTCTAAGTCACCACATAAATGGCTTATTTTGTTCATATATCATCTTCCACCAGTGGCTGAGTTCTAAATTGTCCTTGATACAATTCTACAGAGCTTCAACTATTAAGTGCTAAATATTTAGTGCATTTGGTACCATAATATTTGTACAGGTAAGAAGATTTTGTTGATTAAGTGTTACAGTGCATGCGCAGCTCATGCACAGAATTTCACCACACTGGGAAATTGCTGTTCTCATTCCATTTTTCTCCCTTACATCAAGGGTACATACTATCCACATGGATTGTAATTGAAAATACTAACCTTGAGTGCCTGGCTGAGATAGTATTTTCAGGTGTCTGCAGTGTAAAGCTATTTCTTGCCCCCTTCCATACTTTACTCTTTGGAAGCAAGTCATTAAGCACATTCCACACTCAAAGGCAATGGGTGGGCCGTTAAACTCCTCTCCAGAGGGGGTAGAATCTTCATAAATTCATTGGAATTCTTACGTGTAAGAGATTGATCTCTTCTCTCCCATACTAATTATTTAACTATTTACTCAGATCTGTATGAACTTGGTTTCTACTTTAGATTATAATCTATTACTACATTATTCATTTTGGTACTCAGATTATTTTAGCTTTGAGCATCAGAAGCACTCCAGAACTAATCTTAAAATTTGTGCATAGGATCAATAATAACCTATATCTAATCATGCAGTGTTTCTTAGCAACCCACCGTCCTGCCTTTCACCGACGTAAACACCATCCTGAATCCGGCTTTCATCATTTTTTGTTTTCTTTTTTACATGTATCTTACTTTATCTATATGTATTCTTAAAATGATTTTTTGTTTTGTTTCTTTGAAAGACATAATAGCGGTACAAACATTTGATAGTATTTTTCGCTTCTTACCATGCTGCTAAGATTAATTCATATTATTCCACATTGTAACGGTTCATGAATTGTGATTATTAAATAACATTCCTTTATGTGCACATAATATATGATTTAGTGTACCACGTGTTGAAAATCAAGTTATAGTTTGATGACTCATTTGCGTTAAAGGAGAATTTCTTCAATGCATAAGAACATCAAATAGAAAACACCCAAGGGAGATTAGAGCTATACGCTTCAGTGAGATAAGTCAATATATATACTTGTAAACAAAAAAAGGCATCTGTACTGTTATTCCTTCAAAATAATACTAGAAAAAATGAGATTTTTTTTTTATTCCTTCAGTTATTTCGTGGCATTAAAATTCAAGTAAGCATCTGTTTGGTGAATCTGTATTACCCTGTCTCTGTACCAGTAGAATTGACTGTCTTGCAAGTCCTTCTATATTGTAAGATTTTTTTTTAAGTATCTGTATCCACATATATATTTTTTAATTATAATGGTGTTCTGCAAAATGTTCATGAAGAAGCTCTTCTGTGTGACCTGGACTTCTCTAAGTGGACATCTTCTACATGAATGGACATAAGACTGCACCACCCTCTTAGATGTTATTATAGCTTTGTTATCTACTGCAGGGTGAAAAGGCTTTTTACATTATATCATCAATATTTTTGAGATAATGAGCCTATATGAATTAACCTGAGAGAAACTCCATTATGCTACTATTTTCTTCCACTAGAACTTTAAGTAGTTTAAGATTAACTATGTTATGATGTAAAAAAATTGATAGATATGACAAACTAAATAGAATTTTAAAAAGCAGAGAATTATTGTAATGAGGTATTAATGACTGGCAATAGGGAGAAAATATAACAAGCAAGTCAAATACAGTAATTTGAGGGCTTGTCATTAGATAATATGCACTGTTTTACTTTGATGGGGGAAAGATGATTTTATGTTCTTATACTAGAATTTAGGTTTTCCATGGATTGAATTGGTGGACACTATACTGCAAAAAAAAATAGTATATATAAATATTTTTAATAGTTTTATTAAAAAGATTTATTTTTTAAAATCCACATATGCACTAGACCCTACTAAATACATAACTTATGTACTATTAAATGGTCTACTCTAAGAAGACAAAGAAAAAAAAAAAAGAACAGTTCTAATGTGGGCGTGAAATAACAAATTATCAGTATCTTTCTTTCAGGGTCTATGTGTGTGTGTGTGTTGTAACGAGAGGAAGGGAGGATATTGGCGTTTGTTGATTAAGTGTTACAGTTCATGCACAGAAGCAGGTTCTGTTAATCCATTTTATGGCTAACATTTCTACAAGGTGGATATTATGCCCATTTAAAAATAAGACAACTGAGGCTTAGAGAGAAATGTTGTCAATGATTAGTAGATAGTAGAACAAAGATGTACATTCAGGTTAATCACATTTCAAACGCCATACCATTTTCAACTTTACCTCTTTCATTCTTAGTTTTCACATTTTTAAAACAAAATAAAATGAAATGAAATAATTTCTTCTGGATCTAAATTGTTACAATTCTGTGAACTTTTAAGACTAGAAAGAATGACTGATTCTACTGTAACATTTGCTAATTAGGATGATTTCTCAAATTTTTTAAATTATCTTTTGCCTATTATCTTATTTTGTCACATTACTTCTTTGGTAGAATTTTTTTATATATAGTTACAGAGTTGTACAGGCCTATGGTTAACATAGCTTAAACATGTAATGCTTTATTTACCCAAGTTCATTTCCAAATACTGATTTGAAAAGAAGTCTAAATAATGTCAGAAAAATTATTATTAATAATGAAACTTCTAGTTGTTATGGTATTACTGTGTACCAGACCCTCTGATAAATGTTTTACATGAATTATTCACTTAATCCTCACAGAAGACTTACAAGGCAGTGAAGGAGGCTGAAACTTGGCAAATCGCTTACAAAGCCATAGAGAACATTTAAGTTTAAAAAATTAGGATTTGAATCCAAACCTTCCTAGTGTTTACTGAAAAGTCACGTTGCAGATGGACTAAGATACAGTTATTAAGAAGCAGCAGTGTAAGATCTGACAATAAAAAAAAAGAAAATCAAGAAACTGAATAATTCCAAAATGCTGGAGGTTACTAGAACATTGTAGGTATTCCCAAACCAGGCATGTTAGAAACTTCTGTCACATATATTGTGGACTATCTTGAATGAAAGAAAAAAAAAACAAAAACACATATCTCTTTTGATATTATACGAGAGAGGAAAAAAATCCTTCTACAGTGTTAATATGGGCATATATTTGGATAGAGAAAGTATTCTAAGATATCATTTCAATTTATTCAATTCAAAATAAATATTTTCTCTTATCCAAGTACTAACCCAGTCCAACCCTGCTTAGCTTCCAAGATCAGAAAGGATCGGACACATTCTATGTATGGCCATAGACCGAAATAAACATTTTTTGTATGCCAGTAATAGTTCTGTAAGCTTAGGGAGGGCATAGAGGGATATAAATTTCAAAACTTGTATTGGCACAATATTCAGGCCTGAGAAGGTGACAGATGCTGTACATGAATTATCATGTGAGATATAAAGTGGAAAGGTACAGAAAGACTAGCCACGTGGTATCTTAAGCTTCATTCTCATCCCACGGGTTGAGACTTCCTTCTTCAGTTTGGACCATTTAACCATGGAAACAATTTAGACAAGTAGAAATGGGACAGTGGACATTCCAAGAAGAGATAGATGATAAACTGAACTGAAATAAAGCAGAGCATGTTTGGAAAATAAAAAAAATTATTACTTCTCAGCGATCGTACTGATTAGGGTGCACACGTACGTCTCTGTGTACATGTGTGTGAGATGGCAAATGCACAAACTTGGAATAGAAGTAGGAAAAAACTGTGGAGGCATTGGAATTTTGTGATGAGGAATTTATGCATTATTCTATGTATTCTGGAGAAGCAAATAACTGATTCATTTGTTCTATTTCTCCTGCTGAGCAAACATTCCTTATTTTACACTACATGGTTTCTTCTTTTTTTTTTTTTTGGTTTTTGGCTGGGGCTGGGTTTGAACCCGCCACCTCTGGCATATGGGACCGGCGCCCTACTCCTTGAGCCACAGGCGCCGCCCTACACTACATGGTTTCTTTCAGAGACTATGATGCATTTATCACTTCTCTCTGATCTCCTTCCTTAGCTAAATAACATCAGTTCATTCATATTTTCCTCATGTGCCTTATTTTAAAATACTTTAATTATATTTGCTATTGTTCCCTGAATCAGCTATTCATGCCACTTCCCTTGCAGACATTAAAACATTTTAACATTCCAAATTAGCTCTGCCCATCCCTGAGGAGAGAGGATGATTGTAGTAGTCAGAGTTCTACAGAGAGACAAAACCTATTGGAGATGTCTATATCTCTACTTCTGCCTCTACCTCTATATCTGTATCTAGAGAGAGAGGTATGAGAGGGGATTTATTAGGGGAATTAGCTCATTCAATTATGGAGGCTGAACAGTCCCCCAGCAGGCTATCTACAAACTGGAAATCCTGGGATGCTGGTGGTGTGGCTCCGTCCACGTCCAAATGCCTCAGAACCAGGGAAGCCGATGGTGTCACTTTCAGTACAATGCCAAATGCCTGAAGTAGGGGCTTCTGGTGTAGGTCCTGGAATCCAAAGGCTGGGGAGCATGGTGTTGTTATCCAAGATTAGGAGAGGAAGAATATATCCTAGTTCCAGTAGACAAATGGATGAAGTTACCTTTTATCTGTTTTCCTTTCTCCAGGCCCCTAGCAGATTAGATGGTGCCTGCCCACATGGAGGGTCGACCTCCACTTAGACCACACAGACTCTCACGTTAATCTCCTCTGGAAATATCCTTATAGACACTACCCAAAATAATGCTGTACCAGGTTTCTATGAGTTGAAGAAAATTTCTTATCTAGTCAAGTTGATACACAAAATTAAACATCACGATGATATGTAATATTATTGATTCTTCCTTTGTCCACAATGATAGACAGTTGACTCTTAAACAACACAGGTATAGACCTTGCAGATCGACTCACATGTGGCTTTTCTTCTGCCTCTGTTACCCCGAGATCATTTCCTCTCCTCCTCAGCTTACTCAATATGAAGATGAGAGGATGAAAGTACTCATGATGATCCATTTTCACATAATGAATAATAAATGTATTTTCTCTTTTTCTTGATTTTTGTAATAATAATATTTTCTTTTTCTCAAACTTACTTTAATAATATAGTTTATATTACATATAACACGCAAAATATGTGATACTTGACTACATTTTATAGATGATCGGCAAGGTTTCTGATCAACAATAGGCTACTAGAAGTTAAGTTCTGAGGTAGTCAAAAATCCTACTAACAGAAATATTTATGCCATAATTTTATGAATAGCAAGAATTCCCATCACTTGATTTTTCTCAAAAAATGAGTCAGGTTGTAATGAAATATTAATTTTCATTAAATTAATCCTAAAGGTTTAGCTTTTTATTGTCAAGAAATGGTTCATTCTACTAAAATAACTTCAATAAAAACTAAAAATAGATATAATATGTAGCTTACCACAGTAGTTCCTAAAGAGTATAGTACTATTTGCCTAAGGTAGACTCATTTGTTATACTATGCAAGCTGTTTTAACTGATACCATCTAACAAATACTAAGGAAAAATATATATTCTGGGTGAAAGTTTTCAAATTATCCTGACAAAAGAGTTTGGGCTTTCTCACCCATGGTCTTAGACTGAGATAAGATAAGGATGTCTGGGTTCTCCTGTTCATCCCCCTGGACAGGAGGGATGGTAGAGAGGGCTCCTTGTGCTCCTAGAAAACCATAACCATGCACAATGATGCCCAGTGTAGCTGCTTGGCATGTTGCCACTTTTGTTGCTCTGGGTATAAAAGTGTACAGAACCATCCCCTTGTGTGGATTGTGGATTGCGGATGGCCGGTGGCAGAGCACAGATTGTGGGCTTTCCATGTAGCCCAGTCTCTGGCCACCAGGAGCTGGATGAGGGGGATTTACTGTGTGGGCCCCCCCATCCCACTGCCATAGCTGAATAAAGAGTGCGCCATACCTGCTCTCCAGTGCCTCAGTTGCCCTCTGGTCTGTTAGAAGTGAACAATTTGCACAACATCAAGTAAGAAAAGTTTCAAAGGAACTATTTTTTTTTCTTGTCTAAATCTGAATAGAAACTTGATACCAAAATTCTATGACTCTACTTATTAACCTACTTCAGAAACCTGCAGCTTATTCCCCATCAACCAATATTGCCTCCACCTTCAAGGCTGAACTTGACTCTAAATTACAAATAGCATATTTCATTGCCCAATTTGTGCACATTTCCATTAAGTTCATATCTCATTCTATTAAGGGCAAAAATACCCAAGGGTCTACCACAGAGAGAAGCAACATAGACCATCTCTGCATTGTAGATAACAATTTTGTGAGGTGACAAGAAATTGAAAATTGGATGGAGTCACAAGTTGAGAAACAATTTTATTCCTTCAATCAAGTAATACATAAGTGGTCCTAGGGGAAATGTAGATGTTTTGTCTGGCAGAGGGTCCAAAGGACCTTGCAACGTAGTTAGTAATTGAAAAAAAAATTTTAGCAGATTATAAAAGATTGAAGGTATAAAACATGAATTAGTATTTTCCTCAAATTCTAGTGTCAGTATAAAAAGCCCATGTTCCAAGTCATATAGCTTGGTGTTCTCACGGGCTGTATTTTTTGTTGAACTATTGCATATTATTTTCATAAGGGTAACTTCCCTCATTTAGCAGGATAGAAATTTTTTTTCTACAGTTGTATTTTCAATTTGTCCATATTAAAATAGCATATGTAAAAATTAAATATTCTAACTGTTTTCTAAATGCAGATTGTTCAGTTTCTTTTAGAAGAATATACATATATTTCTATAACACATAAATCTAGAAGCTCAAATAATACATTTGTGTTGTCTTATCAAAAAGATACCAAGTTCCCTTGTTGCTTTCATCCTTCCTACTTGACAGTGTTCCACAGAATGAATTAATTAATAGTCCACTGGGCCTTCTACCTTAAAACAAATCTTGGGCAATACTTGACTAAGCTATTTCCCCTAATGAGCAAGTTGCCATCATTTTTCTAAAGAAATCTTTTGTTAAATATTTATCTTTTCCACCCACCCAGATTACCATTTCTTATTTACCATCACTTTTTAAAGCTGTTTACATCAACTACTGATAATGATAAAGCTGAACTAGTTAAGTTTCCCAAATTGGTCATCAGCAGATAATTATGATAGTTACTTGGAAACTTAGCAGTGTGAGCCATGTGTGATTGCATTTCCTAACTGCCGCCCTCTTCATAAGTGCATCATTAGCATTCAGAAGAAATTATAAAGAAGATAATGACTGGAAAATAACCTTTTTAATGACAGCTGTTATATTTTAAAAGAATGATTCATTGGCAATAAAGCTATAAAAGTCTACTTCATCGTATATCACCATGAACATGTACTTCCATATTAGCCAGTTTCAAGAAAACACTCCCAAGGAATGTGGACTTCACCTGACAAGGAACCCAAGCTCATTACCGCTAGAGTAATCAATAACCTCTGCTAATGTGTTCAGCTGGCGACACAGTCCAGATCAATAAAACCTGCCACATGCTTTTGTTTTAGGAAATGAAGCCTTTTAGTTCTTAATTAAGGGAGAGACCTCACATCCGTAATGATTTTTACAATGAATATTACCACAGAGGACATGGGAATGAATCTGAGTTTTTCATTAAGAACTGCATAAGGAAGGAGAAAAAAAAAAGAGGTTAAAAATAAGGGAACTTTGTTTATTGCTTCCTTAGCATTTTGAAATAGAAACCCATAGGAAGTCATGTTCCCGTTGAAGTGAAAAAATGACAAAGATTCAGTTTTAGTATCCTAGTGGTAGGAAACAAAAATGATTTACTCAGCAAATCTCCAAATAGTGACCAAGCAAGCCACCACCTTTCAAGAAGAGACTAGTGGATCAACTTGCTTGCAGAATTTACAAAGAGAGGTCCCAGAGAAGTGAAGAGAATTACACAATATTTTGTCTATAGCAGAGCCCTACAATTTAACAATCTAATTCAATGTTCTATATTGTTTAAAGAATTAGGACAATTTTATAATGTAATGGTACCAAGTAAAATCTTTGTTACAGTGAGGAAATGGTTTACATTGTAGTCTTATTTATATGCAACAATAAAATGAGATAAAATTCAACTCAACACCTGACCCTGAGATAACTCCCAATTTTTTGAAAACTACAATACCATATAGTAGACAAGCAGAAGTATTATTTCCTTTTCTTCAAAAATTCTTGTTAATACCTTGTTTCCCCGAAAATAAGACATCCTTCAAAAATAAGACCTACTTACAGGAAAGATAAGATGTCCCCTGAAGATAAGACCTAGCACATTTTGGGGAGCACACTTTAAAATAAGACACTGTTTTATTTTGGGGAAATAGGGTACTTTTCTTGAATTGAGTACAAAATCACAATTGTCTTAAAAAATACCTATAAAAATGAGAGACACCTCATTGCTTTGTACAAATAAGGCAAGTGTTAGAGAACTCAGTTTCCCTGCATCAATATCAGATAATACTTCCTTGGTAAGTCCACATACTCACTTCTTGAACCTCGCTGGGTGTGATGAACTTTCTTTGGTCAGGATGATTTCATCTATTCATTTATTTGTAAGCTGGAAAGTTCTGACAAAAGTCTTTGTAAACGATTACTATTAGCTTTGACATGATAAGAATTGCTGTCATTTGTAAATGCTTTCTTACTAATTTTGGATATACTTACAATTTAAACATGTTTTCTGTTTATAAGTAAGTTTAGGTCTCAGACACTGAAATAACTTCTTATGTTTCTCAAATGTTGTTTCTCTTTTCTTTTTTTTTTTTTTAATTTTCTTTGTTATAGATTTAGAAAAAATTCTGCCTTTGGAAACTTCACCTTTTTACCCACATAAAAGATGAGGACAGACATTTCAAACGCTTTGAATAGCCTTAAAAATGTTTCCAAACCCTGATAAGTTCTATCTGCACATGAACTACTTTGCTTACTCAGGTGTGTTTTTGTAGAGACAGAATCTCACTTTATAGACCTTGGTAGAGTGCCATGGCCTCACACAGCTCACAGCAACCTCCAACTCCTGGATAGCGTGTTTCTGAATGTATTGACCACATACCAGAGTTGCTGCCCAACTAGTTATACAGTCACTATGGACTCTGCAAGGAGGAAAATGGGACAAAACCAAGCAAAGATACTGTAGCCCCATTGGTCCCGACTTTTTGGGACCCAGGACCAATTTTCATGGAAGGCGACTTTTTCATAGGGTGGAGGTGGATAGGGATGGAGTGAGGGGATGGTGATGGTGGATGATGAGGGGAGATGATTTCAGGATGGTTCAAGTGTATTACATTTATTGCGTACCTTATTATTAAATTACAAGATACTATAATGAAACAATTATGCAATTCACCGTAATGCGAATTGGTGAGAGCCCGGAGCTTGTTTTCCTGAAACTAGATGGTCCCAGTGGTAACATCAACCTCAGCTCCACTTCAGACCATCAGGCATTAGATTTGGGCAACCTAGATCCCTCGCATGCTCATAAGAAGTCTACTGTGCAGTTTGCCCTTCTGTGAAAATCTAATATTGCTGCTGTTCTGACAGGAGGTGATGTGAGCAATGGGGAGTGGATATAAACTTCACTCACTCACTAGCCGCTCACTTCCTGTTGTGAAGCCACATGACAGACCGGTACCAGCCTGGGGGTTGGGGAATGCAGAAGCAGCCTGTAAACACTTCAAACCAGCCCACGGCACTTGTAGACCTATAAGTTTGTATAGATTTACCAATAGGAATTGAAAATAAAAAATCTTACTAAGATGAATTAGGACTGCCATATTCACCATTAAATAAAAGTGACAAACTCTTTGCAGCATACTTTATGATGTATGTGTATGTACGCCTTAAGTTTTCTTGGGAGGAAAGGATACAGTGGGGAAAAGGAGGGAAAAGGAGAGAAAAAGGGAGGGAAGGGACTGACTGAGAAAGATTCATGAGTTAATAGATGATGATCTGGCTGGGTCAAGCCACATTACAAGAGAGTTGGATGTTCTCAGCTTTTCTATTATTGTTTATTGGTTTGTTTATTTGTTTCATGTTATTCTAGATAATGCACAATTCTACATATAAGGCTTGGCAATAGCCATTTTATATGCATCAACTGATTTAATTTTCAGTGTAAGTCTGTGATGAAAGTAATGCTATCATTACCCTAATTTTAGCATTAGGACCCTTGAAATTAGAATTAAAAAATAATTGTCCAAAGCAACTAGAAAATGGCAGGCCTGAGTTCTGAATTTAATTTAGATTTCTGCAATTTATTTTCTCCTTATCTGCTGGCAGGCAAAACTTTATAATTCTCCAGCAATTATAGAGAACCTGAAACAGTCTCTGCTTTTCTTCTTGATTTAGCTCTATCTTAAGTCTTAAAATAGGCATGATTTTGTCATCATTGTATAAATGTAGTAATAATTATTCACTAAAAGGGAAAAATCTAGATTTGAAGAAAAACACTACCCTGTTTCCCTGAAAATAAGACAGTGTCTTATTTTAAGGTGTGCTTCCAAAGATGCGCTAGGTCTTATTTTCAGGGGACATCTTATCTTTCCTTCAAGTAGGTCTTATTTTCGGAGGATGTCTTATTTATGAGGAAACAGGGTAGATAAGGTTTCCAGAATTCTGCCAACTTGTTTCAGCTTTTTAAAAAACACTGAGGTATCATTTGTTCATTTTCCTTCAAAAGTATCTAGACGATACTTCTAAATGTCATAGGTAACTTCACGTATGCTCACTTATACATGACCTCACAAATTGTATCAGATTTCTATGTTATTGAAAAAAAATTTTAAAAGATAGTATTTTAAATTATTTATCATAAAATACATGGAATGGAAAATGGAGATTAGCTTATAGGCAGTGAATTAAAAAATAATTGATAAAGTAAACGTTTTATAACCAATGAAAGTTATTGAGGGATTTTTAAATTAAATCTTTAATGGTATATTTTGAAAAATAGCATTTACAGTGAAGAAAAGTAGGCTGAGGTAAATCTAGACCCTTGGTTTCCATTTGGCTGTTTTCTTAAACTCTGCTTCTTGAAAAACTGGCAGTATTTTCTCCTTTCTCACTGTAGTGCTCTATATCCAAAGCTTTGAGCCATAGGTTTAATGTCATCACATAAAATGGAAATTTATAAAGGTTCATATTGACAGTATTTTTTCACTGTCAGAATGGACAAATACAACCTAAGCTGTGATTTAAAATAAAAATAGACTGGGAAGTACACCTAAACGTAAATGAGAAACTATTTTTTAGTAGATTATGAGTGTGTAATCCCATAATTGGGTAACCTTAACAGACTTTAGAATAAAGAATTATTTCATAGCACTTGAGAAAATACAGTAAGTCCGTGCATTTATTTAAAATAACATCTTTTTTTTTTTTTTTTTTTTTTTTTGTAGAGACAGAGTCTCACTTTATGGCCCTCAGTAGAGTGCCGTGGCCTCACACAGCTCACAGCAACCTCCAACTCCTGGGCTTAAGCCATTCTCTTGCCTCAGCCTCCCGAGCAGCTGGGACTACAGGCGCCCGCCACAACGCCCGGCTATTTTTTGGTTGCAGTTTGGCCGGGGCTGGGTTTGAACCCGCCATCCTCGGCATATGGGGCCGGTGCCTTACTGACTGAACCACAGGCGCCGCCCAATAAAATCTTTTTTTTTGTTAGAGAAGTTTATATTATTTGTAAAGTGCTGTTTCCTTTTAAAAAAAAATAGCTTATTTTCAAACTCTGAACCACAGAATTTTTTATACGAAGATTGCTTTTATAGCATAATTTGCAAAGTATTTGTCAAGAATATGTATGTATATATTTTTGAGACAGAGTCTCTCAGTTGTTTCAGGCTAGAGGGTCCTGGCATCAGCCTGGCCTAGCTCACAGCAACCTCAAACTCCTGGGCTCAAGTGATCCTCCTACCTCAGCCCCCCAAGTAGCTTCGGGTGCCCACCACAACACCTGGCTCATTTTTCTATTTTTTAGCAGAGATGGGGTCTCACTCTTGCTCAGGCTGTTCTTGAACTCCTGAGCTCAAGAGATCTTCTTGCTTTGGCCTACCGGGGTGCTAGGATTACAGCTATGAGCCACTGCCTCCAGTCAGGAATACCTTAAGTATTTGCATGGGTACAATATTTGCGTGATGATACATGCTAAGTTGGTCTAGAAGTGGAGGCTCCCTGGTTCTTAGCTCCCAGTGCCGAAGAATAAGCACTAGTGGTCCCTAGTCATTGATAAAGTGATCACAAGTACAAGGTAATCAGTCACATACAGACACACATTTATTGCCAAACAAAGTAAACTATAATAATATGTCTCAAAAGGTGACAGCAGTCCTCTCCCTAGGTGGATAAGTGACTAGAAATTTGGAGCACATACAACCTTTTATATGCTAACTAGTTTGTCTCGCCTTTTTCCCTCTCTTTGAAGGGATTGGCTGTTGCCTCCCTCCTTTGGGGTAATTGACGGGTTGGAGTTACATAACAAACTTCTTAATACCCAAACCTTCCAGAAGACCCATGGCGTCAAAATTTGGCATTAATTTTAATTATATTATAATGAGTCATAGTCACTTTAAGGTCACTGGGGGCTCCTCACTGTGTGCTCCTGGTGGGGACAGTCCCTAGTCAGTGACTTGGTTTCTGCTCTCTGCTCCTAGCCACTTCTCCCATCTTTTGCCCTGCTATCAAGGAGAGGAGCTAGGGCCTTAACTGCACATCCCCCGCCTGGTGGAAAGAGAGCAGCTGTGGACCAAGGCCAGAAGTCTGTCCTCAGGTGGAGGGTCCTGGAACACAGGCGGCCTGTCTCCCCGTAGCCACAGCCCCGGAGCGCGGAGGGAGCCGTATACGCCTCGGTGGGCTTGGACCGAGGAACTGCTGTCCAAGCTCGTCTGACTGCAGCTCCCCGGGCACTAGGAGGTAGAGCCCAAGTTTGGCCAGCACCTACCAACAATACCCATGCAAATATTGCTGAGGTAAGCGGCCAAAATGACACTAGGTTTGTTTAATATGATTTGTTTATTAGAATCTAAGTGTGGACACAATTATAAGAGGGACTTTATCTAACAAATGGAATCCATGTAACCTGGTTCTTTGAACCCTCAAAGAAACCCCAACAATTAAAAATAAATAATCTAAGAGTGGAATCATAGGTTAAAGCAAAAGAAACTTAAAAGGGAAGGAGGAATGATACAAAGAAGAATATTGTTCAGGCTCAGCGCCGTAGCACAGTGGTTACGGTGCCAGCCACATACACCGAGGGTGGCGGGTTCGAACCCGGCACAGGCCAATTAAGCAGCAATGACAAGTGCAACCAAAAATAGCCGGGCATTGTGGCCAGCGCCTATAGTCCCAGCTATTTGGGAGGCTGAGACAAGAGAATTACTTAAGCCCAAGAGTTTGAGGTTGCTGTGAGCTGTGACATCAAGGCCCTCTACCCAGGGTGACAGCTTGAGACTCTGTCTCAGAAAAAAAAAAAAAAAAAAAAGTTCATTGAATACCTAGATTGTGCAAAGCGTTATTTCTTATTAACGAAATAAATAATTTATATCTCCTTTTTACAGATGAAGTAAACTGTGGCTTATAAAATGTAACTTTCCTAAGGTTAAACAGAAGTAAATAAAAGCTGGTAATTGACAAAGCAAGAATCTCAACCAAATTTATTTAAATTCAAAGGTTATTCTTTTTCACTGCTGAATGGACCATAGACATCTCTAAAGGTGCACCTTTCATTTTCGGATGAGAAAGTGGAGACATGAGAGATTAAGTCCTCTCATAAAGCTTCACACATAATGGACAGGTGTGGCAGGGGATATAGGGCCTCTATACTCAGTCCAGAACTCGTGTTTTGCATTTCAGTAGAATGTTGTTGGGTTTGCAAGATCTGTCTATTTTTGTGACACCATTTTCTTCTACATTATAACATTTAAGAGGCAAAATGAAACTCACCAATATCTGAGAGCAGTGAAGTTTGCATTTAATAGTTTTTCCCTTTACTGGAATCTATTATATAATTAGCAGAATCTATACTATAATATAAAAACAGTAGATCATTGAGAAATCAAGCATTTGATTGAAATTAACATTTGGATTCTTTATGGTAAGTGGCAAAATTCTAAGTAGTTGGTACTTGAAAACTATACGTTCTACAAAAATTGCAATGATGTTAATGTGAAATATGTTTTAAAATTGAAGATCCAGTATGAAAAGCCTGGAAAGCAAAACTCAGCTGTACTTAAATATTTGATGGCTGTAATTTTCAAATGACTTGAAAGCAACTAGTACACTTTCAGGCTGTTCATACTGGTATCATAACAGTAGACAATTAAACTTTTTAATGACCCTATTATTTGTCAGTATTCAGTAATCAAAACCATTAGCCAATGTGCTGAGCTGATGGCAAACTGGAGTCAGTAATCCTGTGACATACTTTTCTATACTTTTATAGAAAATGTACCCTTTTGTCTCCTAATTAAAGGCTATTCTTTCATTCTCATTTGAGTTCATTAGATATTTAAGAATATTCAAAAGTAACTAATACCTTTGAGTTTACTAGTTGTCTAAGAATGTTCAAGAGTAACAACAAAGCAACTTTAAGGTTGGTCTGTAGTAACTAAATCATGTATCAATTGGAACATATAGATTATTAGGTATATCCCAATTTAAGAAAACCCCATGCAAAAAAAATGTTTATACTCACATTTGGAAATTATTATATAAATTATCGTCAGTATTATTTTGCTGTAATATATGTTATCTTTAATCCTCTTAATCTAAGACACTTCTATCCTAATACAATGAACAAAATTTGCACTTTCCTCAAAAATTATACACTGCAAACTCATATATTCATTTTCTCAAATTCTGATTTTTAGCTAAAAAAGTAAGATTTCATAAAATGCAATTTGTTAAATATTATTCTTTGTAAACTAACATACCATCTGAGTAATCAAAAATCACTATTACATAATTGCTTTTGCGGTTTCTGTGTGTTTAATCATGACATTTGTTTGGTCATCATTTAAATTTTGTTTCTGGTAGAATCCAGTATATTCCTCCCTGTGACTTTTAAGGCTGCCCAATTAGGATGGCTGTCAATTAGAGGAATCAATTGCAATTTTCACTAGACAAGCTTTTCGTAGTTAACAGAGTCTCCCTAAATCCCTATATATTGTCATGTTTTGGGGGTTTTTTTAATTCAGTTATTGGTTCTATTCTCTAACACCAAAATTGTAACACAATTTTACTTTTTGCTATGTTGAGCCCTTTTTTTTCTTATTGTTGGGAATTCATTAAGGGTACAAAGAACCAGTTGACAATGATTGTATTTGTTAGGTAAAGTCCCTCTTATAATTGTGTCCCACTCCCAAAATGTGTGTCACACACAGTGACCCCCCTCCTTCCCTCTCTCTGCTCTCCCTTTCCCCCAGCTTCCACAATGTACTAGATCATTAACTGTCCTCATATCAGAATTGAGCACATGGGATTCTTGTTTCTCCACTCTTATGATGCTTTACTAAGAATAATGTGTTCCACTTCCATCTTTTTCTATTTTTTTTAAGATATTTATGATTAATTTACATGTTTTTTGTCTGACTCCAAAGTGAGGGTTATAATAGAACAACATTAAAAGTTTAATAGTAATGAATACAAAATTCAGAATATATCATGGTTGGTATTCTGAGAGTAAGGGACACTGTACATATTTAGTCTGTAGCATTTCTAGCAAAAGTTTCCCATACATATCTGGAATTATTTACCATTATTTGAATGATTTCACAATTTCTTATTTGAAACTTACATTTCTTAGGTATTTGTGTCTTTCTTTTTTTTTTATTGGTTTTCAATAGATAGAACACAAAGACTGTATTTTTTAGTAGGACTAATTTCCATTGTAAGGAAGAAATTGGGTTGTTCTTACTGTAATGCAGTTAGGGGGTCTATATCTGGAAGCGAGAGGATTCACATGGGCTTTACTTATTCCTATCATATCTAATAGCAAACATTAAGTAAAAACCACATCAAATTAATGAAATTAGATTATCCAAATATGTAAACATTTCAAAAATGAGTTTAACTCTCATAAGTAAAAAAATAGTGATACACTGAGGTATTGGCTTAGGGCAAAGGAAGCCTGCAATGAATGGTAGAAAGAGGAAGTCATAAATAACTACAACCCTAAGCTACTTATACGAAGAGGAATTTACATGTGCGTAAGGCTTTAAGTGTTTGGATGAATGTGCGTATGAGAGAGATTATACATACTGCTGTATATTTATATATATATAGGTAAATATATAGGTAAATATAAATATATATAATATAAAATATATAGGTAAAAATAAATATATATATACACACACACATATTTAACTAATTATACACCCTCCTCTTTCCTTTGGCTTCTTCTAGATGAGCATTATGATCAATATTTAATTTTAAAATGTAGTTGATAGGTCACAAGACCACAATGAGCCACATCCAAATGCTTTTTAAATTTACTTTTGTAGATTTAGGTGGTAAAAGTGTTTTTTTATTCAGAGATGAATTGTACAGTGGTGAAGTCAGACGTTTTATGGTAACTATCACTCACATAATGCACATTGTACTCAATAGATAATTTTTGATCTTTCGCTCCCTTCCCACCCTTCCTTCTTGTGTTCAGTGTCCATTATACCCTTTTGTATGACCATATACACCCATCATTTATCTCCCAATGATAATGAGAACAAGTAGAATTATTAAGTTTTATCCATTCCTGAGATAATTTACTTAGGATCATGGTCTCCATTTCATTCAAGTTGCTGCAAAAACATTACTCTATTGCTCTTTATGGCAGAGCAGCACTCCATAGTATATGTACATCACATTTTCTTTATACACTCATCGGCTGATGGGCACTTAGATTGATTTCATATCTTTGCTATTGTGAATTGTGCTATGATAAACATATAAGTGAATATATCATTTTGATATAAGGACTTTTTCCTCTGAGTTGATACTCTGTAGCAGGATTATAGAATCAAATAGTTTATCTACTTTTAGTTTTATGAGACATCTCCATAGTCTTCTCTGTAGTGGTTGTACTAGTTCATAATCCCACCAATGTATGTAAGTGTTCCCTTGTCTCTGCATCTGTGCCAACATATACTGTTTTGTGCTTTTCTAATAATGGCCATTTTGACAGGGGTAAGGTAGCATTTCATTGTGGTGTGAATTTTCATTTCCCTGATAATTAATGATATTCAGCATTTATTTACATATTTGTTGGCAATTGTATATCTTCTTTCCAAAAAACTATCATCTGTTCATGCCAACTTAGTAATATTTTTTTCTTGCTGATTTGTTGAAGTAGATTCTTGATTTGAGTCCTTGGTAAGATGTGTAGGTTGTGAATATTTTCTACCGCTCTGTAGGTTGGCTAGTTACTCAATTGATTATTTCCTTACCTGTACAGAAACATTTTAGTTTGATTCAGTACTATTAATGTATTTTTGTTGGTGGTGTATTTGCTTTTGTACTCTTACTCATAATTTCTTTGCCCAGGCCAATGTCCAAAAGGGTTTTTTCTAAGTTTTCTTCTAGTATTATTATTTTAGGTCTTACATTTAACTCTTTAATCCATGTTGAGTTAATTTTTGCATATGGTGATAGATAAGTAATCCTGTTTCATCCTTCTACCTATGTAATTTTCCCAGCACCATATATTGAATAGGGATTCCTTTTCTCAGTGTATGTTTTTGTCTGCTTTGTCAACAAATCAGTTGTTTGTAGATATTTGGGATTCTATTCTGTTCCATTAATCTGCATTTCTACTTTTTATATCAGTAACATGTTCTTTTAGTTACTTTAGCTTTATAGAATAATTTGAAGTCCGGTGATGTGAGGTCTTCTATTTGCTCTTTATGTTTGGGATTACTTTGGCTAACAGGTATGTTTGAGCAGTATGTACATTTTAACAATATTGATTCTTCCAGTTCATGAGTATGGATGTTTTTCTATTTGCTGTTTCCATGATTTCTTTCATCAGTGTTTTGTAGTTCTCCTTGTAGAGATCTTTCACCTCCATTGTTAAATATATTCCTAGACATTTTCTTTTCTTTTTGACTATTGCAAATGGTATTGAGTTCTTGATTTGACTCTCAGTGTTAACTATTTATACTGTATAGAAACATAATGGATTTGTGTACATTAATTTTGTGACTTGAGACTTTACTTGAATTTATTTACCAATTCCAAAAGTCTTGAAAGAGTCCTTAAGATTTCTTATATATAACATGAGATCATTGGCAAATGGGTATGTTTGGATGCCCTTTATTTCTTTCTCTTTCATAATTGTATTGTCTAGGACATCTTTTTTTAATTATTATTTGGGTTTCATTGAGGGTACAAAGAATTATGTTACACTGATTGCATTTGTAAGGTAAAGTCCCTCTTATAATTGTGTCCCACCCCCAAGAGGTCTGCCATATACCATGACCCCCATCCCGCTCTCTCCCTACTCTTCCTGCTCCCTCATTCCCCTACCTTCCACCTTTTATTAAATAATCTACGCTATCATGTTAGAATTGAGTACATTGGATTCTTGCTTCTCAATTCTTGTGATGTTTTGCTAAGAAGAATATGTTCCACCTCCATCCATATTAATACAAAGGCTGTAAAGTCTCCATTTCTTTTAATGGCTGAGTAGTATTCCATGGTATACAATACCACAGCTTGTTAATCAGTTCCGGGCTTGGTGGGCATTTAGGTTGTTTCCACATGTTGGCAATTATAAATTGAGCTGTAATAAATAGTCTAGTACAAATGTCCTTATGATAAAGTGTTATTTTTTTGTATTTTTTTTTCCTTCTGGGTAGATGCCCAGTCACGGGATTGCAGGATCAAATGGGAGGTATAATTTGGGTTCTTTGAGGATTCTCCATATTTCCTTACAACAATGTATTAGTTTACAGTCCCACCAGCAGCATAAAAGTGTTCTTTTCCCCCCACATACACGCCAGCTTTTGCAGCTTTGACTTTGTGATGTGGGACATTCTCATGGGGGTTAGGTGCAGGGCGGTTTTGATTTGTATTTCTCTGATGATTAGGGAGCATTTTTTCATATGATTGCTAGTCATTCATCTGTCTTCTTTAGAGAAAGTTCTATTCATGTCTCTTGCCCAGTGATATATGGGATTGTTGCCTCCTTTTTTGTTGATTATGAGTTCTCTGTAGATCATAGTTATCAAGTTTTTGTCTGATTCATAATATGCAAATATCTTTTGCCATTCTGAAGGTTATCTATTTGCTTTGGTTGTTGTTTCCTTAGCTGTACAGATGCTATTCAGTTTAATTAGGGACCATTTGTTTATTTTTGTTATTATTGCAATTGCCATGGAAGTCTTCATAAAAATTTTCCCTAGGCTGATATCTTCAAGTGTTTTCCACACACTGTCTTCAGGGGTTTTATTGTTTCATGACTTAGATTTAAATCTTTTATCTATTTTGAATCAATTTTTGTAAGTGGTGAAAGATGTGGGTTCAGTTTCAGTCTTTTATATGTGGTTATCCACTTCTCCCAGGACCATTTATTGAACAGGAATTCTTTTCCCCAGTGTATATTCTTTTTTTTGTTGTCAAATATCAAAACTAACTATAAAATGTTAGTTTCATCTCATAGTTTTCTATTCAGTTCCCAATGTCTATATCTCTATTTTTGTGCCAATATTATGCTGCTTTTATTACTATGGCCTTGTAGTACAGCCTAAAGTCTGGCAGGGTGATACCCCTGGCTTTGCTTTTATTAATAAGAATTGCCTTGCTTATACAAGAATTGCCTTGGTTTTTTCTGGTTCTATATCAAATGAAGAATTATTTTTCCAAACCTTGAAAGTATAATGATGTTATTTTAATAGGGATTGATTTGATTCTATAGATTGCTTTGGGAAGTATAGACATTTTAACAATGTTGATTCTTCCCAGCCAAGAGTATGGTATGTTCTTCCATTTGTAATATCTTCTGCTATTTCTTTTCTTAGGGTTTCATAATTTTCTTATAGAGGTCCTTCATCTCTTTTTTTTTTTGTATATATTCCTAGGTATTTCCTTTGGGGTGTATGTGTGTGTGTGTGTGTGTGCCCTTAATTAGTTTCTCATCTTGGCTGTTATTGGCATATGTAAAGGCTACTTACTTGTGGACATTGATATTATATACTGACATATTACTGTATTTTTTAATCATATCTAGGATCTTATGGTTGAGTCTTTGGGTTTCTCTAAGTATAAGATCATATAATAAGCAAAGAGTGAGGGTTTGACCTCCTCTACCCCTATTTGAGTGCCCTTTATTTCCTTCTCTTGCCTAATCGTATTGGTTAGAACTTCCAGCACTATGTTGAATAGTAGTGGCAATAGAGGAAAGAAACCTTGTCTGGTGCCAGTTCTAAGTGGAAAACTTTCAATTTTACTCCATGCAATATAATATTAGCTATGGGTTTGTCATAGATAGCTTTGATCAGATTCAGAAATGTGCCACCTATGCCTAAATTCTTATATGTTCTAATTAGAAAATGATGCTGAATTTTATCGAATGCTTTTTTGCCTTTATTAAGAAGATCATATGGTCCTATTTTTGCTTGTGTTGATATGGTGAATTACATTTATGGACTTGCATATGTTAAACCAGCCTTGCATCTCAGGGATGAAACCTACTTGATTGTGATGAATGGTTTCTTTAATGTGTAGCTATGTAGGATTTTGCTGAGAATTTTTGCATCTATATTCATTAATGAAATTGGTCTGAAGTTCTCCTTTTCAGTTGGATTTTTCCAGGTTTTGGTATCAGGATGATGTTTGCTTCGTAGAATGTGTTGAGGAAGGTCTTTTCATCTTGATTTTTGGAGAATAATTTCTTCACTATGGATATAAGCTATTTTTTGAAGGTTTGATAGAAATCTGGTGTGAAGTTATCTGGATCAGGGCATTTTTTATTGGGAAATATTTTATTGTTTTCTCATTCTTAGTGCTTGAAATTGGTCTGTTCAGGAGATCTATTTCTTCTTGGTTAAGTATAGGAAGAGGGCATGATTCCAGGTATTGATCAATTTCCTCTACATTGTCAATTTCTGGGCATAGAGTTACTTATAGTACTCAGAGATAATCTATTATATCTCTGTGGCATCTGTTGTTATTTCCCCTTTATCATTTTTGATTGAGGTTATTGGAGATTTTACTTTTTTTGAGGTTATTGGAGATTTTACTTTCTAACTAATCTGGCCAAAGGTTTATCAATTTTAATTACATTTTTGAAAAACCAACTTCATGTTTCATTAGTTTTCTGAATGATTCTTGTTTTTTAATTTCATTAATCTCTAATTAATTTTGGTTATTTCTTTTCTTCTGCTGGGTTTGGAATTAGATTGTTCTTCATTTTCCAATTCCATAAGATGGTTCATCAGTTTGGTGATGTGCTCTCTTTCTGTATGTCTAATGCAAGCATCTAATGTGATAAATTTCCCTTGTAAGACTGCATTTGCTGTATCCCACAAGTATTGGTAACTTGTGTCATCATTGTCATTATGTTTGAAGAATTTAAAGTTTTTCTCTTTTATCTCTTCTTGAACCCAACTATCCTTTAGCATCATTTAGTTTAATTTCCCTGTCTTTGTGTGGGGATGACCATTTTTGTTGGAGTTGAGTTACACTTTTATTTGCTTGTGATCTGAGAAGATACAAGGTATAATATCTATTCTTTCAATGTTGCTGAGATGTGATTTGTATCCTATGATGTGGTCGATTTGGGAGTATGTTCCATGGCTAATGAGAAAAATGTATATTCTTTAGCTTTGGGATAGTGTGTTCTGTTAATTTGTTCTAGGGTCACATTAAATTCCTTTGTATCTTTGTTTAGTTTCTGCTTAGAGTTTTGTTCAGTTCTGTCAGAGGGGTGTTGAAATCCCTGGCTATTGCAGTGTTATGGGATATCATATTGCTCAGACCAATCAATATCTGTTTCATAATTCTGGGAGCATTTTCGTTGGGTACATAACTATTTAAAATGGAAAAGTCTTCTTGTTTTATTGTTTTGTTTACCAGTTTTAAGTATCAATCTTTGCCATTCTTAACTTCAGTTGCTTTAAATCCACTTGTATCTGAAAATAAGATACAGCCCCTCCTTTATTCTGATTTCCATTAGCTTGAAATACTGTTTTCTATCTCTTAGCCATGAGTCTTAATTTGTACTTCAATTCTAGGTGCATTTACCAAAGACAGTATATACATGGCTTGTGCTTTTTTATCTAATCAGCCAGCCTCTGCCTCTTCACTGGGAAATTCAATCTATTGACATTTATTGAGAGAATGATAAATATGGTGTATTTTTATTCATCTTATTTTGTGAAAGTCTGTTGTGTAGTTTTATCTTTTGCACCACTGTGGAAGCTAAGTTCTGACATTTAGCTTTTGGGTGTTTCCTTTGGTGGTGGTTCATTGTGGTGTTCAATGCTGAGAATAGATCTGAATATTTCCTGTAGAGCTGATTTTCTAGTGGCAAATTTTCTCAGTGCTTGTATATCCACAAAAATATTTGATTTCTCCATCCATTTTGAGACTTAGTTTAGCAGGATACAGAATTCTTGGCTGAAAATTGTTTTGTTTAAGGATATTTAAGGTGGATGACCATGCTTTTCTGGCTAGGAAAGTTTCAGTTGAAAAGTCTGCTGTCATCCTAATAGCTCTGCCTCTGTAGGTCAGTTGGCACTTACTCCTGACTACTTGCAGAATTTTCTTTTAACTTGACTTTGGACAAGTTCATTTCAGTGTGTCTTAGAGAAACTCTATTTGAGTTGAGATGACTTGGGATTCTCTAACTATCTAAATGGAGTGTGTTGGGATCCTGAGTAAAATGTGGGAAGTTTTGATTTATGATAGTCTCTAAATGGGCTTCCTCTTCAGGGATCCCTATTATTCATATTTTGAACACTTTGTGAAGTCTCATATTTGTTGAAGCTACTGCTCTGTTTTCTCTCTCTTCTTTTCTGCCTCAATAAATACTTTGGTTAACTCAAAAACTTTATTCTCTAGTTCTGAGGTTCTTTTTTCTCCATGGTCTAATCTATTTTTGATACTTTCTACTGCATCTTTACATTACCCGGTTGTCTCCTTTATTTCTTTAAGCTCCACCATATTCTTTCTATATTCTACATGTCTCTCATCCCTCTTTTGGTTCTGTCTTTCCATGTTCTTACCCATTTCCTTTATTGTCTTTATCATCCATATTTTAATTTCCCTTTCTGCCAAATCCATTAATTCCTTGTATGTGGAGTTTTCTCTAGTAGCTGCCTCATGGTCCCTTGGAGGAGTTTTGGATTTTTTTGTTGCCTGAATTTTTCTGGTGGTTCCTCCTGAAGTGTACTTTCTTCTTGTTCACCTTTACCCCCCTCCGTTTTCCTTCTCACTTTCTTGTTTACTTCAAATTACCTTATCTCAGGGAGGCACCTGTGGCTCAAAGGAGTAGGGCACCAGCTCCATGTACCACAGGTGGTGGGTTCAAACCCAGCCTTGGCCAAAAACTGCAAAAAAAAAAAAAAAAGAAAGAAAAAAATACCTTATCTCAGAGCTTAGGCTTTGAATTTCCTATTTGTACAAGGCCAAACGGAAGAGAAGGGTAAAGAGTGAGCAAGGAGAAACAAGAGAGAAAGAAAGAAAGAATAGAAAAGAAGAAAAGACAAAACAAAAAGAAAAATAAAAAAGGAAGGAGATGAAAGAAAAGAATTGAAAAACAGGAGAGAAGGACAGGAAGAGTGAATGAGAGTGATAGAAGAAATGGTATTTTAGTTTGTCTTGGAGAAGCTCTGCTTGAGTTGAAATGACCCAGGATTTGGGTTAGACCATGGAAAAAAAAAAGAATGAGAGAATAAAATTTGTGAGTTAACCCAAGTATTTAAACAGGCAGAAAAGAAGAGACAGAGAGCAGAACACTCACTAGAAAACTATGAGACTTCATGTAGTGTTCAAGCATATAAATAATAGTGATCCCTAAAGAACATTATCCCAAAGAAATGGAAGCCCTACTGGAGACTATCATAAATAAAAACTTACCAAGTTTTACTAAAGATCCTAACACTCTCCATTTAGAAGAAATGACCAGCACAGTGCTAAGGCCATGCATGTAACTCAAGGATTTTGAGGGGCTCTGCTGGGTGGCTTTCTCAAAATCTGGAGCTCCTTAGCAATCTAAGCAAAGTGAGACTCTTCCTCTACCAAAACAGGAAGAGAAAGAAAAGAGAAAAAACAATAAACAAGAAGGAGCAATTATATAAAAATGAAAAAGAAATAGAAAAATTCTGCAATGTGGAATTACCAATACTGTTTTCCCAGTGCCAAAGGTAGAAGGAGTCCCTAGATAATGATCTCCTGCCCTCCATGAGCCAGACTACTACTGTGACCTCCCTGCCAGCCAAAAGCCATACCCCCAACTCTCAGTGAAAATAATAATAATAATAAATAAAAATAGATAAAGAAAATTAAAAATGTTTTTGCATCAAGAAAAGGAATGAGAGTTAAGAGGAAAAAGGTAAGAGAGAAGAAAGACCAAAAGAAGGGGATATCTTAGCTGTTGCATGAATGATTAATGTGGGAAAGATGAGAAAAGTAGAAGAGTCTTTATCAAAAGATGGAATGGAGAAGAGTGAAATTGAGAGAGAGAATAAATAGAGCTAAAATTCTATAAACAAAAATATAGGAGCACTTTCTCTTGATGAAAGTAGAAATGGAAGTTAAGAATAGAACCAACCAAACAAATTAGCAAAAATAAAATACAACAAAACAAGCTCAAATAGCCAAAAATAGCAGCAACCTCAGCAACAAAGAAAAGAAGAAATAAAAGTACTAACATATATAAATATGTGTGTATACATATACACATATTTATAATATAAATATATATGTGTGTATACATATATACCCACATATAGATATTTATATATTTTAGTACATATATATGCACACATGTGAATACACACACACATATATGTACACACACACCCAGGAAGGTACAAACTTTAATAGGAATATATATACATATATATATATTGCATTATGTTGCACAGACATCACATGGCACTGTGGTTTTTTATGGGACAGAGAATACAGTCAGCAATCTCTCTCTAGTTTCTATGCATGGTCCTAAAACTTAGTTGCCCTTAGTGATCGCTTGATTATTCCCTTAGCATTTAGACCCTGCCAGGTTGAGATCATGAAGTTCTCAGAATCCTTCAGAGGCAGGTCTCACAGTGCCCCCTGACAACAGTTCCCATGAGTTGCAGAAGATATTCATCCTGTCCCAAGACAGGAGTTTTGATCCCGGCAGGCAGAACAAAGACAGCCATCTAAGAGGCCCACTCTTATGACCTCAAGAACTTCCCACAATGCTGGCCTCCTGGCAGCTATGACCTTTCCATGATGGCTGCTCCACAAGCCACCAAACTGATAGTATATCCACTCCATTTGGTACTCAAATCTGGCTGTTGTATACTGTTCGAGTTTGTCCACTCTTCCAAGCTTTCTACTCAATGTTCAGCTTTCCATGAAAACCAAAAACAATGGAAGGACTTCCTCCTGTCCCCAGGCCTCTTTTGTGGGGAGGCCAGCCCTTCTTGCTGGCTCCCAATCACTTGCTTAGTGAGCCAGATCTCCACTGCTCTTGATCACACACTGTCTCCTGTATACCACTATCTTGCTGTGCACCCTGAGCTATGACTCTGGGTAAGGTCCCCACACCAGGTATGGCTGGGTTCTCTTTTTTTCCCCAGTCATACTAAGAGAGCTCGGGTGAATGATCCTTGTGATCCATCATGTTGCTCCATCCTCTCTTTCTAGAACTTCTAATACTGTGTTGAATAGATATGGTAATATTTGTGTTGTTACAGTTCTTAGAGCCAATGTTTTTACTTTTTCCCATTTAGTATGATGTTAACTGTGAGTTTGTCATACATGGCCTTATATTATTTTGACTTATGCCTAGTTTGTACATGGTTTTTATTGTGAATAGATGTTTGATTTTATCAAATGCTTTTTCTACATTTATTGAAATGAACATATGATTTTGTTTTTAATTCTGTTTATGTTGTGAATTACATTAATTGACTCGTTCATATGTTGAAATATCCTTGTAAACCTGGGATGAAACACATCTGATCATGGTGTGTTATCTTTTTGATATGGTATTGGATTAAGTGTGCTAGAATTCTAGGGAGGATTTTTGCATCTATATGTATGAGGGGATATTGGTCTGTAGTTTTTTGTTGTTGTTGTGTCCTTTCTTAGCTTTATTTTTAGGGCAATACTGGCTTCATAGAATAGGTCAAAAAGGATTGTTCTCAATAATATGGACCAGTTTCAATAGGATAGTTACCATTCCTTCTTTGTAGGTCTTGTAGAATTTGACTGTAAATCTGTCTGGTCTTTGGTTTGTTTTTGTTTGCTTGTTTTGGTATTTTTTAATTATGTTAGTAATCCCACCACTCATTATTGGTCTGTTCAGGATTTCTATTTATTCCTGATTTAAATTTTGTCGGTGTCGCTCGGCCGCCGGCCAGCAGGGACGAACACACCAACGCAATCAGCTTTCAGCAGGTTTATTATGGGGGGCAAGCAGCTTGTCAGGGGAGAGCAGGATGGAAAAGCTCTAACCTTGTCCGGGGAGAGCAGGATGGAAAAGCTCTAACCTTGTCCGGGGAGAGCAGGATGGAAAAGCCCTCTCTAACCTTGTTTACAGCACTCTGTATATATACTCTAGGACACATCCTGTTATTGCGGTTTCTTGACCTAGATATCTCTCCAATGAGCGCAAAGGGCACGGGCGGCAAGGTTGTTGCCAGGGCGCAGCCTGCAAGCAGGTTTCCTAAAGTACGCCTCCGCCATCCTGTTTTTGTGCCTGATCGATACATTGTATAAGGGCCCTCCACAAAATTTCAGAAATTATAAGGGTGCATTCCCTGTAAATTTTCTAGCTTGTGTGTGTAAACATTTTCCTAGGGATTTTAGAGGATATATTGCATTTCTGTGGTGTCAGTTTTAATGTCATCTGTTTCATTTATGATTGAGCTTATTTTAATCATTTCTGTTTCATTCTTAGTTAATATAGCTATTGGTCTATTTATTTTATTTTTTCAAAAACAACTTTTCATTTCATTGATCCAAGATATTGTTTCTTTGATTCAATTTTGTTTAGTTTTAGTATGTTCTTTGTTATTTCTTTTCTTCTGCTAGTTTTGGGTTTGGTTTGTTCTTCTTTTCCTACCTCCTTGAGGAGTAGAATTAAGTAGTTATTTGGTGATCATTTTGTCTTTTTTGATGTAGGCATTTAGTGCTATGAACTTCCCTCTTAGCACCCCTCATCAGCACATGGAATATTTTTCAAGAAATATCATGTGTTAGGCCACAAAACAAATCTCAGAAAACTTAGAAAATCCAAAATAATATTATGTACCTTCTTAGACCACAGTGGAATAAAACCATAAATTAATTCCAAGAACTCTCAAAACTGCACAAAGAAATGGAAACTAAACAACCTTCACTGAACCATGCTTGAATCCACAATGAAATCAGATTAGAAATCCAAAAAATTTTTGATTGATGGGCAAAGGGCACACTTGCTCCTAAAATCTCTGGGAAATTCATAGTGTAAATGGCCTACATTGAAAAGACAGAAATATCACAAATTAACAATTTAACAACCTGAATTGCTACACTAATTGTCAGTAGTTTTGTGCCTTAGTAACTGAAGTGCTAAATTAAATATCTTATAGATTTGGGCTTCTAATCATGAATTCTCTTAAGTTTTTATTTTGCCATTCATTGAGAAAAGATATTTATTGCTGTCTATAGAATTCTGGGTAGATAGTTATTGATTTTATTCTTTGTGTTGCAACTGTTTCGCATTTTAATGATGTCACTCCATTTTCTTTATTTTGCATAGTTTTTGATGAGAATTTGGTGGAATTTCTTATATGCTATCCTATAAATGTATTTCCTTTTTTGCTACTTGCTCTTACAATATTCTGCTTATTTTTTATTTTTAGCAGTTTGAATTTTGTTTTTGTCTTAATTTATCTTTCTTGTTTTGTCTTAATTTATCTTTCTATTTTCAGAGATTTTTGAATTTTTGGTTTGGTGTCAGTCACTCATTTTGGAAAATTCTGACAGATCTCTATTGGTTTGTCTCTCTCCTTCATAAATCTCTTATGTGCCTGGGATTCTAATTATACATGTTTCAAATCATTGTGTATTAACCCACTGCTATGACATGTTTCATTTTATTTTTTTATTTATTCCTATTTATTTATTTCTTTATTTATTCCTTTTTTAATTTCAGTGAGGCTTATTTCTATTTACCTATTCTCACATTCACTATTTCTTTCATCATTTGTCAGATCTACTGATGAAACCATTGAAATTACTATCCATCCTTTTATTAAGTTTTGTTTTGATTTTGCTTTAATTTCTAGGATTCCCATTTGATTCTTTCTCCTTCGTACATGCATATCTCTGTGGAGATATACATTTGATTTAACATGTTGCTGCAATTTTCTTTATGAGTTTTAATAGATTAATCATGATTATTTTAAATTCTTTATCACACCACTCCAACCTCTGTGTTATGTCTTCATTTTATGCCCTTGCTTGTTTTTTTCTTGGGATTCCACTGTCATTTTTTGTTGTTTGTTTTTTTGTTTCCTTTTCTTATGCCTCATAATCTTTCACTGATAGATGGACAAAATGTATAGTTTCACAAAGTCTGAGGTAATTTACTTTTATGCCTGGATATAGGTATAACTTTCCCTTTTGCTGAGCCTTAAATGAGATGGCATAAGTTATTCTAGTTAAGATGTGAGCCGGGTCTGACCTTTTGTATCGCCATGACAATCCTCAGTGTACTATAATCTTCATGTGGGTGGTGTGATTACCTGCTGCAGACTGCCCTACCGATTTGCACTTGCCCTTAACCTAATGTAAAAAATGCTAGCTAAACTGCTTTTGCTTACATCTAATTGTATCTACTACAAGTAATTGAAGGTTTATGTCTTCTATTGCATTACAGTTACCTATCTCTACTTAGTCTTTGGATCAGATAGAGGCCATGTAACCTCAATTATTTTATAGGTTCAAATGACTTATAAAGTTGATTTTAGTCTTTGCATTTTTTGATTATGTTTTAGAAAAATATTAGTTCCTGCTTTCTATGTCCCAGAGAAGAATCAGAAGTTCTGAGGTATATTTTTAATCTCTCCCTGCCAGACATTTGGGGAGACTTCTACTGACTAAATGTGGTGAAATATGCTAGTTCTTAAACATTCAGAGTTTTTTTTTTTTTTTTTAAGGAGGGTATAGATGTTATACTCAAAAAGACTGCTTTTTAGAAGATATTCTATTCACATATACATAAGCATACAGTTACTGTGGCAAAAATCAGTATAGGAAACAACAGAACCACAACAAGGCATGGACATTACTATAATGAAGCCACTTCTTCCAAAGTGAGGGGAGTAGATAAGAAAGAGCATTGGAGGCCGCATGATTAAGATTATGCATTCATCTACAAAGGAAATAAGATGGCAACTACTTGTCAGGAAAATACTTGGGAAAATGTAAATGTTGACCATAATATTTCCTATGATTGTCTAAACTGTATTTGAATTTTGTGCAGCGGTGCAAGTCTCAAACAACATCACTGGATTCCTTAGGTGATACCAGCCCTTATTTATGTCCCTCATTAAAATATTTACATAATTTAATATCTAAGTTACCTATTTAGGTATTTAAATATATTATAACTTGCAGTGTTTATTTTTTACCTATTTTTTACACCCAAATAAATTCTAAAATAGAAGAATCTCTAGTTCATTCATTTGATAATTCTCACTTTGATGCTGCAACTTTACAAATACAGAATTTATTTTAACTTTGGACTTGAACATATTTCAGTAAGACTATCTTATTGAGGTATTTTGAGTCTTCTTAACTCAAATGGCCATAATTCAGGTGAACATTGAACACACAATTGAAATTATTTCTTATATAGATTCTAATGCATAATTTAAATTCTTCACATTTCTAAAATAGTTTGCCATTCTTCAAATATGGTATAATTTTCCATCCTCAATAAAGCTTGCAATCCTGCCAACTTTGGAGTTACATAGCTTCAGCTATTTTTTAATTATACCAAAGGGGTAAACAGGGTTGAAGTGTTTTCTCTCTAAATGAGTACAAGTTTTCTGTTCACACTTGCATTACTCAACATCATATGAGTGGATCCTGCACAAAAGTATTTTTTTATGACATAAAAGGGCTTTGATCAGAGACCAAGTTTTACCGACAAGTAGTGTTAAGGATAAAATTTATGAAGTGCCATTAAGACACTACGTGTTCTTTATTTTTAATGTGCAATTTTTAACTTTTCATTCAATATTAATGTTAAAATTATCCTCCATTTTCTACTTATAATTATAAAAAATAACATTTTAGCATTATTTAGGTACCTGTTAACATAACCCCTCTTAATTTATCTAAATTTATCTCTCATTGAGCCTATGCATATTTTTTTCACCCTCTCAAGGTTGATCACCTCACTTTTGTCCACATTTTCCATTCTTTTTTTAAATTTTCATATCTTTGTTTATACTATACCCTCTGCATAAAACACACTGATCTCTATCTGTCTAAATGCAGCTAATCCATTTGGGCCCCAGTCACAGCTTTAATGAAGCCTTTTCAGATCATTTTAGTTTATATAATTCTCTTTTTCCTTATAGAAATTTCTTACTCACCTTTTCTCCCTCTTTCTTTTGCATTTGAAAAGGGAACTGTGAGTCATAATAGAAAGAATAAGAAGGCAAATGTTTCAGTCCTGGATGTTTTGTTCATTGCTTGAGCTAGTGCCTTGGGTAAATCTCTTGACCTTTTTGAAACTATTTTTGTTATCATAATGGAAATTATAATAATATATTTATGTGTTTATAGATTTAGTTGTTAGTGATGGAGTATTCTTTTGTGTAATATAAAATCCTACACAAATGTGTGTATATATATATATATATATATATGAGAGAGAGAGACAGATGTATATGTATATATGTAATCATCTTATTTATTGTGACTTAGTTCATCAAAGATCCTCATCTTCTTGGCTTCTGCATGCACATTTTTATATGAGAGGGCTAGATTAATTCATTGTCTCCCTCTTGAAATTCAACTATTCCATTGAATTCTACTCTCCAGAGGTACTCTATAAATTAAGAATTCTCTAATGTAGGACAGAGAGCAAGATGGAGGCTGAGTAACAGCTTCCTTGCACCTGGGCACCGTGAGTTTGGGGAGATAGGACTCCAGGCATCTCTGGCTGGTGGGATCAGCCTATAATCATCCCTGTGAGGATACAGGGACTCAGTGAGAGACCTCTGGACCCCAAGAGGAGGACTAAAACAGTGCAAAACCGGCAGGTGGTCATGTGTGTTCAATCGGTCTAAGCGCACCAGCAACTTCCACAGGCATGAGAACTTAAAGAGCAAGAGGAAGTGAAAGGAAAATTAGGGCAAAGAAACAAATAAAAGAAATCACTCGTTTGCATTTCTCTGATGATTAAAAATGATGAGCATTTTTTGATATGTCTGAACTACTTTGAGATATCATCTAACTCCAGTGAGACTAGCCTATATCACAAAATCTCAAGACCAGAGATGTTGGCGTGGATGCGGAGAAAAGGGAACACTTCTGCACTGCTGGTGGGAATGCAAATTAATACATTCCTTTTGGAAAGATATATGGAGAACACTCAGAGATCTAAAAATAGATCTGCCATTCAATTCTGTAATTCCTCTGCTGGGCATATACCCAGAAGACCAAAAATCATAACATAACAAAGATATTTGTACCAGAATGTTTATTGCAGCCCAATTCATAATAGCTAAGTCATGGAAAAAGCCCAAGTGCCCATCGATCCATGAATGGATTAATAAATTGTGGTATATGTATACCATGGAATACTATGCAGCCTTAAAGAAAGATGGAGACTTTACCTCTTTCATGTTTACATGGATGGAGCTAGAACATATTCTTCTTAGTAAAGTATCTCAAGAATGGAAGAAAAGGTACCCAATGTACACAGCCTTACTATGAAACTAATTTGGGACTCTCACATGAAAGCTATAACACAGCTACAACTTAACAATAGGGGGAAGTGGGAAAGGGGGGGTGGTGGATAGAGGGAGGGGGATCGGTGGGATCACACCTGTGGTGCATATTACAGGGGTATTTGCGAAACTTGGTAAATGTAGAATGTAAATGTTTTGGCACAGTAACTGAGATAACGCCGGAAAGGCTATGTTAACCACTGTGATAAAAATCTGTCAAATGGTTTATGAAGCGAGTGTATGATGCCCCATGATCATATCAATGTATACAGTTATGATTTTATAATAAAAAAAAAAGAAATCACTCATGAGGAAGAATCAGCAGAAAACTCCAGGCAACATGAAGAACCAGTCCAGAACAACCCCGCCAAGGGACCATGAGGTAACTACCGCACAGGATTCCACCTATAAAGAGATGTTAGGAATGACAGAAAGGAAATTTAGAATACACATGATGAAAACAATGAAAGAAATGAGGAAACAAAGAAGGAAACTGCTAATAAAGTGGAAAATTACCAAAAGGAAATTCAAAAACAGAATCAAATAAGAGATGAATGATATGAAGAATATAGAAAGGATATAACAGAGCTGAAGGAACTGAAACAGTCAATTAGGGAACTTAAAGATGCAATGGAAAGTATCAGCAACAGGTTACACCATGCAGAAGAAAGAATTTCAGAGGTATAAGACAAAGTTCTTGTGATAACTCAGATAGTAAAAGAGGCAGAAAAGAAGAGAGAGAAAGCAGAACGTTCACTGTCAGAATTATGGGACTTTATGAAGCGTTCCAACATACGAGTTATAGGAATCCCAGAAGGGGAAGAAGAATGCCCCAGAGGAATGGACGCCATACTAGAGAATATTATAAAAGAAAATTTCCCAAATATCACCAAAGATTCTGACACACTGCTTTCAGAGGGCTATCGGACCCCAGGTCACCTCAACTCTAACCGAGCTTCTCCAAGACACATTGTGATGAACCTGTCCAAAGTGAAGACAAAGGAAAAGATTTTTCAAGCTGCCAGGAGTAAATGCCAGTTGACATACAGGGGCAAATCCATCAGAGTGATGGCAGACTTCTCTAATGAAACTTTTCAAGCAAGAAGACAATGGTCATCTACCTTTAATCTATTAAACAGAACAATTTCTAGCCCAGAATTCTGTACCCTGCTAAGCTAAGCTTAAAAATTGATAGAGAAATCAAATCATTTACAGATATACAAACACTGAGAAAATTCACACAACAAGACCAGCTCTACAGGAAATACTTCAACCTGTTCTACACACTGACCATCACAATGGATCAGCAGCAAAGTAAGAACTCAGAAATTAAAGGACAGAACCTAACCTCCACACTGATGTAAAAGATAAAACTAAGCAATGGACTCTCACAAAATAAATGAATAGAATACTACCACACATATCAATTATCTCAATAAATGTTAATGCCTTGAATTCCCCACTGAAGAGACATAGATTGTCTGACTGGATTAAAAAATAACAAGCCATCCATCTGCTGTCTGCAAGAAACACATCTGGCTTCAAAAGACAAATTAAAGCTCCAAGTCAAGGGTTGGAAGACAATTTTTCAGGCAAATGGAATTCCAAAGAAAAGACGAGTTGCAATCTTATTTTCAGATACATGTGGATTTTAAGTAACTAAAGTCAATAAAGACAAAGATGGTCACTTTATATTAGTCAAGGGAAAAATACAACAAGAAGATGTTTCAATTCTAAATATTTATGCACCCAATTTAAATGCTCCCAGATTCTTGAAACAGACCTTACTTAGTCTGAGCAATATGATATCTGATAACACCATAAGAACAGGGGACTTTAACACTACTCTTACAGAGCTGGACAGATCCTCTAAACAGAAATTAAACAAAGATATAAGAGATTTAAATGAGACCCTAGAACAATTGTGCATGATAGACGCATATAGAACACTCCATCCCAAAGATAAAGAATATACATTCTTCTTATCACCCCATGGAACATTGTCCAAAATTGATCAGATCCTGGGACACAAAACAAACATTAACATAATAAAAAGAATTGAAATTTTACCTTGTATCTTCTCAGACCAAAAGGCACTAAAGGTGTAACTCAACTCTAACTTAAATGCTCGACCACGCACAAAGGCATGGCAATTGAACAATCTTCTGTTGAATAACAGATGGGTTCAGGAAGAAATAAAACAGGAAATCACTAACTTCCTTGAGCATAACAACAACGAAGACACAAGCTACCAAAACCTGTGGGATACTGCAAAAGCAGTTTTGAGAGGAAAATTTATCGGTTTAGATGCCTACACTCGAAAAACAGAAAGATAGCGCATCAATAATTTCACAAGCCATCTTATGGAATTGGAAAAAGAAGAACAATGTAAGTCTAAACTCAGTAGAAGAAAAGAAATATCCAAAATCAAATCAGAGATCAATAAAATTGAAAACAAAAGAATCATTCAGAAAATTAATGAAACGAGGAGTTGGTTTTTTGAAAAAATAAATAAAATAGATAAACCATTGGCCAGACTAACGAGAAATAGAAAGTAAAATCTCTAGTAACCTCAATCAGAAATGATAAAGGGGAAATAACAACTTATCCCACAGAGATACAAGAGATCATCTCTGAATACTACCAGAAACTGTATGCCCAGAAATTTGAAAATGTGAAGGAAATCGAACAATATTTGGAAACACACTCTTTCCCTAGACTTAGCCAGGAAGAAATAGAGCTCCTGAACAGACCAATTTCAAGCACTGAGATCAAAGAAACAATAAAAAATCTTCCAACCAAAAAATGCCCTGGTACAGATGGCTACACACCAGAATTCTATCAAACTTTCAAGGAAGAGCTTATTCCTTTACTGCAGAAATTATTCCAAAACATTGAGGAAGAAGGAATCTTCCCCAACACATTCTATGAAGCAAACATCACCCTGATACCAAAACCAGGAAAACACACAACCAAAAAGGAGAATTTCAGACCAATCTCACTCATGAATATAGATGCAAAAATTCTCAACAAAATCCTAGCCAATAGATTACAGCTTATCATCAAAAAATTCATACATCATGATCAAGTAGGTTTTATCCCAGGGATGCAAGGCTGGTTTAATATACACAAGTCCATAAACGTTACCCACCATATTAACAGAGGCAAAAATAAAGATCATATGATCCTCTCAATAGATGCAGAAAAAGCATTTGATAAAATCCAGCATCCTTTTCTAATTAGAACACTGAAGAGTATAGGCATAGGTGGCACATCTCTAAAACTGATTAAAGCTATCTATGACAAATCCACAGCTAGTATTTTACTGAATGGAGTAAAACCAAAAGCTTTTCCTCTTAGAACTGGAACCAGACAAGGCTGTCCTCTGTCACCTTTACTATTCAACATAGCGCTGGAAGTTATAGCCAATACAATTAGACAAGACAAGGTAATAAAGGGAATCCAAATGGGAGCAGTGGAGGTCAAACTCTCCCTCTTTGCTGATGACATGATCTTATACTTAGAGAACCCCAAAGATTCAACCGCAAGACTCCCAGAACTCATCAAAAAATACAGTAATGTTTCAGGATATAAAATCAATGTCCACAAGTCAGTAGCCTTTGTATATGCCAATAACAGTCAAGATGAGAAGCTAATTAAGGACCCAACTCCCTACACCATAGTTTCAAAGAAAATGAAATACCTAAGAATATACCTAACGAAGGAGGTGAAGGACCTCTATAAAGAAAATTGTGAAATCCTCAGAAAGGAAATAGCAGAGGATATTAACAAATGGAAGAACATACCATGCTCATGGATGGAAAGAATCAACATTGTTAAAAATGTCTATACTTCCCAAAGCAATCTACCTATTCAATGCCATTCCTATCAAAATACCAACATCGTACTTTCAAGATTTGGAGAAAATGATTCTACGTTTTGTATGGAACCAGAAAAAATCCCATATACCTAAGGCAGTTCTTAGTAACAAAAATAAAGCTGGGGGCATCAACATACCAGATTTTAGTCTGTACTACAAAGCCATAGTGGTCAAGACAGCATGGTACTGGCACAAAAACAGAGACATAGACACTTGGAATCGAATTGAACACCAAGAAATGAAACTAACATCTTACAACCACCTAATCTTCGAACAACCAACCAAGAACATACCTTGGGGGAAAGACTCCCTATTCAATAAATGGTGTTGGGAGAACTGGATGTCTACATGTGAAAAACTGAAACTGGACCCACTCCTTTCCCCACTTACAAAAATTGATTCAAGATGGATAAAGGATCAAATTTAAGGCATGAAACAATAAAAATCCTCAAAGAAAGCATAGGAAAAACACTGGAAGATATTGGCCCGGGGAAAGACTTCATGAAGAAGACTGCCATGGCAATTGCAACAACAACAAAAATAAACAAATGGGACTTCATTAAACTGAAAAGCTTCTGTACAGCTAAGGAGACAACAACCAAAGCAAAGAGACAACCTACACAATGGGAAAGGATATTTGCATATTTTCAATCAGACAAAAGCTTGGTAACTAGGATCTATAGAGAACTCAAATTAATCCACATGAAAAAAGCCAACAATCCCATATATCAATGGGCAAGAGATATGAGTAGAACCTTGTCTAAAGATTACAGACGAATGGCTAACAAAGATATGAAAAAATGTTCATCATCTGTATATATTAGAGAAATGCAAATCAAAACAACCCTGAGATATCATCTAACCCCAGTGAGAATGGCCCACATCACAAAATCTTAAAACTGCAGATGCTGGCGTGGATGTGGAGAGAAGGGAACACTTTTACACTGCTGGTGGGACTGCAAACTAGTACAACCTTTCTGAAAGGAAGTATGGAGAAACCTCAAAGCACTCAAGCTAGACCTCCCATTTGATCCTGCAATCCCATTACTGGGCATCTACCCAGAAGGAAAAAAACCCTTTTATCATAAGGACACTTGTACTAGGCTGTTTGTTGCAGCTCAATTTACAATCGCCGAAATGTGGGGACAGCCTAAATGCCCACCAACCCAGGAATGGATTAACAAGCTGTGGTATATGTATACCATGGAATACTATTCAGCTATTAAAAAAGATGGAGACTTTACATCCTTCATATTAACCTGGATGGAAGTGGAAGACATTATTCTTAGTAAAGCATCACAAGAATGTAGAAGCATGAATCCTATGTACTCAATTTTGATATGAGGACAATTAAGGTTATGGGGGGGGAGGAAAAGCAGAAAGAGGGACTGAGGGAGGGGGTGGGGCCTTGGTGTGTGTCACACTTTATGCGGGCAAGACATGATTGCAAGAGGGACTTTGCCTAACAATTACAGTCAGTGTAACCTGGCTTATTGTACCCTCAATGAACCCCCAACGATAAAAAAAAATAAAAGAATTCTCTAATGTAGTAAATTTGACAAAGTCTGCCCTATGTATTTATATTATGGTATTTCTCAGGGGACATTAAACATTAAAATTATGCAATGCAGAATCCAATTTAACTTTGTTTAAATTGATAGTTTTTAAATGTTTGTTTATATGTATTCAAAGATATACAAACTTATTAACCTTCTTTTGGCCAAACAACTATTAGCATCTTTGGACATTAATCTTCTAAATGCTAAAATTGATGATCCATAAGGTCATTTTCAGATCTACATTTTTTAAATTTCTAGTGTTCTTTTAGTCATATTTTATTAGTGTTTGATAGAGTCTAAAATATTCTGATTGATATACAATAAATAAATAATCTACTTCTAAGTGACATACAATTTACTAATATGGGCTAATATAACATTATAGAAATTCTGTTGGTTACATATACTAAGAGAGTTAAAATCTATTCGAAATTGTTTTTTGTAGAGTTCCACTAGCTACTCACAAGAAAGACTAGGGACAGGGCAAACAACTGGGGAGAGATTGCCTACATGGTACAAGTGTGAAGAAGGGAAATATATGCAGGTATTTAGAAATGTACAAAGAACTGCCTCTGTAAGGACTTTCTTTTAAGCCATATCTCTATAGAAGAATTAGCAAATGCTGTTGCCGTCAGGGCACAAAATAAACACTCATTTCTTGAGGAAAGTACAGGAAAAGTCTTCATCCTCTGCTGGTGTCAGATGTAGAACACAATCATGAGTTCATAATTCTATTCCAATATGATTAGAATTTTTCTAATACTGAAAGAAGAACATAAAAGTCCAACAGAAACTCCACCAGAGATACAAAAGAGAACTTGGCTCTCTGTAATTCCATGAAAATGCCAAGCATTCATGGACCCTCTAAAACTAAGGAGCATAGGTCCTTGAAGACTAAGAAAAAGACTTGGAAAAAAAACAAACCCTGTAATAATAAACATCAGCTGTGTATATCTGAGGAGAGGGAGGGACATAGATTGAGGGATGGCTCAAAGCTCAGGGTGGAACTTTTACAATAAAAAAAAATCATTCAGGAATGTAAATTTGTATAACTTCTATGGAGATCAGTGTGGAGATTTTTCACAGAACCAAAAGTGGATCTATCATTTAATCCTTCAAACCCACTACTGGTGTCTACTCAAAGGAAAAGAAATCATTATATATATAAAAAAAAAATCACCCAGCACTTGTATGTTTATTGTTGCACAATTTACAATAGCAAATTTATGGAATCAACCCAAGTGCCTATCAAATGATGACCACCACTATGGCACCCTAGAGTAATATTCAAAAAAGGAATTAAATAATGTGTTTTGTAGCAACTTGGAACTGGAAAGCATTATCCTCAGTGAATTATGTCAAGAATGAATAAACTAATCCCACATGTTCTCACTTATAAATGGGAGCTAAACTGTGGCTACACAAGAACATCAAAGTGGTATAATGGAATTGGAGACTCAAAAGCAGGGAAGATTGGAGGGAGTAGGGGTTGAAAAATTACCCAATGGGTTACAATGTACACTATCGGGTGATGGGTATACTAAAAAATCAGACTTTACCCCTATACATATAATGGAATTTAGCTTGTACACCCACATATATTGCAATAATAAAAAATGAAAAAAACAAATAGATTTCTTTAGCAATCTCAGCTACCAACAAAATTACACAGGAATTATTATAGAAATTTTAAACCTTTGGTAAACCAAAAACATCCATAAAAGCAACCAACTCTAACTCAGGTGACTGGGGATTAGATCAATTAAATCTGCATTCTAAATTTCTGAAAAGAGATATTATTTCCAGGATTAAATGGCATTTACCTCAGTCTCTCCCAGTCTCCACAAGATGCACAAAATTCAATATCATTAAGTACACATATATGTACACACACAACCAGGGAGTGGGAGAAAAAGCATTGACAAAGCTTTCATCAGACTCAGCCTCAGAGGTGACCATGAAGTTGGAACTATCAGAAAAGGAGACTTTAAAATAAATAAAATTGAAATGCTAAAAAATGTAGTGGAAAGATAGGAAATATCCATGAAAAAATAAGAAAATTTGCCTGTAACTAAACTAGCTCATGACGTAATTCCAAATGAATCAGAGCCATTTGAATTTTGGGTATATTTATATCTACTCATATGGGTATGAGATTTTGTGCAGTACATTATCACAGAAAAGTGATGATTTTTATAATGAAAAACACAAGTTAAAACAATATATATTTATTTGGGTATGTAAGTATATGGGGACCTGGCCTTAAGGAATATAATGTTTTGTATTTTTTTTTCTGATTTTTAATTGTTTTTAGGAAGGATTACTTTTAGGAAATGAAATGCATTGAAATTGACGAAATATGCTTGAAAGAGCTTAGCATATGAAGGAATAAAGAGGAAACTTTATCTGTATTTTTTATTAAGTGCAAAAAGGATGAATTCTTCAACTCTAGGCCTCAAGGTATAAAAGCATATAATGAGGAAATGATAAAGATAGCTTTGAATTGTGAGGAATATAGGAAAAAGAGAGTTCCAAGGGGAAAGTCATATTTCAATTAAAACAAGAAGGTGAAGGGAAATTTATAGCAACATACACAGATATGGAAGAGTTTTAAGATGACAAATACAGTTGGCTGAGGACCTCAAAAATTGATTTGATATGGAAACGGCAGAATTGATATGGTAATATTTAGGAAATGTACAAAGGGTTAGTATCTATGTTAAAATGGATGGTCAGAAATGGTTAGGCTTCTGATGTGAATGAGTTTATTAACTGGATTGTTAAATCAATGTTGAATTTAAGAAAATTTGATTATTAGTCTTAGTTGAAGACATGAATAGTCTGTTAAAGTGAGAATACTTAGCTGGAAGTTATAAAACCTTGGACATAAATTCAGTCTTTCCATTCAAGATTATGTCTTTGCTTGTTGATTAGGCAAGAATCTCTCTGAGGGACACATTTTTAAGGCATCTAGGTTCTGACAAGTAGAGAGAGGTTATTTCAACAAAATTTCAAGAAATCTGAGAGGTATCTGGTCTCTTCCATAATGCCTTTATGACATTGCATTGTCATTGAAGAGTTTTAGTTTTAGTTAAGAGGAGCACTGTATTAAATGGATCAATTAGGGTGTTTTAGACTTCAAGTAACTGAAGGTCTGACATGTTATTACCAACATAGAAATTGATTACCTCACAAAATTATAATTCCCTAGGTAAGATACAATCAAGAATTGATTGACTTTATCAATAGTAGCATCAAAAATCACCTAACTCTAATGAGATTGGTTTGTATTTAAAAGTTCCAAAACAACAGCTGCTGGCATGATTGCTGAGAGATGTGAATTCTTATACTCTGTTGATGAGACTTTAAACTAGTAGTAACTCTATAGAAAATCGTATTGAGACACCTCAAAGGACTTAGCATAGACATAGCATTTGATCTAGTGATCCCACTGCCAGGTGTATATCCAAAGGATAAAACGACATTTTTTAAAAGGACACCTGCACTCAAATATTTATAGCAGCACTATTCACAATTGCAAAGATGTGGAAACAACACAAGTGCCCACCAATAAATGAATGGATTAATAAAATGTGGTATATGCATACCATGGAATACTTCTCAGTCATTTAAAAAAATGGTGGTCTAGTATCTTTTGTGACAACCTGAATGGAAGTGAAAATCATTCTTGTAAGTGAAATATCATGAGAATAGAGAAACAAACGTGTATTCCATACTAAATTGGAACTAATTGATAAATGTTCAAGTATATATGGAAATAAATAAAATGAAAATCAAGCTGTGGGGAGGGGATGGGTAACTTCACCATAACTGTTGGATACAGTGCACACTATCTGGATGAAGTCACACTTACAACTTTTACTCAATTTGTACAAAAACAAAATATGTAAAGAAAGCATGTGTACCCGCCCCCCCAATATTCTGAAATTTAAAAAAATGTAAAAAAGAACAAGGCCATATTCTGTCTGGTGCTCTTTTTAGACACTTTTAGGGGGGTGGTTTTGTAACAATATTAGTTTTCTTTAGAGTCACAAATAGGCTGCCAGAGGAAACTTGGAATATATGCTTCTTTATTCTTTTTTTTAAAAATTAAATCATAGCTGTGTAAATTAATGAGATCATGGGGCACCATATACTGGTTTTGTAGACTGTTTGACACATTTTCATCACACTGGTTAACATAGCCTTCCTGGCATTTTCTTAGTTATTGTGTTAAGACATTTATAGTCTACATTTACTAAGTTTCACATGTACCCTTGTAAGATGCACTGGAGGTGTAATCCCACCAATCACCCTCCCTCTGCCATCCTCACATGAAAACTATAACGCAGTTATAACCTAAGAATAGGGGGAAGGGGGAGAGAGAGGGAAAGGATGGGGGAGAATGCTCCTTTATTCTTATTTGTAAATATAATGGCTTCTCTTGTTTCTGTTTACCAAAAGTCTCAAATGAGACTTTACTCTCTCATTGCTTATGTCAGTCAATCATTTGAATGGAATCCATACTGGATTAATCCCAAAAGGTGTTGATCAGATTTTATACTATTCAGCACCTACTATCATTTTTGTCAATTATTGTTTTTTTTTTTTTTTTATTAAATCATAGCTGTGTACATTAGTGTGATCATGGGGCACCATACACTTGGTTCATAGACCGTTTGACACATTTTCATCACACTAGTTAACATAGCTTTTGTGGCATTTTCTAAGTTATTTTGCTAATAAGCAACATTTGTTGGAAGATTAATGCAGTAAATGTTTATTAATTTTAATGAACTTATCCTACAAGACTTATTTTACTTTTTGAGAAATTTGTACATTAGTTCTTTTTACTCTAAGAGAAATATTTTATGTCTTTTAAGTATTGCCCATTTTTCAACATCATCATAATGTCCTACGCTCACTTGCCTATATTTTTAGTGATTCTATGTCAAAATTGTGCTGGGGTAAAGAAGATGATGTTACACTTATGTCTTGTGTTTGAAAAGAAAATCTCATGTCAAATATCTGCACAAGTGCCTTTGCTAATAGGATGTAACTCTGAATACTAAATGTAGACTGACATGTCTACTTGCTTCTTGGATTATTATGGAAAGAATAATATGTACTCACTGATTTTTTTGTAGTAACTTATGGATGCCATGTAAGTGTTCCAAACTCAATCATTTTCAAAACTATAATCATTTCTTCCTCTAGAAATTTCATGAAAAATACATTTAGGCGACCCCAATGTTCATTCTTTTTTTTTTTTTTTTAAGACAGAGTCTCACTTTATCACTCTTGGTAGAGTGCTGTGGTGTTGCAGTTCACAGCAACCTCCAACTACTGGGCTTAGGCAATTATCTTGCCTTAGCCTCCTGAGTAGCTAGGATTTAGGTACCCACCACAATGCCCAGCTATTTTTTTGTTGTTGCTGTTTGGCCAGGGCTGTGTTTGAATCTGCCACCCTTGGTATATAGGACTGATGCCCTACCCATTGAGCCAAAGGTGCTGCCCCTTCAACAAACAGTTTTTGCACAGTACATGACAGATTATCCTAGGCAATAAGTGCATAAGTCTGGCCTTTATGAAAATAAAATTTAGCTTGCAAGATCAAAACATGAACAAGTATTGATAAGTATGAGGTATTTTTAAATGCCTAGATCTTAAATATAAAATTCAAGAAGTTTTGCCAATAGTACACATTCATGTAGATCACACTGTGCTCAAGTTAGAACATTGTGAAATTTACTAAATGTGAATATAAATGTCTTGACAAGAGCAAGATGGCAGCCGAGTAACAGCTTCTTTGCATCTGGGCACCATGAGTCCAGGGATATAGGACTCTAAGCATCTCTGGCTGGTAGAATCTGCTATCATCACCCCTGGAGGATACAGAGAGTCAGTGAGAGACTTCTGGACCCCAAGAGGAGGACTAAAACAGTGGAAAACCGAAAAGTGGTTGCGTGTGTTCAATCGGTCTAAACCCGCCCACAACTGTAAGTTCAGTAGCAGTGAGACTGCAAAACGGAAAGGCCTTACCTGTGAACTGTTTTGGTGTCTTTGGACTTGGCACTCAGTTGAGCTGCCTTGGGGAGAGCCTGGGCGGGAATGCAGAGAACTTTGGCCCTTGTCTAGGGCCCCAGTCTGAGCCCCTGAGCCAGACGGAGATAATAGTGTTTGGCTGTGGGCCACAGGGAGCCATTGTGAGTGATCTGCCCCAGCAAGCTCCACCCTCAGGGTCACAGACCTAGTATCTGGGTGGGGTCTGAGCCGCCTTGCAGCCCTAACCCTCAGGGGCAGAGTGAGACCGTTTTGGCACACTGGGTAAGGGGATAGCCACTTCAGCAGCGATTCCAGCAACAAGCACTTTCCTGGGAAGGCTTCTGCTCAGCAAGTTTACAAGTTCAAAGTGCCTATTAAGTGGGCTGAAGAGAGATTTAGGGTATCTACCTGCTGGGGTTTGAGAAATCAGCAGCCTCCAGTCGTATCAGAACTGTGATTAACATCTCATACCCCAGAAGACCATATGTTACCCAGACAATATTAAACAACATATGCATACTGCTTTGTTTCTGGTTGTGTTTTTTTTTTTTTTTTTTGGGAGGGGGGTTTGGTTGTTTTTTTGTTTATTTTGATGTTGTTGATGTTGTTTTGTTTTTTAATTTCAACCTTTTCTGTACAGACCTTCTTTCTTTCTCAATTTTTCTAGTTTAATTATAATTTCCCATTGCTGCCTTTTTTAATAACTAGAACTTCATTTTTGCTACTGTTTCTACCACTATTATTTGTTTTTTCACCCAATTTTATCCTGTAAAGTTTTCTGTTTGCTTGTTTTGGTTTGATTTATACAATTTTTGTCTTTCCTCTCTATTTGGTGGAGGTGGGGTACTGTGTCTGATCAGTTTAGCAAAGAGCTTCTGACCTCAAGGGAACTACCCAACTGGGCACCCCCAGAAGGTGTTTTTTTTTTAAGGTTGTGTCAAAGTATCCTACTGTACACCTATATTGCTCCGTCTCACTATTTCTGTGCCTCTCTTCTTTTTGTCAATATTACTTTAACCCATCCCCTCCCCTTTCTCTATTTTTTTTTTTTATTTTCACTCGGTCCTCCTTTCTTTCATAGCTTTATTGCTCTTCAACCTTCTCACCCTTCTGGTTCTGTACCAAAAGGACTCATCTAACCCTTAGTCTACAGGAACGAGAACTTGAAGAGCAAGAGGAAGTGAAAGGAAAATTAGGGCAAGGAAACAGATAAAAGAAATCACTCATGAGGAAGAATCAGCAGAAAACTCCAGGCAACATGAAGAACCAGTCCAGAACAACCCCACCAAGGGACTATGAGGTAGCTACTGCAAATGATTCCACCTATAAAGAAATGTTAGGAATGACAGAAAGGAAATTTAGAATACACACGATGAAAAAAATGAAATAATTGATGGAAATAATGAAGGAAACTGCTAATAAAGTAGAAAATAACCAAATGGAAATCCAAAAACAGAATCACATAAAAGATGAACGATATGAAGAATATAAAAAGGATACAGCAGAGCTGAAGGAACTGAAACAGTCAATTAGGGAACTTAAAGATGCAATGGAAAGTATCAGCAACAGGTTAGACCATGCAGAAGAAAGAATTTCAGAGGTAGAAGACAAAGTTCTTGAGATAACTCAGATAGTAAAAGAGGCAGAAAAGAAGAGAGAGAAAGCAGAACATTCACTGTCAGAATTATGGGACTTTATGAAGCAATCTAACATATGAGTTATACGAATCCCAGAAGGGGAAGAAGAAGGCCCCAGAGGAATGGAAGCCATACTAGAGAATATTATAAAAGAAAATTTCCCAAATATCACCAAAGATTCTGACACACTGCTTTCAGAGGGATATCGGACCCCAGGTCACCTCAACTCTAACCAAGCTTCTCCAAGACACATTGTGATGAACCTGTCCAAAGTCAAGACAAAAGAAAAGATTCTGCAAGCTGCCAGGAGTAAGCGCCAGTTGACCTACAGGGGGAAATCCATCAGAGTAACCGCAGACTTCTCTAATGAAACTTTCCAAGCAAGAAGACAATGGTCATCTACCTTTAATCTACTGAAACAGAACCATTTCCAGCCCAGAAGTCTGTACCCTGCTAAGCTAAGCTTAAAAATTGACGGAGAAATCAAATCATTTGCAGATATACAAACATGGAGAAAATTCGCCACAACAAGACCAGCTGTACAGGAAATATTTCAACCTGTTCTGCATACTGACTACCACAATGGATCAACAGCAAAGAAAGAACTCAGAAATTAAAGGACAGAACCTAACCTCCACACTGATGTAAAAGATAAAACTAAGCAATGGACTCTCACAAAATAAATGAATAGAATACTACCACACATATCAATTATCTCAATAAATGTTAATGGCTTGAATTCCCCACTGAAGAGACATAGATTGTCTGACTTGATTAAAAAACACAAGCCATGCATCTGCTGTCTGCAAGAAACACACCTGGCTTCAAAAGACAAATTAAAGCTCCAAGTCAAGGGTTGGAAGACAATTTTTCAGGCAAATGGAATTCAGAAGAAAAGAGGAGTTGCAATCTTATTTTCAGATACATGTGGATTTAAAGCAACTAAAGTCAAAAAAGACAAAGATGGTCACTTTCTATTGGTCAAGGGAAAAATACAAGAAGATGTTTCAATTCTAAATATTTATGCACCCAATTTAAATGCTCCCAGATTCTTGAAACAGACCTTACTCAGTCTGAGCAATATGATACCCAATAATGCCATAATAACAGGGGACTTTAACACTCCTCTTACAGAGAGGGACAGATGCTCTAAAAAGAAATTAAACAAAGATATAAGAGATTTAAATGAGACCCTAGAACAACTGTGCTTGATAGACGCATATAGAACACTCCATCCCAAAGATAAAGAATATACATTCTTCTCATCACCCCGTGGAACATTCCCCAAAAATTGATTATATCCTGGGACACAAAACAAATATCAACAGAATCAAAAGAATTGAAATTTTAAATTGTATCTTCTCAGACCATAAGGCACTGGAACTCAACTCTAACAAAAATGCTTGATGCCACCCAAAGGCATGGAAATTAAACAATCTTCTGTTGAATAAGAGATGGGTGCAGGAAGAAATGAAACAGGAAATCATTAACTTCCTTGAACATAACAACAATGAAGACACAAGCTACCAAAACCTGTGGGATACTGCAAAAGCAGTTTTGAGAGGAAAATTCATTGCTTTACATGCCTACGTTCAAAAAATAGAAAGAGAGTGTATCAACAATCTCACAAGCCATTTTATGGATTGGAAAAAGGAGATCAATCAAAGCCTAAACTCAGTAGAAGAAAAGAAATATCCAAAATCAAATCAGAGATCAATGACATTGAAAACAAAAGAATCGTTCAGAAAATTAATGAAACAAGGAGTTGGTTTTTTGAAAAAATAAATAAAATAGATAAACCATTGACCAGACTAACGAGAAATAGAAAAGTAAAATGTCCAGTAACCTCAATCAGAAATGATAAAGGGGAAAATAACAACTGATCCCACAAGGATACAAGAGATCATCTCTGAATACTACCAGAAACTGTACGCCCAGAAATTTGACAATGTGAAGGAAGTGGATCAATATTTGGAATCACACCATCTCCCAAGACTTAGCCAGGAAGAAATAGAGCTACTGAACAGACCAATTTCAAGCACTGAGATAAAGAAACAATAAAAAATCTTCCAAACAAAAAATTCTCGGGTCCAGATGGCTTCACACCAGAATTCTATCAAACCTTCAAAGAAGAGGTTATTCCTGTACTGCAGAAATTATTCCAAAAATCTGAGGAAAAAGGAATCTTCCCCAACACATTCTATGAAGCAAACATCACCCTGATACCAAAACCAGGAAAAGACCCAAACAAAAAGGAGAATTTCAGTCCAATCTCACTCATGAATATAGATGCAAAAATTCTCAACAAAATCCTAGCAATAGATTACAGCTTATCATCAAAAAATCATTCATCATGATCAAGTAGGTTTTATCCCAGGGATGCAAGGCTGGTTTAATATACACAAGTCCATAAACGTTACCCATCATATTAACAGAGGCAAAAATAAAGATCATATGATCCTCTCAATAGATGCAGAAAAAGCATTTGATAAAATCCAGCATCCTTTTCTAATTAGAACACTGAAGAGTATAGGCATAGGTGGCACATCTCTAAAACTGATTAAAGCTATCTATGACAAATCCACAGCTAGCATTTTACTGAATGGAGTAAAACCAAAAGTTTTTCCTCTTAGAACTGGAACCAGACAAGGCTGTCCTCTGTCACTTTTACTATTCAACATAGTGCTGGAAGTTATAACCAATACAATTAGACAAGACAAGGTAATAAAGGGAATCCAAATGGGAGTAGAGGAGGTCAAACTCTCCCTCTTTGCTGATGACATGATCTTATACTTAGAGAACCCCAAAGATTCAACCGCAAGACTCCCAGAACTCATCAAAAAATACAGTAATGTTTCAGGATATAAAATCAATGTCCACAAGTCAGTAGCCTTTGTATACGCCAATAACAGTCAAGATGAGAAGCTAATTAAGGACACAACTCCCTTCAACATAGTTTCAAAGAAAATGAAATACCTAAGAATATACCTAACAAAGGAGGTGAAGGACCTCTATAAAGAAAATTGTGAAATCCTCAGAAAGGAAATAGCAGAGGATATTAACAAATGGAAGAACATACCATGCTCATGGATGGGAAGAATCAACATTGTTAAAATGTCTATACTTCCCAAAGCAATCTACCTATTCAATGCCATTCCTATCAAAATACCAACATCGTACTTTCAAGGTTTGGGGGGCATCAGCATACCAGATTTTAGTATGTAGTACAAAGCCACAGTGGTCAAGACAGCATGGTACTGGCACAAAAACAGAGAAATAGACACTTATAATCGAATTGAAAACCAAGAAATGAAACTAACATCTTACAACCACCTAGTCTTCGATAAACCAAACAAGAACATACCTTAGGGGAAAGACTCCCTATTCAATAAATGGTGTTGGGAGAACTTGATGTCTACATGTAAAAGACTGAAACTGGACCCACACCTTTCCCCACTCACAAAAATTGATTCAAGATGGATAAAGGACTTAAATTTAAGGCATGAAATAATAAAAATCCTCAAAGAAAGCATAGGAAAACACTGGAAGGTATTGGCCTGGGGAAAGACTTCATGAAGAAGACTGCCATGGCAATTGCAACAACAAGAAAAATAAACACATGGGAATTTAGTAACCTGAAAAGCTTCTGTACAGCTAAGGAGACAACAACCAAAGCAAAGAGACAACCTACACAATGGGAAAGGATATTTGCATATTTTCAATCAGACAAAAGCTTGATAACTAGGATCTATAGAGAACTCAAATTAATCCACATGAAAAAAGCCAACAATCCCATATATCAATGGGTATGAGACATGAATAGAACTTTCTCTAAAGACGACAGACGAAGGCTAACAAACACATGAAATAATGTTCATCATCTCTATATATTAGAGAAATGCAAATCAAAACAACCCTGAGATATCATCTAACTCCAGTGAGAATGGCCCACATCACAAAATCTCAAAACTGCAGATGCTGGCGTGGATGTGGAGAGAAGGGAACACTTTTACACTGCTGGTGGGACTGCAAACTAGTACAACCTTTCTGGAAGGAAGTATGGAGAAACCTCAAAGCACTCAAGCTAGACCTCCCATTTGATCCTGCAATCCCATTACTGGGCATCTACCCAGAAAGAAAAAAAATCCTTTTATCATAAGGACACTTCTACTAGACTGTTCATTGCAGCTCAATTTACAATCGCCAAAATGTGGAAATAGCCTAAATGCCCACCAACCCAGGAATGGATTAACAAGCTGTGGTATATGTATACCATGGAATACTATTCAGCCATTAAAAAAAATGGAGACTTTACATCCTTCGTATTAACCTGGATGGAAGTGGAAGACATTATTCTTAGTAAAGCATCACAAGAATGGAAAAGCATGAATCCTATGTACTCAATTTTAATATGAGGACAATTAATGACAATTAAGTTTATCCGGGGGGGAGGAAAAGCAGAAAGCGGGATGAAGTGAGGGGGATGGGGCCTTGGTGTGTGTCTCATTTTATGGGGGCAAGACATGATTGCTAGAGGGACTTTGCCTAACTATCTCAATCAATGTAACCTGGCTTATTGTACCCTCAATGAATCCCCAACAATAAAAAAAAAAAAGAATATAAATGTCTTGACACAATAACTAAACAAATACTGTGAAGGCTATGTTAACCAGGTAGATGAAAATTTTGCGAATTGTATATATAACCAGCACATTGTACCCCACAATTGCATTAATGTACTTAACTATTATTTAATTAAAAAAAAACATTGTTTCTTATACAAGCTACCCTGTAACCTTTCTTGACAAATTTATACCTCCACTGTCTGCAGAGGCAATCATTCTTCCTATTCTTTAAGCTTTATTTAAATGGGTTTAGATAGTGTATAGAGTTTTATTGCAGCTTTTTTTTTTTTTTTGCTCAGTCGAATGTCAGTGAGATTCACTCATGTTTTTGTGTATATCAGATTACTTCCTTTGTTGTGGAATAGCATGATATGTATTACTTGTAAGATAATGGAAATATGGTCTTTCATAGATGGATTTAGATTGCTTTTACCCTTCATAATAGGAATGCAAGTCTTTTTTAGACATATTTGTATTTCTGTTTCTTGGCTAATTATTTCTAAGAATTCCTAGGTGATGTTGCAAGTGTATATTAAAAACCATAAAGCAGTACTACAACAAAGTTATACTATTTACTTTCCCACCATTAATGTATACATTACACCCTCAATGATATTTGGTATTGTCCATCTTTCTATTTTCATTCATTATAGTTGGTTTGAAGTGGTATAAAATTGTGATTTCAGTATATCTGACCAATGGCATTCATTAACTTTTTTATGTACTGGATCCTATATTTTCTTTTTTTAGGTGATTTCTTAAAACTTTTGCACATTTTTGGGTAGGTGCTTGTCTTTTTGTTTTGAGTGTTAGAGATTTTTTTGCCTAGATACAAGTTATTTGCCAAATATATGTCGAATTTTGTGGAGGTGGAATTTGTTACCCTAAAGGTATATTGATACTTTTTATGAAGATATTTGTTAGACTAGTTGCATGTATAGTGAGCTTACATTATATTGTTTTAGTTAAATAGAACTTTATAGAATCATTACTTAAATTAAATATAATTGGGATAATTGGGATAATAAATATAAAACTAGGTTAAAATCCCATTCCTTTGTATGTCTAGATCTCCTAAATATACAATAGTTTGCTGTACACACACACATTTGAGAAACCTCCTTTCTGAAAATGAAAAAATACCCTACTTTTTCTGAAACAGTATCTGTTTGTACTTTCATTTAAAATGTCTGTGTTTTCTTATTACAAACAGCTATACATGTCAGAATTCATTATTTATTTTCTGTTCATTTATGAACAACCTGGAAAATGAATCTTTCATAGAAAATTTTTACATGACAATTATTATAATTTGACTAATATTAAATAACATGGCTGTATTTTATTTAGAATTGGATTTCATTTACTTTTGTTGTTATCATATGTACTTTTATGGCAAATCTTGTATCTTAACAAGTTTTGAAATTGCAATTTCAAATTGTAAACTTTATAGTTGGCTGATGTTTTCTTACAAATTACACTTCTTAGAAAATGGTTAAGCCTATAAAACTGACAAAATGTATTATGTCTGAAAAGAATCACACAATAATTTGTGTTAAGGTATGAGAAAGTCATTTAAGCACTGTTCCTCTAAGATTAAAAAAAGAGAAAGAAAATGAAAACAGAATATGAGAAAATAATTTTATACATATTTTCTTCTTACAAATTTTACATGTATTCTTTTTCTTTCAGGCCCACCATTCAAAAACAGGAAGTTTTTTTAAAAAGTTTGTTCTTTAAACTTTGATAAAGTGAAGAAAAATAAAACGTAATTTAGGAATCCGAGATAAATCTGTCCTTGGTGCTAATCATTGTGCGATAATGAACAATATACAAAACATCTAAGAGAATTGATTTCTGTGATGTAAATTATGAGGTTAAGTCAGCTTACATGCTATATAATTTAACTACTGTGTAGTTTTGTCATTCACTACCTTATAGGTAAATAAGATCATAGTCTAATCAATATTATTGAGCAGTACTCAAACACACAGGATTTCAAAGAATGGCTATTACTGAAACAGTATGCCTGGTTCTTTCCTGTGTCAGGTTTTTACCCCAGCCCAGATAGATGAGGACTCTGGCTGAGGTTTGTTATACAGTGGAAAACTTTTAATTTATAAAACAACTCTAGCTTTTTAATTCCAGAGGGCCGTACAGTTCAGTGACATTCTCCAGGGAGCTGTACCACATAAAGCCCAGTCTCTCTTTACTATGATGAATCCTCATTCAGTACATCTAATGAGGATATTTTAGAATTGAGGTATCTCTTTTCTTTTTATGCAGAAGTCTATGGAATAAAAATTAGAAATGGTTCCCTGCCTTGTTTTCTTGTCCCCAGGAGTGTCTCTTAAGGAAAGAGAGGGAATAGACAGCAGATCTGCCACTTTAATTTATTCCTCCCTGAGTTAAACTGTAAAATCAGCACACATTGATCAGAGAAGACCCAAAGACACTAAGTTTTTATCTAAGTTCTTTTTATCTTAGATGTAACTGTTTGTAAAATGTACAAACACTGACTTACCTAGAAAATAAAAATTATTAATTAGCTAGTTTTGTAAAATAAAAACAAGAATCATGTTTTCAAAGGCAGGGAAAGTAAAGCTTTTATTTATTTTAGCCTATTAGGTGCTGTGGAACACATTATTTTGACTCTTACACATAACACTCATTAAAAAATGGAGAGAGAAACATTAGAATAAAGAAACCTTCAGACCCTACTTTTATCAAGTGCTTCAAATGAACATTATTCATAGCAAGACATGCTGATATGATATATTTTTTGGTATGTACTAAGAGGGGCACAACATTATTTCTGATTTAATCATGGAGAAACATCAGAAAAACCCTGATTAAGAGATAGTTTGCAGACTATAAGAGATAGTTTGCAGACTATTAAGAGATAGTCTGCAAACTATCTCTTAATCATTTTTCAAAATATCAAGGTCATGAAAGACAAAAAAGACTGACAATCTTAGAAGATGCTAATAGAACTAATTCACTAGGGTAGGACAGAGACCAGCTGAAAAGAAGACAGAGCCACTTAGCCCCACCACACCAAGCACGTCCCCAGTGTCTCAGCCCATAGCACTGTACAGGTCCTTTGCAAAGCTCTAGGGGAAAAAGGTATAGACACCAGTCCCAGCTCTTGGGCAAAGGATTGGTTAATCCCTACTCCAGGAGCTCTAATCAACTTCACCTTATTTGCTCATCTGGCCAAATAGTGTAAAATAATCATGGGGCAGAATAAGTGGGAAAACTCTGGTAATATGAATAACCAGATAGATCAACTTCCCCAAGAAACAACATGGAGGACACAACTGAAGATCCCATTCATAAAAAATGACTTCAGAATTTGGATTGCAAATAAGATTAATAGAATGGAGGTAAAATTAGAATTAGAAATTCAAGGAGCATTTCTAAAGTTGTCTCAAGAAGTCGATGAATCCAAAGACAAAATCACCAAAGATTTTGACACATTGAGACAAGAACTTGCAGCCCTCAAAGATCTAAAAAAATACAGTAGAATCCCTCAGTAACAGAATGGAGCAAGCAGAAGAAAGTATTTCTGACATTGAAGACAAAGCTTTTGAATGTTCCCAAATGCTCAAAGAAGAAGAGAAGTGGAGAGCAAAAATGGATTATTCTCTCAGAGAGTCCTGGGATAATTCAAAGAAAACAAATATTCACCTGATAGAAATTCCTGAAGGTGAAGAGGTGGCTACAAAAGGCACAGAGGCTCTAATTTATGAGATAATGAAGGAAAACTTCCCAGACATGACAAAACATCCAGAAATTCAGAAAGCAGATACTTTTAGAATCTCAGCATGATTCAACCAGAATATGACATCTACTAGACACATTATAATTAACTTTTCCAAAGTTAAATTGAAGGAGAAAATTCTGTAAGCAGCCAGATGTAAGAAAACCATAACCTACAAGGGGAATAATATTAGAATGACTGCAAACCTCTCTCCTGAAACCTTTCAAACTAGAAGAGGGAAGTCATGGACTTTTAATCTCTTAAAATAAAATAACTTTCAACCCAGGACCCTGTATCAGGCTAAACTGAGTTTCATTAATGATGGAGAAATTAAATACTTTAATGACATTCACATGTTGAAGAAATTTGCCATAACTAAATCAGCTCTCCAGGATATTTTCAGACCTATCCTCCATAATGATCAGCAAAATCCTCCACCACAAAAGTAAACTCACTCAGAAACTTTTGATCAAATTTCAACTTCTACAGTGGTGAAAGGATTAAAAATGTCCAAAATGCTACCAGGCTTATCAATATTTACAATTAATGTAAATGGCTGAAATAGTCCTCTAAAGAGACATAGGTTGGCTGACTACATACAAAAACTCAGGCCAGATATCTGCTGCATACAAGAATCTCATCTTGCCTTAAAAGATAAATAAAGTCTCAGAGTAAAGGGATGATCATCTATATTTCAGGCAAATGTAAATCATAAAAAAAGCAGGCATTGCAATTTTATTTACAGATACAATAGGCTTTAAAGCAACAAAAGTAAGGAAAGATATAAATGATCACTTTATATTTATTAAGGGTAACACTCAACATTATGAGATTTCAATTATTAATATTTATGCAACCAACCAGAATGTGCCTCAGTTTATAAGAGAGACTCAAATAGACATGAGTAACTTGATTTCCTCCAGCTCCATAATAGATGGAGATTTTAACACTGCTTTGGCAGTGTTAGATAGATCCTCCAATAAGAAACTAAGAAAAGAAATTTTATACTTAGACTTAACCATTCAACAGTTGAATTTAACAGACATCTACAGAACATTTGATCCTGACAAAACTGAATACACATTCTTCTCATCAGCCCATGGAACATCCTCCAAAATAGATCACATCTTAGGTCACAAGTCTAACATCAGCAAATTTAAAGGAATAGAAATTATTCCTTGCATCTTCTCAGATCATTATGGAATAAAAGTTGAACTCAATAACAACAGGAATCTGCACACTCATACAAAAACATAGACGCTAAATGACCTTATGCTGAATGATAGCTGGGTCACAGATGAGATTAAGAAGAAAATTACCAAATTTTTGGAACAAAATAATAATGAATACACAAATTATCAGAACCTCTGGGATAACTTAGGCAGTCCTAAGAAGGAATTTATAGCACTGCAAACCTTCCTCAAGAAAATGAAAAGAGTGGAAGTTAACAACCTAATGGGACATCTCAAGCAACTGGAAAAGGAAGAACATTCCAATACCAAACCCAGTAGAAGAAAAGAAATAACCAAAATTAGAGCAGAATTAAATGAAATTGAAAACAAAAGGATTATACAACAGAACAATAAATCTAAAAGTTGGTTTTTTGAAAAGGTCAATGAAATAGAAAAACCTTTCACTAACCTAACCAGGAAAAAAGCATAAAATTTTGAATTTCATCAATCAAAAATGGTAAAGATAAAAGAACAACCGATTCCTCAGAAATTCCAAAAATCCTTAATGAGTATTACAAGAAACTCTATTCTCAGAAATATGAAAATCTGAAGAAAATTGACCAATACTTGGAAGCATGCCACCTTCCAAGACATAGCCAGAATCAGGTGGAAATTTTGCACAGGCCTATTGTCAAGTTTTGAAGTAGCATAAACTATACAAAATCTCCCTAAAAAGAAAAGCCCAGGAGCAGATGGCTTCACATCAGAATTCTACCAAACTTTTAGAGAGGAACTATTGCTCAACCTTTTTCAAAATATAGAAAAAGAAGGAATACTACCCAACACATTCTGTGAAGCAAACATCACCTTGATTCTCAAACCAGGAAAAGACACAACAAGAAAAGAAAATTATCAACCAATATCACTAATGAATATACATGAAAAAATATTCAACAAGATCCTAACAAACAGAATCTAGCAACACATCAAACAAATAATACACCATGATCAAGTGGGTTTTATCCCATGGTCTCAAGGCTGGTTCAATATATGTAAATCTATAAATATAATTCACCACATAAATTAAAAAACAAAGACCATATTATTCTCTCAATTGATGCAGAAAAAGCTTTTGATAATAATCAGCATCTTTTCATGATCAGAATACTTAAGAAAATGGGTATAAAAGGGACATTTCTTCAACTGATAGAGGCCATCTACAGCAAACTCACAGCCAATATCACATTGAATGGAGTTAAATTGAAATAATTTACACTCAGATCAGGAAACAGGCAAGGTTATCCATTGTCTTCACTGCTTTTTGACATTGTAATGGAAGTCTTACCCATCGCAATTAGGCAAGAAAAGGTGATCAAGGGTATCCACACAGGGTCAGAAGAGATCAAATTTTCACTCTTCACAGATGACATGATTGTATATCTCAAAAACACCAGGGATTCTACTATAAAACTCTTAGAAGGGATCAAGGAATACAGCAGCATCTAAGGTTACAAAATCAACACTCATAAATCAGTAGCCTTTATATATACCAACAATAGTCAAGCTGAAAAAATAGTCAAGGACTCTATTTTGTTCACAGTAGTGCCAAATAAGAAGAAGAAGAAGAAGAAGAAGAAGAAGAAGAAGAAGAAGAAGAAGAAGAAGAAGAAGAAGAAGAAGAAGAAGAAGAAGAAGAAGAAGAAGAAAAGATGGTAATAAAATATGACTGCTAATTGCAATGTGCAATCTTCATATGATACTAGACCAGAAAAAAAGCTATTGACGGACCCAACAGAATTTGAATATCTAGTAGTTAATGCTTTTGTACCAATGTTAATTTTCTAGTTTTGATAAATTTAGGGAAGGCAATTAAAGAATCAAAGGAAGCCTTTGATTTATATTTGTAATTTATCATCAATGTAAAATTATTTCAAATAAAAACTTAAAATATGTATAGAAATAAAATAAAAATTCAAATAAATGTTTAGCTTTTTTCTTTTACATATTCCAGTTTTCCCTTAAACTCATTTATAAGAAATTATTCTTCAATTATTCACCATATTATTAAAAAATAATATGCCAGACAGAGTTAAAAAATAATATGCCAGCTCCCCCCTCCCCCAAAGATGCCTGCATTCTAATAATTAGAACCTGTAAACCTATTACTTTTTATGCCAGGAGAATGAAATACCTAGGAATATACCTAACGAAGGAGGTGAAGGACCTCTATAAAGAAAACTATGAAATCCTCAGAAAGGAAATCGCAGAGGATATTAACAAATGGAAGAACATACCATGCGCATGGATGGGAAGAATCAACATTGTTAAAATGTCTATACTTCCCAAAGCAATCTACCTATTCAATGCCATTCCTATCAAAATACCAACATCGTACTTTCAAGATTTGGAAAAAATGATTCTGCGTTTTGTATGGAACCGGAAAAAACCCCGTATAGCTAAGGCAGTTCTCTCTAACAAAAATAAAGCTGGGGGCATTAGCATACCAGATTTTAGTCTGTACTACAAAGCCATAGTGCTCAAGAGAGCATGGTACTGGCACAATAACAGAGACATAGACACTTGGAATCGAATTGAAAACCAAGAAATGAAACTAACATCTTACAACCACCTAATCTTTGATAAACCAAAGAAGAACATACCTTGGGGGAAAGACTCCCTACTCAATAAATGGTGTTGGGAGAAGTGGATGTCTACATGTAAAAGACTGAAACTGGACCCACACCTTTCCCCACTCACAAAAATTGATTCAAGATGGATAAAGGACTTAAACTTAAGGCATGAAATAATAAAAATCCTCCCAGAAAGCATAGGAAAAACAATGGAAGATATTGGCCTAGGGAAAGACTTCATGAAGAAGACTGCCATGGCAATTGCAACAACAACAAAAATAAACAAATGGGAGTTCATTAAACTGAAAAGCTTCTGTACAGCTAAGGAGACAACAACCAAAGCAAAGAGACAACCTACACAATGGGAAAGGATATTTGCATATTTTTAATCAGATAAAAGCTTGATAACTAGGGTCTATAGAGAACTCAAATTAATCCACATGAAAAAAGCCAACAATCCCATATATCAATGGGCAAGAGACATGAACAGAACCTTCTCTAAAGAAGACAGATGAATGGCTAACAAACATATGAAAAAATGTTCATCATCCCTATATATTAGAGAAATACAAATCAAAACCACCCTGAGATATCATCTAACCCCAGTGAGAATGGCCCACATCACAAAATCTCAAAACTGCAGATGCTGGTGTGGATGTGGAGAGAAGGGAACACTTTTACACTGCTGGTGGGACTGTAAACTAGTACAACCTTTCTGGAAGGAAGTATGGAGAAACCTCAAAGCACTCAAGCTAGACCTCCCATTCGATCTGGCAATCCCATTACTGGGCATCGATCCAGAAGGAAAAAATCCTTTTATCGTAAGGACACTTGTACTAGACTGTTTATTGCAGCTCAATTTGCAATCGCCAAAATGTGGAAACAGCCTAAATGCCCACCAACCCAGGAATGGATTAACAAGCTGTGGTATATGTATACCATGGAATACTATTCAGCTATTAAAAAAAATGGAGACTTTACATCCTTTGTATTAACTTGGATGGACGTGGAAGACATTATTCTTAGTAAAGCATCACAAGAATGGAGAATCATGAATCCTATGTTCTCAATTTTGATATGAGGACAATTAATGACAATTAAGGTTATGGGGGGAGAAGGAAAAGCAGAGGGTGGGAAGGAGGGAGTGGGTGGGGCATTGGTGTGTGCCACACCTTCTGGGGGCAAGACATGATTGCAAGAGGGACTTTATCTAACAATTGCAATCAGTGTAACCTGGCTTATTATACCTTCAATGAATCCCCAACAATAAAAAAAAAAAAGAAAGAAAATAATTGAAACATTTTCTTGTTGTATTTTTTCCTTGACCAATATAAAGTGATCATCTTTGTCTTTTTTGACTTTATTTGCTTTAAATTCACATGTATCTGAAAATAATATTGCAACTCCTCTTTTCTTCTGAATTCCATTTGCCTGAAAATTTTTCTGCCAATCCTTAACTCTGAGTTTTAATTCGTCTTTGGAAGCTAGGTGTGATTCCTGCAACCAGGAAATGGATGGCTTGTGGGTTTTTTTTTTTTCTTTGTGATTTTTGGCTGGGGCTGGGTTTGAACCTGCCACCTCTGGCATATGGGACCGGTGCCCTACTCCTTGAGCCACAGGCGCCGCCCTGGCTTGTGTTTTTTAATGCAGTCAGCCAATCTATACCTCTTCATTGGGGAATTCAAGCCATTAACATTTATTGATAAGTGTGATAGTGTTCTATTCATTTTATTTTGTGGTATTCCATTGTTTAGTTTTATCTTTTGCATCATTGTGGAAGTTAGGTTCTGTCCTTTGATTTCTGAGTTCTTTGCTGTTGGTCCATTGTGATAGTCAGTGTATAGAACAGGTTGAATTATTTCCTGGACAGCTGGTCTTGTTGTGGTGAATTTCCTCAATGATTGTATATTAGTAAATGATTTGATTTCTCTGTTTATTTTAAAGCTTAGCAGGATATCGAATTCTGGGCTGGAAATTGTTCTGTTTAAATAAATTAAAGGTAGATGACCATTCTTTTCTTGTTTGTAAAGTTTCATTAGAGAAGTCTGCGGTCACTCTGATGGATTTGCCCCTGTAGGTCAACTGGCGCTTACTCCTGGCAGCTTGCAGAATCTTTTCTTTTGTCTTGACTTTGGGCAGGTTCATCACAATGTGTCTTGAAGAAGCTGTGGTAAGTTGAGGTGACCTGGGGTCTGATATCCCTTTGCAAGGAATGTGTCAGAATCTTTGGTGATATTTGCAAAATTTTCATTTATAATGTTCTTTTTTATGGCTTCCATTTCCCTGGTGCATTCTTCTTTTCCTTCTGGGATACCTATAACTCGTATGTTTGAACGCTTCATAAAGTCTCATATTTCTGTCAGTGAACATTCTGCTTTCTCTCTCTTCTTTTCTGCCTCTTTAACTATCTTAGTTATCTCAAGAACTTTGTCCTCGAGCGGTGCCTGTGGCTCAGTGGGTAGGGTGCCAGTTCCATATACTGATGGTGGTGGGTTCAAACCCAGCCCCGGCCAAATTGCAACAAAAAAATAGCCAGGTATTGTGGTGGGCACCTGTAGTCCCAGCTACTCAAGGGTAGCTGAGGCAAGAGAATCACCTAAGCCCAAGAGTTGGAGGTTGCTGTGAGCTGTGTTGCCACAGCACTCTACCAAGGGTGACAAAAAAAAGAAAACAAAGAACAAAACAAAACAAAACAAAACAAGCTTTGTCCTCTACCTCTGAGATTCTTTCTTATGCATGGTGTAATCTGTTGTTGATACTTTCTTTCTGTCGGTGTCGCTCGGCCGCCGACCAGCAGGGATGAACACATCAATGCAAACAGCTTTCAGCAAGTTTATTATCGGGGGCAAGCAGCTTGTCTGGGGAGAGCAGGATGGAAAAAGCTCTAAACTTGTTTACAGCACTCTATATTTATACTCTAGGACACTTTCTGTTGTCGGTTTCTTGACCTAGATATCTCTCCAATGAGCGCAAAGGGCACGGGGCGACAAGGTTGTTGCCAGGGCGCAGCCTGCCGAGCAGGTTGCCTAAAGTACGCCTCCGCCATCCTGTTTTTGTGCCTGATTGATACATTGTGCAAGAGCCCTCCACATCTCCCCCTTTTTATTTATTTATTGCGAGTTATGACCATGCCTGTCTTAGGTTGTCCCCCTGTCCGAGTATAGTCTTACCCGTCATGGAGGGTACAGGCAGCGGTGGCCTGTCTTCTGTCTTAGGTTGATCTACATCGGGGGGGATCTTACTCATCATTGGCTACTGGTCCAGCATGCTAATCCAGATTTGGGAGGAACCTCCTGCTTGGAGGGCGAGGAGGGCCTGCTGGACGATGACGCGGTATCATTGTTGTCTTTGGTGGAGGGTAAGGAGAAGTTTGATGCAAAAGACTATGGCAACTAGAAGTATAATACTTAAAGCCATGGTGCCGGCCCAATTGTGGGCATGGGAGAGTAAACTAGTTACTTTTTCTAGAATATCGCGAGCGGTAATTACTTGTACTGGAGTGCTATTGATACTAACAACTTGGCGGGTGTGGTTTTCAAATTCCGCATGTCAGTTCCCCAGAAGGTAATGGGATAGTTGTAAGGAAGCATTAGGCAGGGCACCATTAGGTTCAAAAGTTATGGGGGTAACATACAAGGAGGGCAGGGGAACTAAACAACCAAAGGAGAGGTATCTCTCCATATCATCTATTTGTTGCTGTAAAATGTCCACTCTTTGATTGACCAATAACAGTTCAGTGCGAAGGTGTCCGTCCGTGGCGGTTTGGGTGCGCAGGGCCTCCGCAACTGAGGCGGACAATTGGTTGACAGCGGTAGCAGTAGGGACTGCGGTGGCAAGGGCAGCAGTTGCGGCGGCGGCAGTAGTGAGGGCTGTGGCGATGGCTGTGACAATGGCGGCGGTGACTCCGAAGTCACGCTTTGATGTGGCTCCATGGGCGCGGTTTCATCGCGTGAGGGGTTCACTGAACGGGTGAGTCTTTCCGGGACCCACACGGGGGAGCTCTGGTCCTGTGGAGAAACACAAACTGCACCTCAGTTCCAGATGAGACCGGGTCTGGGCCACGCCATTGGCCGGTAAGGACATCCTTCCAGCGCACTTGCACTGGGGAGCTGGTTTGGCGACCAAGGCAGTGGCGGTCTGCTGCTGTTTGCCTTTTGGTGTTTGAAGTTAAAAAATTTAAAATGAAGAGGATTGTGTTGAACGAGGACAGGCAACGAACCGCTATTCTCACTCAGACTCAAGACAGATACAACAAAAGGGGTCACGAACACCAGACAGTACACACACTTAACAGAAGATTAACACCTGCCACTGTTGTCGTGGCCAATGCTCTGTGTACACAATCCCCTGCTCTGATCGCGGCCCCTCGCTTTTGTCACGAGCTGGATCCCTTTTCCTCCCTTGCAAGCTCTGCAGCTACCGCAGAAGTCTCCCTCACCACTTATTTACGTGGTGGGACTACCCGGACAATCCCCAGCACGGGGGGCAGCTTACCTGGCAGCTGAAAGCAGGCTCGAGAGGAACTCCCAGGTTTCAGCACCAGTTGTCGGTGTCGCTTGGCCGCCGACCAGCAGGGACGAACACATCAACGCAAACAGCTTTCAGCAAGTTTATTATCGGGGGCAAGCAGCTTGTCCGGGGAGAGCAGGATGGAAAAAGCTCTAACCTTGTTTACAGCACTCTATATTTATACTCTAGGACACTTTCTGTTGTCGGTTTCTTGACCTAGATATCTCTCCAATGAGCGCAAAGGGCACAGGGCGACAAGGTTGTTGCCAGGGCGCAGCCTGCCGAGCAGGTTGCCTAAAGTACGCCTCCGCCATCCTGTTTTTGTGCCTGATCGATACATTGTGCAAGGGCCCTCCACACTTTTTTTTTTTTTTTTTTGTAGAGACAGAGTCTCACTTTATGGCCCTTGGTAGAGTGCCGTGGCCTCACACAGCTCACAGCGACCTTCAACTCCTGGGCTTAAGCGATTCTCTTGCCTCAGCCTCCTGAGCAGCTGGGACTACAGGTGCCCGCCACAGCGCCTGGCTATTTTTTGGTTGTAGTTTGGCCGGGGCTGGGTTTGAACCCGCCACCCTCGGCATATGGTGCCGGCGCCTTACCGACTGAGCCACAGGCGCCGCCCCTGTTGATACTTTCTTTTGCATCTTTAAGTTCCCTAATTGACTGCTTCAGTTCCTTCAGCTCTGCTATACCTTTTTTATATTCTTCATATCATTCATCTCTTATTGAGTTTTGGTTTTGGATTTCCTTTTGGTTATTTTCCACTTAATCAGTAGTTTCCTTCATTGTTTCCATCATTTCCTTCATTGTTTTCATCATCTGTATTCTAAATTCCCTTTCTGTCATTTCTAACATTTCTTTATAGGTGGAATCCTCTGCAGTAGCTACATCACAATCCTTTGGGTGGGGGTTGCTCTGGACTGGTTTTTCAAGTTGCCAGGATTTTTCTGCTGATTCTTCCTCATGAGTGTTTTCTTTTATCTGTTTCCTTGCCCTAATTTTTCTTTTACTTCCTCTTGCTCTTTAAGTTACTATGCCACTGGACTAGGGTTTTGATGAGGTTTTTTTTTTTTTTTGTACCAGACCAGAAGGATGATAAGATTGAAGAGCAAGAAGGAAATAAAGAAAAAAAAAAAAAAAGAGAGAGAGAGAGAGAGAGGGCCTAGTTTGATTCCATCCTGCATGACTGTTCCTTGGAGCAGTAGTCATTTATCTCCTTCTGCCTTCTCGCCCACCTAAGTGCATGCCACCACCTCATGGAAGATTCAATGGACACAGAAATTAGCCCTTTGGGGCCTCAGAACTATCTTTTTGGTTGTGAATTAAAGGCCAACAAAGATTATCACTTTAAGTTGGATAATGATGAACACGAGCACCAGTTATCTTTAAGAACGGTCAGTTTAGGGGCTGGTGCAAAGGATAAGTTGCACATTGTTGAAGCAGAGGCAATTAATTATGAAGACAGTCCAATTAGAGTAACACTGGCAACTTTGAAAATGTCTGTACAGCCAAAGGTTTCTCTTGGGGGCTTTGAAATTACACCACCTGTGGTCTTACGGTTGAACTGTGGTTCAGGGCCTTTGCATATTAGTGGGCTGCACTTAGTAGCTGTGGAAGAAGATGCAGAGTCAGAAGATGAAGACAAGGAGGATATGAAACTCTTAAGTATGTCTGGAAAGCGATCTGCCCCTGGAAGTGGAAGTAAAGTTCCAACAGAACAAAGTAAAACTTGCTGCTGATGAAGAAGAAGAAGATGATGATGAAGATGATGATTTTGATGATGAAGAAACTGAAGTAAAAGTTCCAGTGAAGAAATCTGTGTGAGACATTCCAGCCAAAATGCACAAAAATCAAACCAGAATGGAAAGGATTCAAAACCATGAACATTGAGATCAAAACATCAAGAATCCTTCAAAAAAAACAGGGAAAAACTCCTAAAACATCAAAAGGACCTAGTTCTGTAGAAGACATAAAGGCAAAAATGCAAGCAAGTATAGAAAAAGGTGGTTCTCTTCCCAAAGTGGAAGCCAAGTTCATCAATTATGTGAAGAATTGCTTCCAGACGACTGACCAAGAGGCTATTCAAGATCTCTGGCAGTGGAGGAAGTCTCTTTAGGAAAATAGTTTCAACAGTTTGTTAAAATTTTCTGTCTTATTTCATTTCTGTAACAGTTGATATCTGGTTGTCCTTTTTATAATCAGAGTGATGTCTTTCCCTACCATGTTTGATAAATGTTGTCCAGATTCCATTGCCAAGAATGTGTTGTCCAAAATGACTATTTACTTTTTAAAGATGGAACTCCACCCTTCATTTGGTTTTAAGTATGTATGGAATGTTATGATAGTGCATAGTAGTAGTGGTGAGCAGACATAGAAATGGTGGAGAAACAAAAATGTACATGCGAAATAAACTCAGTATTAAAAAAAAAAGAAAAAAGAGAAAGGAGAGGGATGAGTAAAAGGGAATATCGACAAAAAGAAGAGAGGCACAGAAAGAAGGAGACAGGAGCAATATAGATGTGCAATAGGGTACTTTGACCCAATCTTTAAAACCCCCAATCTCTGGGGATGTGGGTAGAGTGGTTCCCTTGAAGTCAGCAGCCCTTTGCTACCCTGTTTTGGAGTATCCCACCTCCACCAAGTCGAGAGGAAAGACAAAAATGCTATAAATCAAACCAAAACAAGCAAACAGAAAACTTTATGGAATAAAATTGGGGGCAAACCAAATAATAGGGGTAGAAACACTAGCAAAAATGAAGTTCTAATTGTTAAAGTAGGCAACTATGGAAAATTATATTTAACCTAGAAAATGAAGAAAGAAAAGAACGAAGAAAAGGGAAAAATCTAGAGGGGAAATGTTAAAATAAAAAAAAGGGATTATATATATCTTACTGAATATCATCTGGGCAACAGGTGATCTTCTGGGGTATGAGATGTTAATCACAATGCTGACACAGCTATATGAGATGGAGACTGGATCCCTTTGCTGATTTCTCAAACTCCGCAGGGTGGAGAACATAAATCTCTCCTCCACCTGCCTAAAAGGCACTTTACACTGCTAACCTTGGCTAAGCAGAAGCTTTCTCAGGAAAGCACTTGTCACTGGGATCACTCCTGAAGTGGCTGTCCACTTATCCAGTGTGCCAAAACAAGTCTCACTCTATGCCCCTGAGGGCCAGGGCTATCAGGCGACTCAGCCCCCACTTTTAGGCTGCTCAGTCATTAGATTACTTGCCCAAGGTCTCCTTCTGCCTGATCCTTGCTCTGGGACCCCGAGGGCAGAGCTTGTTGAGGCATTTCTCCCACAATGACTCTGTGCAGCCCACAGCCAAAGACTATTAGCTCTGTCCAGCTCAGCGCCTCAGTCTAGGTCCCCAGTCAGTGCTCCTCCGCACTCTTGCCCAAGTTCTCCCAAGATAGTTCAACTGAGTGCCAAATCCAAAAAAAAATAAAACTAAGACAGCTCACACTTAAGGCTTTTCCAGTTTGCAATCTCACTGCTGCTGTACTTACAGCTGTCGGCAGGACTAGACCGAACGAACACACGCAACCACTTGCCAGTTCTCTACTGCTTTTGTTCTCCTCATGGGGTCCAGAAGTCTCTGGCTGATTCCCTGTGTTCTCAAAGGGATGTTTCTGGGTAGATCCCACAAGCCAGAGATGCCTGGAGTCTTCTCTCCCCAGTCTCACTGTGCCCAGTTGCAAGGAAGCGGTTACTTGACCACCATCTTGCTTGATAAAGCTTTTCTTTATACACCCATTAGGGTTTCTAACAATTCATGCAAGATCACATGCCCATACAGATTTCCTAACTTAAAAATTCTTAAACTTTTGCCAATGGACCTTTTGTGCAGCCTCAGGATATATCAACTGTATGTTTTGAACAGGAACCTAGAAAGCACTTCTAGTATTTATGGACAGCAAGAGTCCACCAAACACAGAAAAAGTCTGAGAACACAACTCCCTTCCTGTATAAAGTGCCCAAAATGGAAACAAGAGAAATAAATAAATAAACAAACATACAACCAAACAAATAAAACAGAACGTTTTGCCTGCCACAAGGAATAAGCCAAAATACAAATTTTAGCCTGTTAGCCTGATACCATAAAATATCTAAAATGCACATTATACTTTATACAAATAATTATAGTTCATGGGGTTTTCTTCATCCTCCAGGTTTCAGAGCAGTAGTCTCCAAACTTTTTGGCCCCAGGGTCCAGTTTCATGGAAGACAGTATTTTCCACCGAGACTGTGGCACAGCTCTATCTGTGATGCCAGCGTGGGGAGCCTGCATTAATACACACGAAGCTGCTAGCTGGCTGAGCACCTCAAACCGTGTAGCTCTGTTCCTAAGTTTCACAGAAGACAGTTTTTCCACCAGGTGGGGAAGGGGGATGAGGAGGCAGGCTGAGTGCTGCAAACTATGCGCTGGGACCACAGCTTCAGAGAACAGTTCAATGTATGTGGACTGGCTGGTAAGCTGATGTCTGATGATCCCCACTGCTGCTGATGAAGTATAGTGTTTTCCTTTGAATCTGCTTTCATGTATTAGATTGATACAGGGCTGGTGGGCCCCAGCTGAGGGAAGAACCTGCCAACTCCTCCTGGTGTGTTGGTATGGGGGCTGCAGGCTGGACGGTAGGTCGGTGTTTGGTCCCAGAGGGCCCGGGCAACTGCTGTGGGTGGGTGGGTCACCTCCAGGTTTCCAGGTCAGGAGGCTCTGTGATGTCTCTGGCCCGGCCTCCCTCCCCTTGCACTTGCTGGCTAAACAGGGAAACCTCCCCTGCCCCGACCATTTCCCAGGCCTGGTCAATTTCTTGTAAGTTTCCTAGGCTAGGGTATGGAAGGGATTGTCTCCGTTCATTCTGTGGGCTATATATATACCCCTAGACAAAGGACCCAGGGGCAGATTTTTTCCAAATTAAGTCTTTCCCTTTTCCAGAAGCTCTGGTGCTTTTTCTCTGCATTTTCTGTAAAACAAATCCTGTCTTACCACTGATCGGTGGTCTGTGGATTCATTCTTCATATCCTCAAGACCAGGGACCTACTGAAGAAGAAATTCCAGTTACAATATTACTCCTAAGACTGCATTGCATTTTCTTTTTCTGTATATCTAGACAGTAGCTATTGGTCCATACCCAAACATAAGATTATCTTAAGTGCTAAATTCAACAAATGCTTAATTGAATACTCGTTTCAATCTTTCTCTGCTATCAATTTCTGTTTTCATTCACCTTTATTTCTACTTTATCTTAATTTACTAAATATATTAATGTAGTTTTTGAACTTTTGATATGAGTCATATGCTTTCTAATAGCACAGGAAGATCAAAGTCTAGGAAAGTAAACAAGCAGTAATCAAATAATTTCAAATGAATACCAAATGTATTTGAATATGGAAAAAAGGATAAAATTCAGGGCTGTTCCATTGGAAGGAATAAACTAACTTTATCCATTAGGTTGAGGAAAGACTTATAGTAAAGAACATGTTTAAGATGGACCTTGAAGGATGGGTAAGAGTTCAGTACATGAGTGTATGGGTGACGTGTATACAGGGCACATTGCATACCACCATGCCATAACTTACGTTATGGCTAAATACAGGATGAGAGTTTAATAAAAGCCACCGGAAAGTGAAGTAGGAGAGAGGACAGCTAGATTTTCATAAAGCAAGGTTTATAATTCTGTATATATAATGGAAAGATCTGGAGCAAAATTCAATTTCCTTAATGTTACAAGCATTGAACACCAAGGTCACAATATTAAGATATCTGGACAAGTTGTTCTTTCTCTACACACAAAGTTATTCAAGCTTAAAACAAAAACAATTGCCCTGATGTCTGAGTGAATTAACTTGGTGTATGTTTGTTGGCTGAGGTGAAGGAAGGAGATAGGATAACAAATTCGTATTGACATTTGTAATTTACAGGAAAAAATTCAAGGCTATGTAGCCTGGGGTTCCTGATAGTGAGACCGTGGTACAGATTTTATATTACATATTGTTACGTTACCTAGACCAGTGACATTTTCAACCTCCAATCATTCCTCCTTTCTGGAATGTAAATGATAAGCCCTGCTAAGATGAGTCTTCTCATACCTTCCTTTTCTTCTGGCTGCCATTGTGGCCAACATTTTGAACATCTCATTAAACTCATTAATTATAAATTGCCACCACCCTACACAGTGAGCTGACTTTTTACCAAGTTATTCACCTATTCTAAGGAATTAAATTAAAAACTCATTCATTTTCTGATGATGGGAGTATCTTCAGTGTAAACAAAATTGCCTCAGAAATGTTTGGATCTTCTTAATTCTTCAGCAGAACACACTGAAATAAATTTCTTAGAGAAATCATTATAAACCACACGATAGCAGCAACTTAGGCTTACTGATTAATTGCCAGATTTGTAACAGTAAAGATGATGATCAAGATGGATTTTTAAGGATGAGTAAAAAAACCCACTGATTCAATATCTTTAAAATGTTGGATCAGATTCAAGACTTCTCCAAAATAATGCCACATATTTACTTGCCTTTTAGTGTACTTTGCTGAATGAAAGAAGTAGGTAGGGTCTCCAGTAGCGTGTTGGGGAACTGTAGCCTGTACAAGTGAGTCTGTGAGCCTGAAAGTGGACAGTATTTCATGACAGTGGGTGTGAAATAATATAACTTTGAATTCAAAGTATGAAACAGATGATCACAAAATAAATTAAACACAACTTTTAAAGAATATTTGTGTTTGAGCAAGAATGTATTTTAAAAGACCTATACAGAATAAATCAAGCTATAAATAGTGTCCTTGTAACACTCCATGAGTTGAGGCTTTAAATGGAATATTTCTTTTTTTTTTTTTTCTTCTTTTTTTTTTTATTTTGGCTGGGGCTGGGTTTGAACCCGCCACCTCGGGCATATGGGACCGGCGCCCTACTCCTTGAGCCACAGGCCCTGCCCTAAATGGAATATTTCTTAAATGTTTAAGCTTACCTGCATACTTAATAATGATGAGTAGTTTAATGACAATTAAACAATTCATTCTTTTTTATCACCAGTTTGGTATTTGATAATAAAATTGTGGTTTTACTGTACAAAAGATGTATATATTTATATTCACAAGGGTAAGAAACTGGGTATGTAGGGTATTTTAATTTTCAAAGAAAGATTATTATAACAAATATAATTTATTTCATAAAATACTGTATCAAAGAATCAGATAACTGGAAATGGGGAAAGTAGTAGACACCTTAATCTAATAAACACAGAGACTTAATTTTCTTTTCTCAGAAGAACTTAAATTAGATTCTGATCTCAGTCAGAGCACTGTCTCTCATATTCATTTCACCTGTTCACAAGGGTCTGACCAAAATTCATTACAAGGTAGTACTCAGATTTATACTGTTTTCTATATTTTAATAAAATTTCCTTTTAAAAGAATTAGCATTCACTGTGTGCCATGCCTTTTACTAAGTGCCTTCTATTCATTACCTCACTTAATTTTAATAAAGTCCTATGAGGCAGATGCTATTAAAGTTTATTCTACACATGAAGACAGTGAGATTAAGAAGAGTAAAATATTTAATGAATACATACTGAGATGTTTTAAAAGCCCTGCTTTCAGTTCAAAGTCATGGAACTTCTTTTAAAACTTCTTCCCTGTGCTATTTCACCTGGAACTTTTTTCACCTGTCTACGTATAAATACTGTACTTAATCTTCAAGGCCAATATTAAATACAACCTCTTTTCTTCTATTACCAACTCATGTTACATTCCACATCCTTTTGAACTATAGCACTCTGTTTATTTCCTCAATATCTAGCACATATTTTTATTGGGTTTTATATATTTCCTATATCTCTAACTTAATGTTTAGCTACTTGAGAGCAGAGGGGCCTCAGTGATCTTTGTGTCTCCACTTTTATTGATTTGGGCATAGAGAGTGTCCAATAGAACACTGAGTTTCTCTTGCTACCACTAATGGAATGTTTATTATTTCCTAATTTGTCATGGGGGCTTAGTAGGAGTAAGAACATTTACAGTTGAGCCCCACTTATGGTCCAGCCTCTCCTATAATTTTCCTGTCTAAATTCCCCAGGGTCTTTTGGAAGCAATACATGAATATCATAAATATTCAATTTAATTGAAAAAAATTCCATTAAGCTGATTTTCTTCAGTTTTTAAGGCTTAATTTTTTCATGATTTTTTAGGTTTGTTTTTTTATCCCCAGCAATTTTGAAAAGAAAAAAAAAATAAGATTAAAGGAAAGATAAAGAATAGTAGAGTGAAAATAAAAGAAGGGAAAAAAATCTTTTAGTTATAAATGCATTAATATTAGAAGAATTTATGACTCCTTAGACATTCAACCTTGTTCAATTAATGTTTTTGTGGAAACAATCCTCCAAACAGAGTTTAAAATGATGATTAGAACTGCTGACACATGGAGGCCTCAACAAGAGCTCCAATTTCTATAACTTCACAGCTAATCAAGGCTGTGGATATATATTAGGAAGATGAGATTATTCTTATTTTCAGAAATTCATGTGATTTTTTTCATATATTATTAATAGAGTACAGGATTTTCTCTAGCAATTGTTAATTAATAGGCAAAACACACAGGTGATATGTCCTAACCTGAGTTTTACATGCTTTTACCCTTCCATAGAAAATATTTCATCTTTTTGCTTTAGCTAATATAAATCAAATAATTAACCTTAACAACAATAAAAAAGAGATAATAACTCACAGATTAAAAAAACAAAAATTGATAATATGTGCCTCCTGATCCTTTGTCAGTAAATTAGCATAAGCTCTAGAATCTCCAAAGTTCTTACAAAAACAAAAAAAGGTAAAAAGACAACTCTTAGAGTTTTATACCTGTAGGAGACCTTCTCTTAAGCTTCAAGTCTCTCACTCCCAAATATGATGTTGGCTTAAAAGTTTGACTCTGTCAGGGGAGGACAGGGAATTTTTTAATAGGTATAGCTCTAGATATCTGTTTCACAACGTTGAGGATATACTTAATGCTGCTTAACTATACACTTAAAAATGTAAAACTTAAGACGGTAAATATACAGGTTAAGATGATAAATTTTATGTTATGCATTTTCCAACACTAAAAGGAAAAAAAATGCTTGAACATGAGTCATAGTATTTGAAAAAAGATTAAAAATGTGAGTGAGACTATGTTTGCCTTCATGTAACTTAAAATTTGGGGGAGTTTATAGTACAATCCTTAAGTAATTAATCACACTAAATAACTTACATGTGCTACATATAAAAAGCTTTAGAAATTTTAAAGAGGGAGAAATCTTATGTTGGCGCGAGGGCCATAAATGAGGAGTTGTCTTTCTGTTCAAACAGGAAAAAGTTTGTGAGGGAATTCTTAGCCATATATCACCAGTAAAATTTCTGATTCAGAGTTACAGAGGACGATGAGAAGATGGTGAACCTAATCTCTTTTAAGTCAGTAGTTAATTTTAGTTCTATTTGAATATCATGCCCTTAAAAAAATCGTTTAATGGGCTCTTGATATCTGAAACTATTTCACAGTAGGAGATGATTAAACATAGTCCACAGGATATATGGTCTTAAAAAGTGCTTCCAAAGCTTCTGACTATAATCAACAAATAATTTTAATACTTATCTGGGCTTACTATATAAAGAATAAAAAAAATGAGTGAGAAACTGAAACTGATCAGATGGGTTTAAGCAGTTAAAAAAAGTCAAAATTCTGCATTGCTATTGGTGCAAATATGAAGATATGATCTTGATACTAAGAGATCCAAGCAAGGTGAAGAATGCACACCTGAAATTCTCTTGTCAAGACAGAGGCCATTTGGGGGGAAGAACAACATGATCTCATATACAGTGCCACGCAGGCTGACAGATGAAAATGTCATTCTCTTACAGATGAGGAAACTTTCTTCAGTTCAGGCCCCTATGATACTATATATCAGGTTCAAGTAACAGATACAAGACAAAATTCCAAATGCACAAAGAAATCATCTACTGGAGCTTCCAGGTCGCTGGCCACACCCATGTGCAGGGAGGTGGTGCACCTCAACCCAGGAAGACACAAGTTTCTGCATTAGAACGTTTAAGAAAACTGATCTATGTATCTCTACCTAGTTGTCTATTTTTATCCTTCAAACTATTATTTTTAATAATCTGGCAATAATAAGTAATAAAAAAGTCCACTATGGAGAGAGTCAGCTGATATTTGAAACATCTAGCAAGCACTTACATTGGGGAGATAACACCCTCTTCAATAAATGGTGCTGGGAAAATTGGATAGCCACATGTAGAAGAATGAAAATGAACACTTTTATTTCTTAGTATATACAAAAGCAAAATCAAATTGTATTAAATACTTAGCTTTAACTCTAAAAAATTGTAAAAATACTAGAAGAAAACCTAGGGAGTCTCTCTTGAACACTGGTCTAGGTGAATAATTTATGACTAAAACCTCAAAAGCACAGGTAACAAAAACAAAACTTGGTGAATGGGAATATATTAAACCAAAATCTTTTTTATAGCAAAGGAAACAACAAAGGGAAGAGAAAAATCTGTCGAAAGGGAGAAAATATTAGCAAACTATTCATTCAATAGGAGACTAATAATTGGAATATATAAAGAACTCAACAAGAAAAAACAAATAATCCCATCAAAAAGTGGACAAAGAACATAATGGAAATTTCTTAAAAGCATACACACAAATGGCCAAAAAATATATGAAAAAATGCTCAACATCTCTAAGCATCAGAAAAACGCAAATGAAAACTACAATGAGATATCATCTTACCCCAGTAAGAATGGCTATTATTTAAAAGAGGTAAGGTGAAGACAAGGGGGTTAAAGAGCACACGTACACAGTAGGATAGAAGAAATAAATTATTATTAGCATGCTAGGTGACTATAATTGACAAAATTGTGTTGTACCTGGGTGACAAACATCCCAAATACCATGACTTGATGTTTGCATCTTTACACATGTAGCAAAATTTCTCATGTATTCTATAAATTTGTACAGATTAAAAAATATATATTTACATCTCAAATGACTTCAGATATTCAATTGTCAGGAAGAGATTATAAAATAATAAGAGGTGAGAATTACTGATTGCTCTCCTCTCTTTTCTTACTTCCCCATGTTTTTTATTCATATGATTTTAAACAAAAGCAAAAAGCAAACAAACAATTTAGACATACAGTTAGCCCTTAAGCAATGAGGTACTGACTCTCCTCATAGTTAAAAATTTGCTTACAACTTTTGACTTTCCCCAAACTTAACTACTAATAACCTATTATTGACTGAAATATATTGCTCCCACATTAATAATATGAATAGTTGATTAACACTTATATATTTTCTTGAGACAGAGTCTCATTCTGTCACCCTGGGTGGAGTACTGTGGCAACACAGCTCACAGCAATGTCAAATTCTTGGGCTCAATCAACTCTCTTGCCTCAGCCTCCTGAGTATCTGGGACTCCAGGCACCCGTCACAACACCTGGCTGGTTTTCAGTCTTGCTCTTGCTCAGGCTGGTCTCAAAATCCTAAACTCGGGCAATCCACCCACCTTGACCTCCCAGAGTACTGGGATTACAGGTTTGAGCCACCATGTCCGGCCCAATTAACACATAGTTGTATATTATATGTATTCTTACAATAAAGCAAGCTAGAAAAAGCATCGTTAGGAAATTATAAGAAAGAGAAAATATATTTACTATTCATTAAGTGGATGTAGCTCATCATAAAAATCTTCACCCTTATAGTCAGAGGAGGAGGAAAAGAAAGAGGAAGAGGACAGGTTGTTTTTGCTGTCTCAGAAGTGGCAGAGGTAAAGAGGTCGAGGTGGAAAGTGAGGTGGGAGAGTTGGGAGAGGCAGACACACCTGGTGTAACTTTCACTGAAAAAAATGTGCACGTGAGTAGACAAGAATATTTCAAATCTGTGTTGTTCAAGGGCTAAATGTGGTTTAGCTGTAAATTTATTTATGCATAATTTAAAAAATAAGACAAATGAAGAAGAAAACCAAAGTCTTTCTTCTCAGCTTTCTTCTCAGAGGCACCCCAGATAATATTCTGATGCACATCTTCCCAGTCCGTTTTCACTATATGTGTGAAATTTGTTTCACAAATATAGGAGCCAGTTATATACACAGGGTCTTCATTCTCATCATCTTCGCACTGAGTCAGCTGTGGAAAGGAGAAAGCGGGAGAACTGGCTGTGCTGTCTCATGGGTAACAGAGGTGTAAGGGGTAAAAGAGGAGAGTTAGGCACACTCACTGTAACTCTATGGAAATATATCATAATTTGTTCAAGTTTTTGCTTCTTATCTGAAAATGTTACTAAATGGTACCAACCCTTATTCCTCTGTTTGCTTTCATTTCTGTGCTCTTATCTTAGGAGGGTCCATGTTGTAAAAGAAATCAAACATAGTCCTGTATAATCGAACCCTCTGCCAGGTTGTTTAATGTAAGTAGTTTTTAGGCGTAGCTTCTCTGTCTTTTTCCTCATCTTTATCAAGTTGTCTTCTATTAATTATTTGACTGTGATGTCTCTTAGTTCTGGAAGTTCTCCAAATTCCATATCTTGAAATCCTTTATCCTCCCACACCTATTTTGCCACATCCAAAATATTTTCTACAACTTATTGATTGGCTCTGTAGTAAATACCGTGAAATCATGTGCAATGTCTAGGCAGTTTTCTTCAGCAAGAATTTATTGTTCGAGGTTTGATATTTTTCACAGTTTTTCTATACCAGTGATAGCATCTTCAATGATGTAATCCTTCCTAATTTTCACAATGTTACCTCTACTGGTGTTCTCACCCATAGAATTGTTGATCTTGTCTGTAGAGCACTGTGTGTATGTAATAAGCCTTCAAGATTCTATGACCTTGATCTAGGGACTGAATTAGAGAAATTTTGTTTGGGGCAATTAGATCACTTTGATGCCTTAAGTGTTAAATTCATGGGGTTCTGGGTAACCACACACATTTTCTAATATCACAAGAATTTTAAAAGACAGTCCTATTGGCAAGATACTTTCTGACTTCAGGGACAAAGCATTGATGCAACCAATCCAGAAATAAAGGGTTATCAGTATCCAGGCTTTCTTTTTTCTACAAAAGACAGGAATCTGGGATATATCTTTTTCCTTAGGGGCTCAGAAGATAGCAGATTTATAGATTAGGACAGTTCTGATCATAAACTCAACTGCATTTGCACAAAACAGTAGAATTAGCTCACCCTTTCCTGCCTTCAATCCTGGTGCTCAGTTTGCCTCCTTACTGGTAAATGTCCATTGTGGCTTTTTTTTTCTTTTATCAGATTAGGGAACTTTTGTCTGCATTCAAAACCTATACAGGCAGATATCCTTCATCCTTTTTTTTCTTTTTTTCTTTTTTTGTAGAGACAGAGTCTCACCTTATCGCCCTTGGTAGAGTGCCGTGGCATCACACGGCTCACAGCAACCTCCAACTCCAGGGCCCAGGCAATTCTCCTGCCTCAGCCTCCCGAGTAGCTGGGACCACAGGCGCCTGCCACAACACCCGGCTATTTTTTTGTTTGGCCGGGGCTGGGTCTGAACCTGCCACCCTCGGCATATGGTTCCGGCGCCCTACTCACTGAGCCACAGGCGCCGCCCCAAATCCTTAATAGTTTCTTTAACAGCATCTGAGGCAGATGCTGTCTGAAGCAGAAGGTGCTTCTCCCTGTTATCTGATATTTTATAAGACAAATCTCTTTCTAAGATTATCAAGCCATCCTTTGCTGCCAAAAATTCTCTGGCATAAGGTCCTTCAACCTTCCTTTTGCTTTAAGTTGTTACGTAAGAACTTTGCTTTTTCTTGAAGCATATTAGGGTCTATAAGTATGCCTTTCTTACAGCAACCTTCACCCACATGAAAGCTATATTTTCAATACAAGATATAAAGGTATAACATAGCACCTGCAAGATTTGCGTACCTATGAGTGTAGCTAGAGCAGGGCCTCCTATTCTTATGTCACAATGGTGCTTATTCTGGATTAATTTATCTTGAAATAGCAGACAACCACAGTAGCAGACTTCAATCTAGGCACATATTAAGTAATTCAACATTTTCCCATAAGGTCATGGCTTTTCTTGGCTTCTTGTGAGAACTTGCAGCATCACCAGTATCATTTCCTATTGACCTGTATTGGTGTTATTCAAGGTTTAAGGCATTGCAATAAACATAATTAAAAACATACAAGAATCATGAGAGATTACTTTTTACTACCATGCACAATTTACTGAAGAGGAACTACTCACATGGAGACCATCAGCTCACACAGTGTTTTAAGAGGATACTTGAAATGACTGTGTGCACCTCAATCGCAACAGGAAGTTGTATAGACCATACTACAGTATTAAATTGCAGTGGCTATAATTTTAAATGCCAATGTGTCTACATGCCTTCTATGTGGTTAATCCCTACAGATAACAGTTTTTTTTTATTTTTTTTATTTTATTTTTTGTGGGTTTTTTGGCCGGGGCTGAGTTTGAACCCACCACCTCCAGCATATAGGACTGGCGCCCTACTCCTTGAGCCACAGGCGCCGCCCCCTACAGATAATTTGGAATAGGTTCAGTGCTATTATTATACACACTTTATCACTTTAAAATATCTTTATATTAAGATCACTATATGATTTTATTATGAGCCTATCAGTGAAGTTTGAAATTGAGAACAATCCTTACACTTGTTTACATTTTTGTTCTGGCTGTCAATGACACCACGGATAGTCTGTAAGTGATTGTATGCATACATTTTTACAAATATTAACATTTTAAAACAGATTTTATATGTTTTGTAGTAAGTGACAAAATAGTATCTACGTATGTTTTATGTATTCATGATATGCCTTTTTCTTAATCTTTTTGATATTCTACATTATAGGTTGATAGGTTATTCTAGGTTATGCAAAATTTTTCAAATATGTAATCCCAATGTATTTATTTTTAAAAATCCACATGTAAAATGGCCCCACAGAGTTCAAACCTGTGTTGTTCAAGGCCACAGTGTTGTGGAAACATATTTTAGAGAATAGATAGGAAAATCTCTAGTGCCCACTTTGGAGGAATAAATCTGTATGATATAGCTTGGTATCTATTTTTGTAGACACAAATTACTTCATCTATTACTTGTTGTAAGTAGAAATCATTGTATAACTATCATACTTACCACTTTCTTCAGTACAAACTAGGCATTAGAAAATCTTATAAAATAAGCATTTTATTTCTCCGTTTATGAACACACAGGTAGGGTTAGAAATTTAGCCAGTAAAATACAGAATGCTAAATTATTTATATAATATTTCAGTGTAAGTGTGCCTCAAAGGTATATTCAATTAGGCATCTTGTATTTTATCTAGTAACTGTAATAAGTCTTCTTCTGGATACTAGGGATAAAGGTCAGGACAAAATGGATATAATCTCTGTCTTCATGAAATTTATAATCAGTCAGAGCTTTAAAAAGTATAAAGAAAGTAATAGATACTTATAAACATTTTTTAAATGAGGCTAAGTGCCTACCATAGCTCAGTGGTTACGGTGCCGGCCTCCAACCACATGCTCCAGGGCTGGCGGGTTCAAACCCGGCCTGGGCCTGCTAAACAAACAAACAAACAAAAACTTTAAATGAAAGAGATTTTCTATACCTCATCTTAATTCATCATGGTTGATAGAAATCAAAAATGATGATTTGATGCACTGCAATAAAGACCCCAGTTTTTGTCTCCAGCTTCAGTGCTCAGCTTTTAAATTAAAATGCCAATGTTTCTACATACCTTCTAGGTGGTTGATCCCTACAGATAATTTGGAATAGGTGCAGTGTAATTATTATACATACTTTCTCACTTTAAAATATCTTCTATCTAGGTCACTATATGATTTTATTATGAGCCTATCAGTGAAGTTTCAAATTGAGAATAAATATCAAGATGGGTTTCTGAAATTTAATTAGATCATTTGTTTGAAGAAGGCGTTTCTTTGGCAGCAGCTACATGTATATGCTAAATAAAAATAGATTTAAATGAAAAAGAAACTGAATACCTGTCATTTTTAGATATCCATTCCTCAAGTTGTTATAAAAACTATCTTTTTATTGACTAAGAAACAAATCACTAAGGATTAATGCACACACGTCATTCATTTTTGGAGTTCTGTATTTGGAATGTGCTCTCAAAGTCCCTAATAGAGAACACAGTGCTTCCTCTGCTGCCAGTGTCTGTAATTACATCTCTCGATTTTAATATAAGCCATTCCATATATTCTCAAGAGAAATTTGCTTTCAATAAGAACTTTTAAAATGACTTCTAGTCATCTTTGCTTAGGGTTCCAAATCATAGTTACAAACAGATTTTTTTTTTTTTTTTTTTTTCAGTCACCAATACATTTGAACTCTTGGAGTTTGTCTGCAATCCAGTATGCTGGAGCCAGACTTCTCAAAAAATTGTGGCCTAGACGATATAAATTGGCATAAAGGAATTTTGCCATTGATTTGATGGCATGAGGAAGGAGGCTTACAATTACAGAGACAGAGTAGATATAATGCAGTTGATGCATTTTAATTATCCTGTATCTTTGCTGGATAATGCATTCTCAACTTCAGTCATCCTGAAGGCAATGACTTCCATGAACCCCAAAGCACCCTGCTTACTTCACACTCTGATTACTGAAAGCATGTTTGTAGATCGAGAAGATTGCTTGCTTATTCCCATTTTTGTCCTGGTAAAAGAGGTATAGAACCTGGTCAGAGCTTTGGAATTGAAAACATGAAAAATTGTCAGTGTTAGAAATAATGTAGAAATCATTTCCCCCCCTTTTTGATTTGCCTATTTACTTCTTCTCCAAATACTAAAGGATAATTTAAGATGAAAAAACGCATAAGGAAAATTAGGGAGTAGCTTGAAAGACATAGCGGTGTGTCCATGTATTTCCCTAGTCAGCATCAGAAAATGCATAAGGATTAGAAGGGGACAGAGAATAAAGAAGCCAAGGAGGAAAATGTACAGAAAGCAGTAAGACTGAGACGGGAAGGGAAGTTCTGTCGGTGAAAACTTGGATTCTAATTTGAATACTTCCAACTAGTTAAAACTTGCTTTCCAAGAGAGTATGTTTTATTTTCACAAAAGAAAAGTGGTTTCACTGAACCATGTGGGAAAAGAAGACACTTTAAATAAAAGGAGTTGCTAAGAATAGAATACGTTTGAACCTCAGAAGAGAACATTGAATACATTTTGACATATCATGATTCAGCCTTTAGTGAAATAGTATTTCATGCACGTGTTTCCTTTATTCTAGAAACAGATTAAAATATACTTATATTTTCCATTATTCCTTCCATTTTCTTTATTTCTTTGCAAAACACTTTTTATGCTTGATTCAGGTTGAATTCATGCATTTATAGCCAGCTGTGAGCATTACCCTGAATATGTGTTCTCTGCTGGATGCCAAGCTATCAGAGTCTCTTAAGATTGGCTATATTGGATTTACTAGAATAAAATAGAAAACAAAAATATAAAAGGACTATTTATATGCAATGGCCAAAATGTCCGTAGTTCAAAAATGCCTGTATATACATCTATACACACACATATACATGTGCATATACATCTGTGAAAATTATGTATATTTATAATCACTCACAAATACATCAATGAGCATATTTCTTTCTTTTTTTTTTTTTTTTTGTAGAGACAGAGTCTCACTGTACCGCCCTCGGGTAGAGTGCCGTGGCGTCACACGGCTCACAGCAACCTCCAACTCCTGGGCTTAAGCGATTCTCTTGCCTCAGCCTCCCGAGCAGCTGGGACTACAGGCGCCCGCCACAACGCCCGGCTATTTTTTTGTTGCAGTTTGGCCGGGGCTGGGCCTGAACCCGCCACCCTCAGCATATGGGGCCGGCGCCCTACTCACTGAGCCACAGGCGCCGCCCGCATATTTATTTCTTATCAAGAGAAAGTTTAAGGATGTTCACAACATCCATAATAGCTAATAATGGCTATATGCCCTACCATATGCCCTTTGCTGTATATGTGCTATTTCATTTAGGACTTTCAAAAATCTTCTGAGTTGGAAATTACTAATAACCCTTTTGTAAAGATAAAGAGACCAATGCTTTTATGGGTCAAGTACCTTTTCTATAGTTCTACACCTAGGAAGTGGCAAAGATAATTTTTTGCTCTAAAAAGGTCTGAGGTAAAGTAAGTATATATAGCAACATGCTGTATTTCTTTACAGCAACAAAGAAAATCAAATGAAAACTAGAGGATAGAGGATATGTAAGACAGTAAATTGATAAGAACAGATACTACACTTGACTTCAGCCAAAGGCAACCTAGAGAATGAAATCCTGTCATTTGCAGCAACACAGATGGAATTGAAGGTCATTTATATTACATGAAATAGGCCGGGGCAGTGTTTCACACCTGTAATCCTAGCACTCTGGGAGGCCACAACAGGCAGATAGCTTGAGAATGAGCAAAGGGAGAACCCATCTCTGCTAAAATCAGAAAGTTACCCAGGATTCTTGGTAGGTGCCAATAGTCTCAACTACCCGGGAGGCTGAGGCAAGAGGATCTTTGATCCCAAGAGTTTGAGGTTGTTGTGAGCTATGATGATGCCACAGAACTTCAGGGTGACAGAGATTCAGTCTCAAAAAAAAAAAGTTAAGTGAAATAAGCCCGACACAGAAAGACAAATATCACATGTTCTCACTCTTATGCAGGAGCTAGAAAATTGGAACTCACTGAGGAAGAGAGTAGAATGGTGGTTACCTGAGGCTGGGAGGGAAGGTGCTGACAGGATAGAAAAATATAGTTAAGGAGAAATAATAAGTACACTAGGGAATCATAGTGAACAACACTTACTGTATATTTTAAAAGAGCTAGAAAAGAATTAGAATGTTCCCAACACAAAGAAAACATACATGTTTGAGGTGATACATAGCCCAATTACCCTGATATGGTCATTACACACAAAATATTATAAACAGGTCTCAATACAGGCATATATCCCCAAAATATGTACTACCAATATGTACTAACAAAAAATTCATAAAAACAAAATAAAAGGGAAGTGAAGGAAGAAAACCAAGGCATGAATCTGTAATTAAAACAATAAGTTAACCTAAATTCTAAACCGAAAAAATTATTCTTTTTAAATGAACGATCACAAATTATGGTTGACCTTTTGGAATCTGCTACAAAATCTTGCCAGTTGTATATTTTATAAATTCTATGGTATTCAAAACACTCTGAATAACAATATTCTCAGAAACAAGACCAGTCATAAATTTCATTTGGATATATTCACTTTAAAAGAACATTCAGTTCAGGTAATACACAGTGTTCAAAGACAACAATGCACAAACAAAAAAATAAATCAAAGTACTACTTATTAGAACACATGAGTGTAGATTAATTTTCCAGAGCAATTTCTCAAGGCATCCCTCAAAGCAAGGCTCATCATCAGCCTGGTATGGCTGGGAAGGGAAACCAATACCTGGAAGGGGACGTGCACCTCGTGTGATTCAAGCACATCAAGTGGCAGAGTGTGCACTGTAATCCATCACCAACAACTTCTTTAGGAGAGGTTATTTTATCAGTGATGTACTATAGAAATGCCTTCACAAAAATGAAAAAGTACTTGGGTTAGTATAGTTAATGGTCACTGAGAGACCTCCAATGGATTCCTGTCATTGTACAGGATGTGGTCCCTCCTCTCTGAGATGAACCAAAGGTTTATCATTATCGTTAGTTAGGGAGGAAGCAACAACAACAAAAAAACTCACAATTAAATAAAAATAAATAAGAAGGATAATACAATATATTTGAAAATGCCTATGTACGAAAGTTATTGCACTCTTTTATTAGGGAATGTTCAGATATCTTTTCCTTCTCAAACACCTGGTTTTCCAAATGTCTCTAGAACAAAACACAGTACGAGAAGCAAATTACTAGATAAAACTGACCAATAGTAATAGCATTATGTGGTACTCTTAGCAAAAGGCTAGGAGAAAGAATAAAAAAAGATTACAAAAAATATAATAATTAATGTGGTTATATTTTTAAACATTCAAAAAAACAAAAATACACAATTTTAAAATATTAAACTTTAAATCACAGTAGTACATACACATTTAAAAATTAAACTGTACAAAGGATATAAAATAAAATTAACACTTTTATTTATTTATCACTAATCTATCCCTAAGATACTTCCTCATCAGAACTAATTATTTTCATTACTTTCTGTGGTCACTAACGTTATGCCCCCTGATTCCTACTTTACCTACTTCAGACAATGAATTTCATCACTCTGAGCTATGAAATGGGGACATTATTTACCATTCCTTTCTTTTCTCCTGGCTCTTTAGTTTCCTAAGTTTTGTTATTTTGATATCATTTTATGTAATTTTCTCTAAAATTATATAATCAAGGTTTATATCATTTCCATTTCATTCATTCCATTTCATACTAATTAAGTCTCTCTCTTGTCATGGTAGTAGACATTCTAAACTGTAGTGTGCATACACCTACATCAGAATGCCCCTGTCTTCTCACCAAAATGCAGATCCCCAGGTCTACCTGTAGGGATCAAATTAAGCAGATCTGAAATAAGGGGTAGGAATCTGTATTTGTAACTATTTCCTCAGGTAGTTCTATTGAATATTAAATACCCAGAAACATTTCTGAGTGCCACTCTGAAACTAAAACCGATGAAATATGTGTTATATAAACTTATGTAAATGCTCTCACTGGAGTAGAAATAGAGAAGATAAAACGCTATTAAAATCAGTAACTGAAAAGAAAATCTTGATGTATTCCAGGGGTAATGCATTCACTTTTGATTTCTTTCTACCTTGCTTCAGTTCTTGATCTTACTCAAATATTAGAGATTTGTGTCAAATGTATCCAATTTGGGGAAGCTCACTTCTTATTTTATTACTTATTTGGTGAGATTATGTATATCTCTAAATATCTTCTAATTTTGAATAATGCAATGCATTAAAATGTAGAATATTTAAAAAATAGCTTGTATGTATATGCTATCTTCACCCAAAATTCTCTGAATTTTTTTTAATTTGTTTTTATATGAGTACATTATGGTTGTATATATTTATAGAGTAACTATGATACTTCAATAGAGGCATACAATGTAAATTAATTAAATCAAGGTAACTGATGTATCCATCACCCCAGGCATTTATCATTTATGTTAAGAACATTCCAATTCTACTTTTTTAGTTATTTTAAGTACATTCTAACTTATTGTATATTATAGTTACTTTGCTGCTTAATCAAATATTTTTCATGCTATCTAATTAACTATATATTTAATGGTGCTGTCAATAAACTATTGTTCTGAAAGATATTGAAATTACCTATTCTTCCTCCCACCTCTTTTTACTCTTATCTCCAATATTAATTTATGTACTTATCATTACAAATTTTAAAACATCCGAATTTGTGGTTTCTGGCTGAATCTCACTTTTCAATGGCCTGCTTTTGATTTGTGTATATGTGGACTGTAGTTTGTTTCTTTACTTGTTCTCTTATGAAAAAAAGTGTGAGGTGAAACATTTTCAGTTTGTACTTAACTTTATTCAAACTATGTTATTTATTGCTTAGCTCTGTACTAAAACTGATTATTGTGAAATATTTGAGGTAAACATGCTTACCTACATCTCTCAGTTTTGTAAATGTGACTCTGTTTAGAGACAGTTAACTAAAATTTCAGTGTTTCTCTATTTTTTTTTTTTATTTTTTTTGTAGAGACAGAGTCTTACTTTATGGCCCTCGGTAGAGTGCCGTGGCCTCACACAGCTCACAGCAACCTCTAACTCTTGGGCTTAAGCGATTCTCTCGCCTCAGCCTCCCGAGCAGCTGGGACTACAGGCGCCCGCCACAAGGCCCGGCTATTTTTTGGTTGCAGTTTGGCCGGGGCTGGGTTTGAACCCGCCACCCTCAGCATATGGGGCCGGCGCCCTACTGATTGAGCCACAGGCGCCGCCCGTTTCTCTATTTTCTTAATGTCCAAAGATCTCATGAAAAATATTGTGATAGATTGATTCATGCCCCCCTCCCCCAAATGTGGTAGAGTCTCCACTATCTCAAAATGTCATTTTGTTTGAACCTTTGGAAATAAGGTTTTTCCGAAGGTAATCAAGTTAGGGTGAACTGATGGAGTTCAGAATGTACTATCCCCAAAGTGGCACCTTGGCATGTTGAATATTTTAAACTAAAGGCATTTGTGAAATGATATGTGCAGGAATGACTGTTAGACCTTCCCCGGAAAGTCATAAAATGTCGGATGGCTTTTCTGTCCCTTCCTTGAAGCAGGACAGAAAACCTTCAGGTGAGTAGTGCCCTCCTTATGCCCAGAGGAAAGGAGCGCCCTTACTTCTTAAATGAAGGGACACAGAGGAATCTGAAAAACCTGGTCTTCCTAAGTCCCCCCACTTTGTTATCCTTAACTCATTTTTCTTCTTGCCTGATTATGTTTCTCCATTAATTTCCATTTGCATCAATCCTGTGATAAAAATATTCATTCAAGTTTATCTGTTTCTTTGGGTCTTCATTTACTTGTGAAGACTCTCATGTAACATCAAAGTTATATTAAATAAGTCTGTATGCCTTTATTACTTTAATCTGTCTTTTGTTACAGGAGCCTCAGCCAGTGAATGGGTGGAAGGAAAAAAATATTTTTCCTCCCCTCCTAAGGTTATAAAGGAGGGTCCTGATGCAATATGACTGTCATTCTTTTTTTTTTTTTTTTTTTTTGACTGTCATTCTTATACAAGAAAAACTTTGGACACAGAAACACACACTCATGTAGAGAGAACATTGTGAGCACGGAGAGAGTACTACAAGACAAGGAGACCCAGAGAAGCTCCTTCCCCAAACGCCAGGGGAAGGAACTGACAACCGTTGAGAACTTGATCCCAAACTAACAGCTTCCAGAACTGTAAGACAATAAATGTCCATCATTTATCCTACCCAGTTTTTATTCTTTGTTCCTAGAAGTCTTAGCAAGCTAATCTAAATGTGCTTGTTTTGTATAACATTTTAATGGGAGTTTATTTCACGAGTCAAATTTTCTATTTAATTAGAAGTTCGTTTCAGGTTAATTGTCCTTCAGTATGATTTCATCTTTCTTGATCTTCCTCGAATTACTCAAAAGCTTTGGTCAACTGATTAATACTAATTGTTCAACGTTCTAAGAAGTTAATCTTTGTTTGACTGTTTAATACGACCTTAGGCATGACAACGTGGAAGCATGCACACTGATTTGATATTTGGATTGAAAGGCTGTGAGTTATCTTTAAGGTGAGTCAACTAGCTATGTATATTTCCCTGTTACAAACCCTCAATACCTTCCCATTTTTTTCCCTGTTTATCTTTTCTCCAAAATAATTTTACACTACTTTTCTGCTAGTTACTGAGAAGTTTATCGAATACATTTCTTTTTCTTTCTTAAACATAAAGTACGTTTAAAGGATTTGGAAATAAAAAGATAAGGGGTAGAACATGAAAGTAAAACACAAATATATTCAAGTGAGAGGGAGGAGGAGATGAGAAAAGGGATAGAGAGGAGGGAGAGAGTGAGATTAGCAAGTTCTCACCTAACTTGCACAGTGTAAGGGTATCTAGCCCACCCTACGGTGAAGGGCTCAACTACCACTTGAACTTTACCTTAGAAATAAAAACAACATTTGCATTCTCATATTAATCTGAAAAAAAAGATACGTGGTAGATATAATCATTGAATGCAAACTCTTCAAAAAATGAGGTGTCTTTTATTGGAATAATTTCCTATAGATGCTACCAATTTGCAAGTATATCAAAGATGTGCAAGTTGTGGCTTCTGTGCTTAAGATGCAGACCAGCACAGAACAGGTTCTTTTTCTTCTTTGCAATGATTACTAGCCTAGGAGTTTATAATTATCTTTTATAATGTGTGACATTTGAAGCTTTCATATTTTAACAATATTATCTAAATCATATTGGAATTCTCAAAAGAATGAGTTCTGATTCTTTCTCTTAATTTGTCATTAATCTAGTTGCTTTTCTGTTCTCTGACTTAATTTGCTCAGCATGAAGACAAAAATATATGCGAAGGTTGTTTTTTTTTTCTTTCTTTTTTTTTTTTAAATAATTGAGTCAGGTTAAAGTCTAAAAGTATTATAAATCTTTCACAGATCTGTATAATATTTACAAATATGTGATATGTCTTTCAGTCTACTTAAAGTTAGGTATAAAACTTCTGTACTTTAAACTTCTATAATTAGTCTTGTAGCTAAACAATTTATATAATTTTTTTAAAGTTTTCTTTACTCACCTCTACTCTTTTTCAAAGCAAAAGGGTTATACAATTTTATAAATGTATTTTTCTAATAAGTAATGATAATATATGCCATGGTTTATATGTCTGAATTTAAGAAATGCATACATTTAACATTGCTTTGATATTTGCTTGAAGGGAAAATAATAGACTATTCAGTGGATGATGAGACTTTGATCACATTCCTTCTTGTTAGTCTAAGTGGTTACATTTGGTCCCCAGAAACATTTTCATGTATATCAGATAACCAGACAATTGTTTTACCCATTAAGATATTGCATTTTCCCTTCCTTAACTTAATTTCTTGTAACAAGGCTATTTTTCAGGGTATTGAAATTTTTTATAACATGGAGAAATACATGCTCTATTACTTCTTTACAAAGTCATTTGCATATAAATGAGCTCCTTCTCATCCTTGTCTATTGTCTTCATTCTGCAAACATTTGCATATAGCAGGTCTTTCAGACAACATATTAAGTTCAAGCACAAAAATAATGTGCAGTGTTGCATTTTGGGAAATGGTGATGCAATGCTACTCCTCTTTTTTTTTTTTCTTTTTTTTTGCAGTTTTTGGCAGGGGCTGGGTTTGAACCAGCCACCTCCAGTATATGGGGCTGGCGCCCTACTCCTCATTTTTTGAGTTTTCTAGACTTCTCTAGAGTCAGAGACTATACACACTAAGATAAAAAAAATCAGAATTAAAGAAGAAAAATAGATTCAGAACCTAAGCAAAAGAGGGCCTCAAGACTTGTACTGTAAAAGTAAACTTTCCACTTATTGTTAACTTACGTGCTGGAAGTTTGAAGAATTCAATTTGATTCTTTACTTTGTAATCAATTAACTGAGTAATAGTACAGATCTTTATTTTCTTTACTGGTACAGATTTCACTATGGATATTCTTTTATAAAAATAGTGCTACTATATTTATATTTATGATACAATTTTACTTTCATCAACACAGTGATTCTGACTACCCTGTGCTGAATATTCATGGTAAAAAATATAAAGTCAGTCAAAATGTATCACTAAAAATTTTATTTATTCAATTATTTCACTTTTATACATCCATTTATATATTTACAAAATTGTTTTAATTATGATGCAGTTTCTGGCTTAATATTTTTTGTTTTTAGCATATATATTTTACCCTGTTTCCCAAAAAATAAGACATCCTCTGAAAATAAGACCTACTTACAGGAAAGATTAAAACATCCCTGAAAATAAGACCTAGCACATCTTTGGGAGCACAGACACTGTCTTATTTTCGGGGAAACAGGGTAATTATAAGATTAACAAATAAAAATTACAAGATATAAAAGATGCAAAGGACATGAAAGAAGTTAAGCGCTACCCTTTATATTTAGCTCCCATTCCAGATTTCTGACTATGATTTAGGGATTATTATTATTGTCATTGCTATGGGGGGGTCCCATAATTCCCTCATTAGAAGACCCAAGCCAATGTTGGCACAAATAACAACATGGACTCACACATGCGGACACACATGCGCACACACACACACACACACACACTCTCTGAAACAAGCCTCTATCTGGCAGTCCTCTCATTTTGCCTGTAGTCACATTTTACTACTAAACACCACAAGCCATTTTCACAAATAAATTTTTAAAATATTACAATGGCTATATTTTAAATTTTCCCAAAGTATTATTTTCCCATAGTATTATTAATAAAATATGCAGAAAATCACTTCTAACACGGGTTAGGTACCTGCTTTTTGGTGTTGGTTTATCTCCTTCAGTATTTTCTGTTTATTGCTTTCTTTGGAAAGGCATGATAACTTGGCTTTTTTGAATTTAATGTCCCGATCTTTTCTTCCAGCTATTGCCTTTCAAGGTATCTAAAGTATTCCTTGATCACACCAGTGATTAAACTGATCTCACCTCAGAGGTTGCTTCTTATCTATGTGTGTGTGGCAGTCTGCACACAGAGTGGAAATAGAGAAAAGAGATGCTTGGTAAAGATAGTTTATCCTGAAGCGTCAGGAGGCTTGATATATTTTTCATACCCATTACATGAAAATAAAAGATGACTTGGAGAATATTGAGGCAACTTCCTACCTCTCAGAGAAATAGATTATAAACTGTCATGTATTTTCTATGAAATTCTTTCACACTGTATGAAAAGTTATAATGATATATTGAAGAAGTAGTATCACTTCTAGCATTATACACCAATAAAATAATTAGAAATTCAGAATCATGAACAAAGATGTTACATTGTCATTTTGTTACATCGTCATCCATTTCTCCATCAGTTGTTGGGGAAAGATAAAGTTGTTTATCTTTCTTTATAAAAAATTATAAAGAAATATAATCAGAGAAGTTATCTGTGTTCCAAACTAGGACAAGTAAAGTTGCTCTTAAACAACTGTAAGTCATTTTGGCATTTACAGTGGCCACTGGTAACCCTGGGTGAGGAGTCGCTGCTCCTCCCCACTCATCCCACAGGGAAGTTCTCTCCCACACATACTGATTTTAATGTTAAGTATGCATTTAATAAGAGAATGAAAAAATAAGTTCTATAATATCTTTTTTCAGAGTTCTCAAAACATCCTCCTACAGAAGGTTCACCTAAGGCCAATGGGACACTATTCCAGAGGCACGATTCATCTACCCACCCTGTAGGCCAGGCATCTAGGGATTCCCAGAAAAAGAAGCAGAGTGTTAAAAACGTAGGGATCAAGCCCAGGGAGCTTTCCCAACATGAAATGTTAAAATACTTCCCAAATTTTTATATTATGCTAATGCAAAGATGGGGAAGTCACTCTATTCTAGATAATCCATTCATTACCAATGTCATTCTAATATGCATTCTGCTGATTAACTAATTTCATCAATAAACTCATTTCTGTTATAGATTATACAAAGCCTCTGGTGCAGATGTCATACAGATAGCGAAATTACTCAATGGAGCATCTCTGTAATGTGGTATTTCTGATATGTGCTAGTTGACTATGGACTGTGAATTATTGATTTAGAAACCAAAAAGCCCTAGAACACAGATTACACAATATAAGACATTGTGAAGAATTCTAAAATTAATTGCATACATTAAAATATATATACAATTTTATTCAAAGACCTAATAAAATTATATACATATACACTATAATTTGAGATATATTAAAATATGTAAGTATAAATTATTACTAGAAAAAAATGCACATTAAAATTGTTAGATTGTGATTTTTATTTTCTTCCTTATATATTTTCTTGTCTAGAAATCCCTTAATAAATAAATACTATAAAATGAATAGAGAAACTATTAAATATATTACTTAAACTGAAAATACATGGAGTAGGAGAGGAGGGTCTCATAACTAGTACTCCAGGTAACTGGAAACTTCCAACTTGATCCTTTGCCGCGGACCGCCAGTCGAATGAGTCTCAGTCCGAGGGCTTTCAGGGCGAGAACGGCTCAGGTTGATTGAAAGGGCGACGCAGGAAAATGACAAACTGCCACACACCAAGGATGGTGAAGAAAGCAGTTGTACTTTACTGATTTTTAGGCATGGTATTTATACATTTTTGACAATGTCTTACAAACTACAAAAGATATTTTTATGACTTGCTGATGCTTACAAAGTTCTTATCGAGTTTTGTAGATGGGAGTAGTCAACTGTCTTTTCTTAGACAATGTTTCTGCCCGTAAGGGGGAACAAAGGACTGCTGCTTATCAGCAGTTACTCTTTTACTTCTCTTTATCTATGTTTAAACCTTCTTTCTTTGTAAAACTGCTTTGTTCACATTTTGTATTTTTATATTTTTATATTTGATTATGATTTTTATGTTGTTAGTGAATTGATAGTGAATTATGTATATGTTTTAAGTGTATAGTGACAAAATTATAGAGAAAGCAATTTCATAGAAAACTTATTTCAAAGAAACAGTTTCAAAGGGACATAAGGTAGAGATAAGAGACCGGAGGGAGCGGGTATCTGGTAGGAACATCTTAACTTATCATCCCTGCATTCTCTTGATACATTGTTTCAATTAACTGACCTTTATGGTGGGAACGTGTTCCCTTGGAGACATTTAGTCTCCATTGTATAGATGAAGTCATGGATTAGTAAGTCATTATGTTTATTCTTAGTTTCTGAGGACATTCAAGCAACAATTAACCATTCAACTCAACAAACAAGTTTCAAACAGGTTTCAGGGTAAAGGTTATTCAGGCCTTTATGCCGCACCTCATGAATTCTTACGTTCACTAAAAGGCATGCTAGGCAACTTATGCGCTGCTGTTGCAGGCCAGGGGGACCGGGGGCAACGCTCCGGGGAGCACTCACCGCCTTACCACAGTTTTTACAACGCGGACAGAGCCATCCCGCCACGGCTTGATGCCGGGGGTGCGGCATTTCCCCCTTTTTTGTTAATGAAACGTAGCTCAAAGAGGTCTTGGCGAACAGCCTTTAAGGAGGAAAAGACACAACGAAGGAGACAAGGTAACAGTAAAACAACACAGAATATCAAGCATCCAATAATGACAATAAACACAATGTACTGAATCCAGGATACAGGATTTAAAGATTTAAGATTGTCAGAGAGGGATTGAGCCAGTGAATCAAGAGAAGTGCTAGGTAAATGAGCTTTACTGATGGCAGTGATATCTTTTTGAAGAGTATGTAAATCATGTGTAATATCATTGTCCTTCCAGACACCCTGTAGATGAGCTTTAGTTTTGTCCCAGGAAGTGGACATATTATAAGGTAAAGGAGTTACACAAATAGCAGGAAAGGCAGAATGACATCTGGTTTGAAGTTTATGTTGTATAAACTTTATATCTTGTCCTAAGGCTAAAACTACTTCTTCTAGGATGTTAAGTTTTGCTTCAAGTTTATTATCTATGCTGGCTTGAGTCATTAAAGCTAGAGTTATGTTGCTGCTGAGAGAATTAACAAAGTGAGCTGTGTGAACTTCTTGAACCAAAGCAGTAGTGGCTACCGCAAATGTTGTGACTATAGAAATTAAAGCTAAAATACCGAGAATCAAAGCAGCCACAAACCTCTTAGGTCGAATTAATTGATTAACAGTATGTAAAACTTGTAAAGCAGAATTATTATACCAAGGATCATCTTGTAAATCAACAGGTAATAGTACATAAGAGGGTCTTTTAACAATTAAAACAGAATTAAACAAGCGTTCATTGAATAAATCAGTAGAAGTAAGACAATTTGTAACTTTACAAGCGGTACAAGAAATATGATAAGAATTTTTAGATTGTGTAATAGTTAGATACTTATTTGGAGTTAAAAGTAGAGCATATGGATATCTAACACAAGTTCGTATTGATATTGGATTAGGTTTAGGCATATTAGGTTTCTTTTCTAAAATTAAGTTGGATGCAGCAACAAGTCTAAATAAATCATAGTGTATTTGAGTTCTATTGTTGTATTGAGCCACCCATATGGGCTTAACTAAACCAGGTGTGAACCACCTCCGTACTGGCTGAGGGGAACCAGACCATTGATACTTATGATATTTATCCAATTGATTAGATAAATATTTGTTATGATCATAGCAGGAAGTAGGAGAATAATCCCAGATAATTGTATTAGAATTAATGGGAGAATGTTTGTTAGCAGCGTCTGGGAATCCGCAAGAAAGTTAAGTAGGGGTTTTTGTCAAAGAGGATTCCCAGAATTGATTTTTATTTCTATATTTTTCTTTACAGTTAGGGAGAGGTAATGAGTTAACAGATAAACAGGTTTCATTATAATTAGGACTTCCAATAGTTTGTAACTCATATTCCCAAACATAACGTCTATTTGCATCATGAGGATCAGGAGCATCAGATAAAAAGACTCTGTAACTTGTGGGTAAACAAAAAGGAGGCGTTTTGCCTTTTAAAGTAAAACAAATAGGCAAGGAGTCGGCTTTGCCAGTGAAATTAATTAAAGCCGCAGCATGATGTCTGGATTCTGAGTCAGTTAAACCTCCTAAGCGGATAGAATCATTAGAAAGAATTTTTATGGGGTCTGGATCTAGCCAGCCCACAGGGTGTAGCAGAGGAGGATTAGGAACATAAGACCAATAAGCTGCAGTTTCTACCGTAGGAATAGAAATTAATGATAAAAAGGCAATAAAGTACATTGTTGGAGTTAGAGGGTTGTGTTGAGATATGAGAAGTTGTTTAGCTTGTTTCACCAGGGTGCGGATCCGTGTCCATGTGATTTTTGAGGGTTTCGGTGAAACTTTCACAGTCGTCTTCATCTGTGCAGATAGGATCTTCATCCGCCGCAGGCGTTGTCTTCTGCGCCGGGGTCTCCGGAGGAGCCGGTTTGATGAGCCGGTCTGGAATCCAGACGGGAGAGTCGGCATCCTGTGGAAATATGCAAGCATAGCCTCGTCCGGAGGTTAACAATACATCAGGGCCTTTCCATTGGCCCGATAATAAATCTTTCCAAAGAACTTTAGGAAGGGTGGCAGCCGATTGTGGCTGCCAATGGGAGAGAGCAGGGGTTAAATTGTTGGAGTTTACATTAAGGTGATTTAGGACGAATAAAGCATGGGTTAAAATATGATGAGGAGAGAAATATTTATGAGCTTTTTGTAGGCGTTCAATTTGTAATTTTAATATTTGATTAGTTCTTTCAACAATCGCCTGACCCTGAGGATTATAAGGGATCCCCGTAGAATGAGCAATTTTCCACTGTATACAAAATTGTTCAAATGCTCGAGAGGTATAAGCTGGAGCATTGTCTGTTTTTAATTGATGAGGAACACCTAGCTGCTGAAAGCAGTAAAATAGGTGTTGTACAACATCTTTGTAGGCCTCGCCAGGTCTTGCAGAGGCACAGATAAAATGAGAAAAAGTATCAACAGTAACATGTACATATTGTAATTTTCCAAAACTAGACACATGTGTTACATCCATTTGCCATAATACATTGGGGCGTAAACCCCGAGGATTAACACCAAATTTTAAAGGATGATGAGTAACAGGACAGGATTTACACTTTAAGACTATTTGTCTTGCCTGTTCTCTAGTAATTTGAAACATTTTTCTTAATGCGTTAGCATTTTGGTGATGTAAGGCGTGGCTTTCTTCAGCGTCGGCCACTGATGCCACTATAGTACGTGTTAATAAATCTGCAGTGGCATTTCCTTGGGCCAAAGGGCCAGGTAAGTTAGTATGTCCTCTTATGTGACCAATATAAAATTGATTATTCCTTTGCTGAATTAAAGTTTGTAGTTTCTTTAATAAAGGTAGAATAGTTGAGGTTCCTGTTAAAAGAGCAGTTTCAAGAGCTGGAAAAAGAGAAGCAATATATTTTGAATCTATATACAAGTTAAATTTTTGTTTGAAATTATTAAAGGCCGAGATTAGAGCCCATAATTCTGTTTGTTGGGCAGAGGCTTGTGCGACCTCTTTAATAAGAGGAGACAGGCCTGGGCTAAAAACTACGGCTCGACCTGTAGAGGAGCCATCTGTGAACAAGGTTATTGCGTCAGACAGAGGCTGTTTGGAACACATAAGAGGAAATATAAGTGAAACTGTTTTTGTAAATTCAATTAAAGGATGTTTAGGATAATGGTATAAGATTTGACCTGCATAGCCTTGTAAGGCCAATACCCAATCATCATTATTTTGAAATAGTTGTTCCACTTGAGTTTTATTATAAGCAGTTACAATTACATGAGGATCTTTACCAAATAATTCCCGTGATCTTTTTCTTCCTTTATCAATTAATAAAGACACCAGGTATGGATAATCAGCAACAATCTTTGTCTGAACATGTGGTAAATGAATCCATTCTAAAATACCTTCCTGCCATAGGCAAGCTGTAGGAGTATACTCAGTAGAAAAGATGAGTAAAGACCATGGGTTTTGATAATTAATTTGTTTAACCCTAGCTTGAGTTAAAGCCTGTTCAACAACTTGTAAAGCCTGCAAGGCTTCTGGAGTTAAATGTCTAGGGGAACGGGGATTAGAGTCTCCCTGTAAGATAGTAAACAAAGGACTAAGGGTTCCCGTAGTAATCTTCAGAAAAGGTCGAATCCAATTTATTTCTCCCAGTAATTTTTGATAATCATTAAGAGTTTGTAATTTATCTCTCCTTATTTGCACCTTTTGAGGTGCAATATAGTCAGAGTGAATCCATTGTCCCAGATAACTTAATGGTTTATCTCTCTGAATTTTCTCTGGGGCAATGACTAAGCCAAATTTAGTTAATTGTTCTATAGCCTTTTCTAGCATTAGCTGTACTTTTGGCAGCTCAGGATGAGCTAGCAAGATATCATCCATATAATGAATTATGTAAGCACTAGGAAATTGTTTTCTCAGTGCTGCTAATGCAGCCGCCACAAATTTTTGGCATAAGGTAGGGCTGTTTTTCATGCCCTGTGGTAAAGTTTTCCACTGATATCTTTTAAACGGTTCCTGTAAGTTTAGAGAAGGAACACTGAAAGCAAAACGAGGACAGTCCTCAGGATGTAAATTAATAGTAAAAAAGCAGTCTTGCAGATCTATAATTATAAGTGACCATTGTTCTGGTACTGCTACAGGAGACGGAAGCCCAGGTTGAAGGGAGCCCATGTCTTCCATAATGGCATTTACTGCTCTTAAATCTTGTAAAAGTCTCCATTTGCCAGATTTTTTCTTAATGACAAACACAGGAGTGTTCCATGGACTAGTGGATTCCTCTAAATGACCTTTATCTAATTGTTCTTGTACTAAAATTTGTAATGCCTGTAACTTTTCTGTTGTTAGGGGCCACTGACTAACCCACACAGGAACATCTGTTAACCATTTTATCTTACAGGCATAGTTTTCTGCAGTGGCCCCTATGAAAAACACTGATCGTTCAGTTGATCCCCTGTGACTAGTTTCATGTCTAGGACATGTAAAAGATCTCGTCCCCATAAAGTATAGGGTAGAGAGGGTAACACATAAGGTTGAAAGTAAATTTTCTTGTCCTTATATTCACATAACAAATGAGATGTACTACGCATGACACCAGAAACAGAACCGAGACCAACTAAAGAAGACCCAGTTCGATGAACCGGCCAGGATCTCGGCCAGTCGGAGGCAGCAATGCAGGTTACATCAGCGCCTGTGTCCATCAGGCCCTTAATGGGCCTGCCTTCTATTTTCATTTTTAACATCGGTCTATCATATAAATCATGTATAAGAGCCACACAATCTTTATCAGTAAATCCAAACTGTCCCTCTCCCCTGGCATCATGTAAGTGATAAGTGGGGAGTGGTATATATGGCAACAATAGTAATTGAGCAATTCTTTGTCCCTTATGAATTTGTGTAGTTTCTACTAGAGACTTTACCATGACTTTAATTGTATTTTCAGTATCAGAATCGATTACTCCTGGAACAACTTCAAAATGTTTGGTGTAATTGGAACTTCGTCCCAATATAACACCAACAGTACCTGGTAATAACTTTCCTTTTATTCCTGTGGGAACTAACACAACACCATCATGTTTGGATATGATTATATCTTTAGAACTGGCAAGGTCTAAGCCTGCACTGCCAGGAGTCCCACGTGGGAGATCATGAATTGTCCATTCAGGTGGTATACAATTAAGAGTAGATGTGGGCTCTAACTTAGGTCGTACTGCGGTAGAAGCAGGAGACTCTCCCTTGGAGTCGGGGCTAGGAGAACGCCCCTTATCTAGTTTTTTGTCTGGTTGGTATCAATAAAGTTAGCACCCTTGTCTGACAAGGGGGTTCCATCTTTATGAAATTTAGATTTACATTCATTTTTCCAGTGCCTGCCCTTCTTACAACGAGGGCATGGTCCCGGGGGTAATCCACGGGACTTATTATTATTATTATTAGCACCGGTGGATTTCTTACAATCCTTCTGTATATGACCTGGCTTCCCACAGTTATAACAAGTGGGTAAGTCATGTGGGGGATTACACCCAAAACATGTATTACTGGGGTCTCTATCAAAAGCACCTTTAACATATGAACTAAATTTTTGACCCCGCATAGCTGCAGCAAACGCCATTCCCTGGACAATTGCTGGTGAGGCATCCATGCATGCTTTAATATAATCTTGTAAGGTACCTGTTTTCCTGAGTGGACGTATTAAGTCCTGACACAGCGTATTTGCATTTTCCCAAGCTAATTGCTTGAGTAATAATTCTGTGCCTTCTGATGGTGGAAGCATTCTATTAATAGCTTCTTCCAGGCGAGAAATAAAGTCAGGATAGGACTCTTCCATACCCTGTTTTATGCCTGCTAAAGTTGTGCCCTTGGTTCCCGGAGGAGGTATTTTTCGCCAAGCGGAGACTGCATTATGGCTGACTATCTCTAAAAATTGTCGGGGTAGTTTAATTTGATTTTCAAAAGAAGCAAATTCATCTGTCCCTAGAAGCATGGACAGCGTGGGCTGTGCTTTTCTTCCTACATGTTGATTAATACTTTCTCTACATCTATCTTCATACTCTGTTCTCCATAAAATATAATCACCTGGGGAAAGCGTGGCTTTGGCCGTTTGCTGCCAATCATACGGGGTAAGCCATTGACTGCTAATTGATTCCACAATTTGTAAGGTATAAGGGGCAGAAGCTCCCGATGTACGGACAGCCTGTTGCAGTTCTTTAAGCGTCTTTAACGACAGAGGTTCCCAGGTGGGTGGTGCCCTATCCTCAGTGGGAAAGCGTACCGGGAAAGCAAATGTAAAATCTCCCTGCTGACGGGCTTCTCGCACCGCCGCTTGAAAGCCCGCGGGCGGCGGAGGGAGACAAGGAGGTACGCGGGGAAGCGGAGCTTGTGAGGTTGTCTTAGATGTGACTTTTGGGACACGAACAGCCGGGTAAGCTCGGCGGGGGTGAATAAAATCATTCATTCTGTCCCTCTCATCTGGTTTAGTAAATTCATCGACCACATCCCACTCGTCACTGTCTGAGGAATTATCGACCGGTGGGAGTGGTGGTAGAATGTCTTTGAGCGTTGGAGCCGAAGGGACAACGCTCTCAGTGTTTGGTACCGGTTCAGGATCTTTAAGAACCTCGGGGGGAACCTCATCAGGAATCGGTGCCCCTTTAGATTCAGGATCACCAACCTCCGAATCAGTTTCTCTTATAAATGCTTCTAAAAAGGTATTGTCAGCTAAAAGTTCTCTAACTTGTAACCATAAAGGAAAAGCCTGAGGGGGCAAGACCTTCTCTCCATGTTCTTGCATGTATTTCCGCATTTCGCGTCCCACTCTCTTCCAGTCGGAGAGAGAGAGAGAGCCTTCCTCCAGAAACCAAGGACTAACCAACTTTATGAAATGCATAAGCTCCTCCAACCGTTTGAGAGACACATGAAAACCATTTTTTTCTAACAAACGCTGTATCATGACACTGAGCATGTGTTCTTCCTTACCCAATGTATGCCCCATGTTGTCCTGCGGATTACTCACACTTAACCGGTCAGCCTTTACCGGCGGGACTGCAGCTCCCTGGTGAGAGTCGCCTTCAATCTGAAAAAAGAGAGAAAAGAAAGAAAAAGAAAGATCACCTGTCCTTCAGGTCCCTGTTCGAGGCGCCAGCTGCCGCGGACCGCCAGTCGAATGAGTCTCAGTCCGAGGGCTTTCAGGGCGAGAACGGCTCAGGTTGATTGAAAGGGCGACGCAGGAAAATGACAAACTGCCACACACCAAGGATGGTGAAGAAAGCAGTTGTACTTTACTGATTTTTAGGCATGGTATTTATACATTTTTGACAATGTCTTACAAACTACAAAAGATATTTTTATGACTTGCTGATGCTTACAAAGTTCTTATCGAGTTTTGTAGATGGGAGTAGTCAACTGTCTTTTCTTAGACAATGTTTCTGCCCGTAAGGGGGAACAAAGGACTGCTGCTTATCAGCAGTTACTCTTTTACTTCTCTTTATCTATGTTTAAACCTTCTTTCTTTGTAAAACTGCTTTGTTCACATTTTGTATTTTTATATTTTTATATTTGATTATGATTTTTATGTTGTTAGTGAATTGATAGTGAATTATGTATATGTTTTAAGTGTATAGTGACAAAATTATAGAGAAAGCAATTTCATAGAAAACTTATTTCAAAGAAACAGTTTCAAAGGGACATAAGGTAGAGATAAGAGACCGGAGGGAGCGGGTATCTGGTAGGAACATCTTAACTTATCATCCCTGCATTCTCTTGATACATTGTTTCAATTAACTGACCTTTATGGTGGGAACGTGTTCCCTTGGAGACATTTAGTCTCCATTGTATAGATGAAGTCATGGATTAGTAAGTCATTATGTTTATTCTTAGTTTCTGAGGACATTCAAGCAACAATTAACCATTCAACTCAACAAACAAGTTTCAAACAGGTTTCAGGGTAAAGGTTATTCAGGCCTTTATGCCGCACCTCATGAATTCTTACGTTCACTAAAAGGCATGCTAGGCAACTTATGCGCTGCTGTTGCAGGCCAGGGGGACCGGGGGCAACGCTCCGGGGAGCACTCACCGCCTTACCACAGTTTTTACAACGCGGACAGAGCCATCCCGCCACGGCTTGATGCCGGGGGTGCGGCAATCCTTCAGTTGTGTTAAGAGTCCACTAAGTCAGGATCATTGCACTGAGTTGACTTCAGTTTATAAATAGACGACCTCCAATCTTTCATTTCTTTCTCTTTTTATTCTGTCCTTGTTTGTTTCTGTTAAGGAGAACAGTGTTGCTGTAAGGGAAAACATAAATTAAAAATAAGAGGCTTAATTTTCCCCATAGAAAATAAAGGAAGGAATTTCCCTGTTTGTTTCTGTTGGTGGTGGTGGTGTTCTTAGAAAACTTGTAATTTTCTCCAGAAAACTTTTACTATTACTTTTAAGTGTTTTGTGTTTTTCTGAAATGTATGTAAAACTACATATGTCTTTTGTCAGTCTTTTTCTGATTAATATGAGGGTATAGGTTACATTTCTTACGTATTACATTTCTTTTTTTCTTTTTTTGGAGAGACATAGTCTCACTTTATCACCCACAGTAGAGTGCCATGGCGTCACATAGCTCACACCAACCTCCAACTCCTGAACTTAGGCGATTGTCTTGCCTCAGCCTCCCGAGTAGCTGGGACTACAGGCACCCGCCACAACACTGGGCTATTTTATTGTTGTAGTTTTGGCCAGGGCTGGGTTTGAACCTGCCACCCTGGGTATGTGGGGCCAGCACCCTGCCCACTGAGCCACAGGCACCACCCAGGTATTACATTTCTTAGGTAAAGTTCAAGTTGCAGTTGAGCCACTCCCCAGGGGGTGTCCTGGATACCCTTACATTGTACACCTTAGGGAAGAGCTTACCAATCTCCCTTCCTCCTCCTTATTCCTCTTCCCCTGCCTCCCACCTCATGTCTTTCTCAAGGACCTGGGAACCATCTCTTTGTAATATAAACAACCAAGGAAGACAGTACTACCCCTTCCCATTTTGTGTGTGAGGGTACGACTCTGACTTCAGCTGGCTTGTGTCTGTACTCTGTACATTGCAAAACTACCTTCTTTCATAAGGTTTGTTTTTCCTTTGAATAATGTTACTCAACTAATCGATAGCTGCCCCCAATTACCACGTTAATTTAGAATGAACTACATGTGACAAATGATGGTGTCAATTCCTCTTACTTGATGGCTAGTTACTGGATGTAACAGGTTGCCTCTGCTTAGCTGTTATAAAAAGGTGAGATTTCTTTCTGTCTTTGCAATCTTTTAGCAGATTGCCTGTCATGTACATCACATTCTTGTCTAATGGATTTTCAACAATAAGATTGTCTTCTCTTTTACTTCTGTGGAGATATTCTGTGTTGGGAGAAGGTTTGGGTTTTAATTATATTTCCTCAGTAACACATACTTTCAAAATTATTTTTTAATATGTTTTTAAATCTATCATTTATGAATAGCATTTCTTCTGAGAAATCACCAGCCACAGACATGTTTGTTCTCAAATCTGCTTTTTTTGGCTTACTTTTGAGTTTTGTTTTTATACCTACGTGTGTGTCTGGGTATTGATGTGATGGAAAAATACAAATTGTAAAATGTCAAAGAATATAAAAAAGGACATAAAAAGAGTTAAGCTGTATCATCTCTACACTTCACACTCAGAAACTCCACTGCTCTGAGATAACCAAGGCAACCAATTGGCACTTTCTTCACACCCTTCTCCATTCATCTATAATTGCAATCTGTGTAGTATTAGACTACTGATAATTTTATTATTTTAATCAATTAATTAATTCATTTTTTTTTTTTTTGAGACAGAGCCTCAAGCTCTTGCCCTGGGTAGAGTGCTGTGGCATCACAGCTTACAGTAACCTCCAACTCTTACCTCAGCCTCCCAAGTAGCTGGGACTACAGGCACCCACCACAACCCCCAGCTATTTTTTGGTTGTAGCTTTCATTGCTATTTGGCAGGCCCAGGCTGGATTTGAACCTGCTGGTTCTGGGGTATGTGGCTGGCGCCTTAGCTGCTTGAGCTATAGGTGCCGAGCCAGAATACTCATAATTTTAGAATGTCATGAGTGTAATAATTTGATAAAGTAAATTTATAAGCCCCTCCTTCTCTATTCATAGGGCTTTTGATAGTGTAAAAGAAAAAGTTACACCACACAGGATTAAACAGGAAGACTATTTAATATTACTGCAGTGGGAGACAGGGATTGAATTAAACTCTGTAGAAGCAGAAGACTATGTGTCTTTGCTAATCAACACTCAAAAGTTAGGCTTCTACCTTCTCACAGAAACTTTTATATAGCAACTCCTTACCTTTCTTGATGATTGCAATCTAAGGGAATGGCTCCTAGTTTCTGGAGAAAGATATTTCTGTGTTTTAAAACTGGCAAGAAATTAGGAAGTTAGGAGAAGATTTACATCTGAAAGGGGTGTAAAGCAAAATTTTAAGATTTCAAGTTTCCTAAAATAAATGTTCTATACAAAGAGGTCAAGGACCAATAGTAGGGAAAACACCTGTCTAACATTTAGTGAAGCTGAGGGAAATAAGAGGACTATCTTGGCCTATAGTTTGTCAATGGAAAAGAAGCCATATTCTGAAAAATAATTTAAGGAGGTTTATTCTGAGCCAAATTTGAGGACCATCACCCAGAGACACACCCAAGAAGCCTTGAGCAAGTGGACTGGCTATGATGGGGTTACAATTTGATTTTATACATTTCAGGGAGACAGGAAGTACAGGTAAAGTGATAAATCTATATGTGGAAGGCATACACTGCTTAGGCCAGAAAAGGTGGGACATCTTAAAGCAGGAGGCTTACAGGTGTTAGGGGGATTTAAAGATTGTTTGGTTGACAGTTGGGTAAAAGAGTTAGGGTTTGTCTAAAAGACCAGGAGTTAGTGGAAAGGAATGCTTAGGTTAAGTGAAGGCAGTATGTTAATCAGAGACAAATTACCAGATATATGCCCAGATACAAGTGGTATTTTATGTATATTGAAGACTTGAAGGTGTGTCATGCATAGCCTTAGCCTGTTAATGAGTTAGACAAAATGTATCTTTGAAGGGAGAGGGACATGATAAGGCATGTCTGATCTCCTTTTTCATGGCCAGGAACTCAGTTTTAGGGTATCTCCATGGCCAAGAGTTGGTCCGTGAATTCATTCTTCAATTTCTAAGACCAAAGAGCTGGCAAAGAAATTCCAGTGACACAATAATAAGTCATCTGCTGGGGCTTGAGGCAGCCTTAAGATTTTTTTTAGAGCACAAATAATAATCTGATTAGAGTTGTGAAATGACCTGGTAGAAAATGATAAAATGTCAGCAGGCATCAGGTAGTATATGTAGCAATATACTTAGCTTTTTTTCAAAATGTACATGATTCCCTATAAATCTATGACATTTGTGGCTAATAGCTGAAATGTTCAACAGATATACATGTGGAATAAAATATCAAGGAAATTCTTTAGGTGGGTAGCTTTTTCCAAAATGAATGCATCAATGTACATATACAGCCAGACCATATTCTACATAAATCAATATCTATATTTGAATTAATATAGGGTTCCCCTGCTCAGAGATACAAAGGGACTCCCCCATTTTCTAGGCCTGAGTGGAATCAGAAATTAGCCTCATCACAAGACTCATCTCCAGGCACAAACAGGCTCTTTAAAACCAGCCTGACCCGTATACAATCTGGGCCACCACTTCCGAAGCAGACTGTATTCTTACACAAAAATAATTTTAAAATTAATTTCTGACCCCAAGTCCTTGGCACCATAAGATTGTGACAATCCATCTCCTCAAAACCTTCTTGCCTAGATTTCCTCCAAACTTCCCTGCCCATAGTATAGGAACTGCAGCACTCCTAGGCAGAAGACCCCAATAAGCTACCTGCTCAGGAACTCCCCTTTGGCATGTCAAAGGCTCTGACTTTCATCCCCCCACCCTTTAGCAACAAAAATCTCTCCTTTCACTTACTTGCTGTCCTTGGGTTCAATCTTTCTTTGAAACTCCGAGACCAAAGACTCAGCAGAGAAAGAGATTCTGGCTACATTGATGATAAGGACCATTAAAAACTATTTATAGAGGTGGAGTGTGATGGCAGATGGGACGGATGTGTAGCCCACCACTTCCAAGTCATCAGGTGAGAGGAAGGGGGGGTGTGGACCTTCCCCCACGTGGATTATTGGTGTGGACAGATAGCTGGAGACATGCAGCAAATTAGCAGATTGCTGTATATGAGGTGTAATTTAAAACCATGGACTCTGTTGTAGAGATTTTCCCTGCTTGGTCCTCTGTCCCTCATGGAGGACAGCAGCTTGCAATTCCTGGCAAAACCCAATTGATGAAAATTTATTCCGGAGGTGAGTTTGGTGACCAGAAAGGGGTGTCACTCAGAGCCACAAGGGGCTAAGCAAACTGATGGAAAATTGAAGGGAAGGGATCCCGCCTGGCAAATAGACATTTTGAATTGTCCAAAATGGCAGACACCTTCCCCCGAACAACAGGACTTATTAAATAGACTGGACCATTCCTGGTGGGGAATATTGGTGTGGGCTGGCAGTTCAGGCTGTGCAGCAAACTGGCGGGAGGCTGAACTCAAAAGTCCAGATTCAAAAGTGAGACTCTGAGCTACAAAAACTGAGGAAAAAGTCTACGTGCACTGCAGCCACGGGAGCCGGTGGCAGCTAGAGCTGGCAGGAGCCAGCACCCTCCCCCACAGCCAAATGTAGTTGCCAGTTTGCAGGAGAATGTGGGAGCAGAGCGGAAAGATTTGTGAAGCATGGACTCGTACACCGAGTTGGGAGGTCAGATAGGAGTGCCGTCTGGAACAGAGAAGCTGAGGTTGGACAATTAGGTAATAAACTTTTACAGAAATTCCAAAATGGCCATGGCCAGATGATTACCATGGTGACAGTATAAACTGGGAATCGGGTATAAGCCTGGGAACCACTCACAGCGCCACCTGGTGTCCAGAAAATATATTGCATTATAAATATATTCCTACAAAAGTTGATCCCTATGTCATACATGTAGATGCATATTTCTACATATATAGAAGAATAATATTTTTGTAGTTGGTGCCTATTTTTTTCTCTTTTTTTTTTCCTCATCATTTTCTTGGAGGAGCTATTGTTAATTTTTTTACTTCATTATTTTTATTTTTTCTATTTTTATTTTTTCTTTCTTTTTAAACTATTTTATGAACACCACTTTTTATTCCCCTTCTCTATTCCTCTTCTTCCCTTCTTATTGTTTCTGAGAGTGCTTACATCAGATTTTTAGAGGTTTTTTTTGTTCGTTTGTTCATTTTGTTGATTTTATACCTTTCTTTCAATTGTTTTACAATTTACAATCATTATTTTTATTGTAGTTGTTTTTTGTTGTTTTTGTCTGTATGTCTATGTGTTTCTGATTGTGCATCTGTGGGCTTGTGTATCTGGTAGCCTTTTTATCTGTTTATTTGCTCATTTGGTCTCAATGAGTTTGGTGTTTTGCTAAATCCTCAGGTTGGCTATTTTCCCTAACTCCAATTTTCACATTCAATAAGAACAAGGGGGAACAGAGGACAATGGCCGATTGGAGCCAGCTCTCAATAGAAGCTCCAGTCTGGAGGGAGAGATAACAACCAGAAAGAACCCACCAAAGCTGCAGGAGGGGACCCGAGCTGAGAGATGAGATAGATAATTGCACGTCTTCCCTAATGAGGCAAGCTTTGACTCCAAAGAAACAATTTTCAGAGGTGGAGACAAGATGGCTGCCTGAAGCCAGCTATTCACAGAGGCTCCCATCCAGAAGGAGAGTTAAAGGACAGAAATTTAGCAAGTAACCTGGTGGATTAGAGTTGCACCAAGAGAGAAGGTTGAAGAACGCACATCAACCCCACTGAGGTGAACTATGACCCCAAGGATACAAACAAAAGGTGTCCCCTTCCCCATGAGAATGGCTCCAGAGTACCCCAAAAACAAACAAGCAGAATTCAAAGCTCCTCCCATTACCCTCCATGGGAGAGACCTTCTAAAAACTGGACCTACCTCCACTACTAGGGTGCCATGGCATTCTCCTGCCATGAATAAAACTGTACAAAATTGTATATATTTTCTACCAGCAATTCTGAGCTCTAAGCACTCCCCTTCACTCTCACTCTGAGGTCTGGAGACCTGGCCCCCAGGAGTCCATATTCTTGGGTTATTACACGAGGAGCGTAGACAGGGTCTGGACTGCAGCTGGTCAGTGCTGATTCTATGGCCCAGGAATGAGGAGAGGATGGTCGGCTGACAGGGAATCATACCAGTTCTGCAGTGCCCCCAAGGCTCAGAGTAGCAGCCATTTTTGGCAACAATAGGGCTCACTGATGGATATTCTGAAGCTACAACCCCTATCTCCCTGGACAACCAGAGGAGGCTGAATATCTACTCAGGTGGCAACCACTGTGGAACAGATCTGGGACTGAAACACAGGCCCTGTGAGTAAATGGTTTGCCTGAGGTGCTACTGGCCTGGGTGGAGCGCAGGGACTATAAAACACATGCACAGATCCTGGAAATTCCCAGGGTGGGGCTGACCCAGAGGACCGCTTTACTGAGCCTAAGATGCACCCGGCCCTCAGGAGATCGTCAGCTTATAGACAAAGGAAGGCAGGAGGCTAGAACTGACAGCTAACCATGCATACAAACCTGCAGGGGTAAAGACAGGGCCTGAGGCACAAGTTCTGGGAACTCAAAACAGCTTATCTTCTGCAGAGGAATTTAGCAAATTTAGAAACAAATTTCTGCAAAGTTGTTCTGTTCTGTCAGTAACATCAATCGGGGGGGGGCTGAAACTGAGTGAACACCCTCCAGCCTCAATCAAGCACCTGAGGTTGTCAGGACTCACCTCCCCCTGCTGGATAGAGGCAGAGAGCAGCGGCCTGGCTGAGCAGACATAGATTTCCTTGTGATTCAGGCAGGTGCAAACCCCTGGAGTATCTGCTCATTAGAGGCAACTAGGTCACAGCCCTGTGGGGTGATCAGTGATGGGAGTGACAGAGGTGCAAGGTAAGGAAGGAGGCATCAACCTTCCCAAATTAATCTTTTTGGTGGGTGGGTCCTTCTGACTTCACGGAGCACCCGAGCAAGTCATATTTGAGTTGTCACCAGATCCCTGCGATCCAGTTGCCAGAGATATTTTAAACTCACCCACCTGAGACAGGTGCTGACTGAAACAATTGATTTGGACATTTTGAACTGAGCCAATCGCCCGAGGACTATTCAAGTGGTGCCTGGATGTGTGGTTGTAGGAAGTTTTGATGTTCCTTTTCCAATTATTGCCTGTTGGGGGTGGGGTGACTTAATTGCTGGTATTTCTCCACAGTTGAGACTTAAACCCAGAGTAACTCTTTCACTAGGGTTGGACAGAGACCAACTGAAAACAAGACAGAACCACTTAGACAGAATCCCACCACACCAAACACTTCCCCAGTTTCTCTGTCCATAGCACTGTACATATCCTCAACAAAGCTCTAGGGGAAAAGTCAAACAGTATAAAATAATCATGGGGCGAAATCAGTGAAAAAATTCTGGTAACATGAATAACCAGAATAGATCAATCACCACCAAGGAAAGATATGGCAGATGTAACTGAAGATCCCATTCATAAACAGCTGGCCGAGATGTCAGAAATCAAATTCAGAATTTGGATTGCAAACAAAATTAATAGAATGGAGGAAAATTTGGAATTAGAAATTCGAGGAGCAATTCAAAAGTTTGAATTAGAAATTTGAGGAGTAACTCAAAAGTTGTCTCAAGAATTTAAGAAATTTAAAGACAAAACCACCAAAGATTTTGATGCACTGAAGCAAGAATTTGCAGCACTCAAAGATAAGAAAAATACAGTAGAATCCCTCAATAACAGAGAGGAGCAAGCAGAAGAAAAAATTTCTGACATTGAAGACAAAGTTTTTGAATGTTGTCAAACTCTCAAAGAGGAAGAGAAATGGAGAGCAAAAAACAGATAAACAGGGATAATTCAAAGAAGACTAATATCTGCCTCGTTACAATCCCTGAAAGTGATGAAGTGGCCTCCTCAGGCACAGAGGCCCTTCTCCACGAAATTATGAAAGAGAATTTTCCAGACATGCCTAGAGATTCTGAAATTCAGATAGCAGACAGTTTCAGAACCCCAGCACACTCAATCCAAATAAGACATCCCCAGACATATCATAATTAACTTCACTAAAGTTAATATGAAGGAGAAAAATCTGAAAGCAGCCAGACATAAGAAAGCCATTACATACAAAGGGAAAAAATTAGAATTACTGCAGATCTCTCTGCTGAAATTTTAAAGCCAAAAGAGGGTGGTCATCGACTTTTAATCTCCTAAAACAAAATAACTTTGAACCCCGGTCCTGTATCCAGCTAAACTGAGTTTCATTTATGATGGAGAAATTAAATACTTTAATGACACTCATATGTTGAAGAAATTTGCCATAACCAAACCAGCTCTTCAGGATATTCTCAGACCTATCCTCCATAATGAACAGCACAATCCTCTACCACAAAAGTAAACTCACTCAGAAACTTTTGATCAAACTCCAACTTCCACAGTGGGGAAAGGATTAAAAATGTCCATTGTACTTTTGAAAAACTTAATACCTAATATTTTACCAGACTTATCAATATTCTCCATTAATGTGAATGGCTTAAACTGTCCTCTAAAGAGGCACAGGTTGGCTAACTGGATACAGAAACTCAGGCCAGATATTTACTACATAAAAGAATCGCATCTTACCTTAAAAGATAAGTATAGACTCAGGGTGAAAGGATGTTCATCCATATTTCAGGCAAATGGTAATCTAAAAAAGCAGGTGTTGCAATTCTATTTGCAGATACAATAGGCTTTAAACCAACAAAAGTAAGGAAGGATAAGAATGGTCACTCCATATTTGGTAAGGGTAATACTCAATATGATGAGATTTCAACTATTAATATTTATGCACCCAACCAGAATGTGCCTCATTTATAAGAGAAATTCTAACAGACACGAGAAACTTAATTTCCTCCAGCTCCATAATAGTCGGAGATTTCAACACTCCTTTGGCAGTGTGGGATAGATCCTACAATACGAAGCTGAGCAAAGAAAATTTAGATTTAAATGTAACCATCCAACATTTGGATTTAGCAGACATCTACAGAAAATTTCATTCCAACAATATTACACATACTTCTCATCAGCCCATGGAACATACTTCAAAATAGATCACATCTTAGGTCACAAGTCTAACATCAGTAAATTTAAAAGAATAGAAATTATTCCTTGTGTCTTCTCAGACCACCATGGAATAAAAGTTGAACTCAGTAACAACAGGAATCTGCATACTCATACAAAAACATGGAAGTTAAAAAACCTTATGCTGAATGATAGCTGGGTCAGAGATGAGATTAAGAAGGAAATTGCCAGATTTTTGGAACAAAATGACAATGAAGACACGAATTATCAGAACCTCTGGGATACCGCAAAGGCAGTCCCAAGAGGGAAATTTATAGCACTGCAAGCCTTCCGAGAGAGAACAAAAAGAGAGGAAGTTAACAACTTAATGGGACATCTCAAGCAACTGGAAAAGGAAGAACATTCCAACCCCAAACCCAATAGAAGAAAAGAAATAACCAAATTAGAGCCGAATTAAATGAAATTGAAAACAAAAAAATTATAAAACAGATAAATAAAAAAAAATGTTGTTTTTTTTAAAATTTCAATAAAATAGATAAACTTTTGGCTAACCTAACCAGGAAAAAAAAGAGTAAAATCTCTAATTTCATCAATTAGAAATGACAAAGATGAAATAACAACAGACTCCTCAGAAATTCAAAAAAATCCATAATGAATATTACAAGAAACTTTATTCTCAGAAATATGAAAATCTGAAGGAAATTGACCAATACTTGGAAGCACGTCACCTTCCAAGACTTAGCCAGAATCAAGTGGAAATGTTGAATAGGCCCATATCAAGTTCGGAAATAGCATCAACCATACAAAATCTCCCTAAAAAGAAAAGCCTGGGACCAGATGGCTTCACGTCAGCATTCTACCAAACTTATAAAGAGGAACTAGTACCTATATTACGCAACCTGTTCCAAAATGTAGAAAAAGAAGGAAGACTACCCAACATGTTCTAGGAAGCAAATATCACCCAGATCCCCAAACCAGGAAAAGACCTGAAAAGGAAATTACAGACCAATATCACTAATGAATATAGATGCAAAAATATTCAACAAGATCCTAACAAATAGAATCCAGCAACACATCAAACAAATTATACATCATGACCAAGTCGGTTTTACCCCAGGGTCTCAAGGCTGGTTCAATATACGTAAATCTATAAATGTAATCCAGCACATAAACAAATTAAAAAACAAAGACCATATGATTTTCTCAACTGATGCTGAAAAAGCTTTTGATAATATCCAGCATCCCTTCATAATCAGAACACATAAGAGAACTGGTATAAATGGGACTTTTCTTAAACTGATAGAGGCCATCCACAGCCAATATCACATTGAATGGAGTTTAATTGAAATCATTTCCACTCAGATCAGGAATCAGACAAGGCTCCCATTGTCTCCACTGCTCTTTCAAATTGTAATGGAAGTTTTAGCCATCGCAGTTAGGGAAGAAAAGGCAATCAAGTGTATCCATATAGGGTCAGGAGAGATCAAACTTTCGCTCTTCGCAGATGATATGATTGTATATCTGGAAAACGCCAGGGATTCTACAACAAAACTCTCAGAAGTGATCAAGGAATACAGCAGCGTCTCAGGTTACAAAATCAACATTCATAAATCTGTAGCTTTTATATATACCAACAATAGTCAAGCTGAATAAAACAGTTAAAAACTATTACATTCTCACTAGTTCTAAATAAGATGAAATATTTGGGAGTTTATCTAACAAAGGACGTGAAAGATCTCTATAAAGAGAACTATGAAACTCTAAGAAAAGAAAAAGCTGAAAATGTTACCAAATGGAAAAACATACCATGCTCATGGCTGGAAAGAATCAACATTATTAAAATGTCCATACTACCCAACGCAATAGACAATTTTAATGCAATCCCTATTAAAGCTCCACTGTTATACTTTAAAGATCTTGAAAAAATAATACTTCATTTTATATAGAATCAGAAAAAAACCTCGAATAGCCAAGACATTACTCAGAAACAAATACAAAGTAGAAGGAATCACGCTACCAGACCTCAGACTATACCATAAATCGATAGTGATCACAACAGCATGCTACTGGCACAAAAACAGAGAAGTAAATATCTATAACAGAATAGAGAACTAAGAGATGAATCCAGGTACTTACTGTTATTTGATCTTTGACAAGCCAATTAAAAACATTCAGTGGGGAAAAGATTCCCTATTGAGCAAATGGTGGTGGGTGAACTGGCTGGCAATCTGTAGAAGACGGAAACTGGACACACACCTTTCACCATTAACTAAGATAGACTCTCATTGGATTAAAGATTTAAACTTAAGACATGAAACTATAAAAATACTTGAAGAGACTGCAGGAAAAACCCTTGAAGAAATCGGTCTGGGCAAGTATTTTATGAGGAGGACCCCTGGGCAATTGAAGCAGCTTTAAAAATATACTACTAGGACCTGATCAAACTAAAAAGCTTCTGCACAGCCAAGAACACAGTGAGTAAAGCAAGCAGACAGCCCTCAGAATGGGAGAAGATATTTGCAGGTTATTTCTCCAACTAAGATTTAATAACCAGAATCCACAGAGAACTCAAATGTATAAGCAAGAAAAGAACAAGTGATCCCATTCTAGGCTGGGCAAGGGACTTGAAGAGAAACTTCTGTGAAGAAGACAGGCACACAGCCTTCAGACATACGAAAAAATTCTCATCATCTTTAATCATCAGAGAAATGCAAATCAAAACTACTTTGAGATACCATCTAACTCCAATAAGATTAGCCCATATCACAAAATCTCAAGTCCAGAGATGTTGGCATGGATGTGGAGAAAAGGGAACACTTCTATACTGCTGGTGGGAATGCAAATTAATACATTCCTTTTGGAAAGATGTTTGGAGAACTCTTAGAGATCTAAAAATAGATCTGCCGTTCAGTCCTATAATTCCACTACTAGGTATATACCCAGAAGACCAAAAATCACATTATAACAAAGATATTTGTACCAGAATGTTTATTGCAGCCCAATTCATAATTGCTAAGTCATGGAAAAAGCCCAAGTGCCCATTGATCCACGAATGCATTAATAAATTGCGGTATATATACACCATGGAATGTTATGCAGCCTTAAAGAAAGATGGAGACTTTACCTCTTTCATGTTTACATGGCAGGAGCTAGAACATATTCTTCTTAGTAAAGTATCTCAAGAATGGAGAAAAAGTATCCAATGTACTCAGCCCTACTATGAAACTAATGTATGGCTTTCATATGAAAGCTATAACCCAGTTATAACCTAAGATAATGGGGAAGGGGGAGAGGGAGGGGAGGGAAGGGGTGAGGATGGGTATAGGGATGGTGATTAGTGGGATTACATCTGTGGTGCATCTTACAAGGGTACATGTGAAACTTAGTAAATGTAGAATATAAATGTCTTAACACAATAACTAAGAAAATGCCAGGAAGGCTATGTTTACTAGTGTGATGAAAATGTGTCAAACAGTTTATAAAACCAGTGCCCCATGATTGCATTAATGTACACAGCTATGATTTAATAATTAAAAAAAAACTATTTATAATGATCACATTTATTATTTTGAATAACTGAACACTTCATTTCTCTATGTGAGCAGTTTATTGTTCCAATGTCTTATTGATTGGAAATGAAAACCAACTACATTTCTCAAGTCATCATTCCAGGAACTAAAACAAAAACTAAAATGTCAATAAATATTGATACAACTTAGCTCAGTCAGTGTAGTCTAACAACCTTCAGTTCTTTTGGAAAGTTATTCACAGTTTAATCATGGTATGTATTTTCTACATACCTCCACATTTAACCATATCTCTTCCTTATTAATTTAAATAGCACCAACTTCCTTATTCACTGACAGTTTTATAAACTAATGCCATGTTTAGAACATTGCTAATTGTACATATGTATAAAATGTTTTAAACATTTATATTTGAAAATAAAAATTAGTAGTTATACATGTACATTATTTTTCCCTGAATATCACCTGTTCATGGTTAGTTTCAGCAATGACATGATCTATTAGGTTACATTATATCACCATAGACTGGACTTAATTATAATGAAGATAATACTTTTTTCTCTTAACCTCTACTTTGTTTTATTCTATTTGCACAATACACAGAAAATTACCCAGCTTGTGGTCAACAGCCAGCAATTAACACCACTTAGCAGCTGTTAAAATGGATAATCACCTGTTGTTATCTTCATGTGGTTTTATTCAAATAGTAATTGCTCTCTGAGCACTGATCATAAACCTACCACATCTAGTACAATCTGTAGGCACTTTGAAGTAAAATAAAAAATACTTTTTTGGGGGAGGGGATTATGGTGATGGTGGAAGAGAGAATGTTCAAGAGACTTTAAATTTAAACCATGATAAATACTATTGGGCAACTTTCAAAGGGATTCATTGTTAGTGAGGCACCACAGTTAGATCCAATGAATTGTGTTGTCCACACTGGTAGCTGCTTGTCATATGTGGCTATTAAAAACCTGAAATGAGTCTTAGTCCAAATTTATATGTGCTGTAAATGTAAAATATACACCAGATTTCAAATATGTATTACTAAAGAAAAGAACATAAAATATCTCATTGATAATTTTCATATGAATCACACAGTGAAATGATACTGGGAATATACTAGCTTAAGTAAAAGATGGATAAAATTAATTTCAACTATTTCTTTTAGATTTTTAATGTGCCTAGCAGAAAATTTAAAATTTTATATTCACTATATATTTTATTATACCAGAGAATGGTCTGAGAAAAAAAAAAAAAAGGTTAAAAATGTTTTCTGTCTCTTCAAAACCTCTTACTTTTTTCTTGTCTTGTCTTTTCTTTTTTATTTTTCTTTTTTGACAAATAAAATCTATATCTGTCTTGGCACCTGTAGCTCAGCAGGTATGGTGCTGGCCACATACACTGAGGCAGGGAGGTTCAAACCCAGCCCGGGCCTGCTAAGTAACAATGACAACTGCAACAAAAAATAGCCCAGCATTGTAGCAGGCACCTGTAGTCCCAGCAGCTTGGGAGGCTAAGGCAAGAGAATTGTCAAGCCTAAGAGTTTGAGGTTGCTGTGAGCTGTGACACCATGGCACTCTACCGAGGGTGACATAGTGAAACTCTGTCTCAAATAATAAGTAAAATAAAATAAAATCTACATCTGATTGGTGGTCAAGAGGGGCAAAGCAATGTCTTTTGGTCTTTGTGCCACAGGGGATACCTCAGGAGAATCATTTGGGCAGAGGTCATAGGAACATTTTATCTAAGGATGGGATTAGTCCAGACAGAGGTCACAAGATCATTCAGCCAAAGATGGGATGAATCCTGGTGGAGGTCACCATATTGTCTTAGCCCAAAATGGGATAATGGAACTGATCAGAACCTTTAAAGTTTTGTGCTTCTTCTCAGAAGGGGAATGATGGTATTTTTTAAGACAGGAGTCTGCCAACCTCTTCGTTTTCTTGCAGATTAATAAACTTCTCTTTCTTTCTTCTCAAGCCACTTGTCCTCATCTTTCTGATGCAGCTTTGGGGAACAAGCGCTGAGCTTTTGAGTAATACTGTCACATAGTAAGAACTGGAGTATGGACAAATTTGTTAGGTGTATGGAACAAACAGAACTATCTTACCTTTTCAGTTATGTGACTTCTCCTTTGTGTAGGAAAATGTAATAAAATGAGAATAATACATTCATATACTCCAATTAACAACTTTAAAAAATTTATATATTATCTTTTACATTTCCTCAAACATTAAAAAATTCAGTTCCCAGGTTGGGTGTGGTAATCCTAAGCACTCTAAGAGTCCAAGGCAGGAGGATCCTTTGAGCTCAGGAGTTTGATACCAGCCTGAGCAGAAGGGAGACCCCTGTCACTACTAAAAATAGAAAAAAAAATTAGCCACGCAGTGTTTCAGAGGCTTGTAGTCCCAGTTACTTGGGAGGTTGAGACAGAAGCATCATTTGAACCAGGAGGCTGAGGTTTCTGTGAGTTAGGCTAATGCCATGGCACTATAGCCTGGAGTGATAGCCTGGAGTGATAGAATGAGACTTGCCTAAAAAATAAGAAAACATACTTGTGTGTGTGTGTGTGTGTGTGTGCACGTGTGCATTTTTTTCCCAAGGCCTAATAAATTTCAAAAATATAAAGGAAAATGAAACTCGGAAATGTCACAGAGAGAAGTAAAGCAAGTTGTAATTAATCAATTATTGAATAAATGAGAGGAAACAACATGAATTTTTAAAGTTTATTTTAATACAATTGTGTGCACTTTGAAGCCTTCACTAGATGATGGGAAGCAACAGTTCCATCTGTGCGCAATTTCAAATGAATGGAAATTCTCCCCCACCCTCTTTGGCTCCAAGGCTAATGAGAAAATGGAATGTGTTTGGGCCTAAATAGCCTTGTTTGAATGTAACAGTATTGATTTTCCTATGAGTCACTTTCATTTTAATGTCTTGAGAGACAAGAGATATTATTGGATGAGACAAAAAGTTAAGGTCCTGACCATTTGTGGTCATTAAGTATCTCAGGGCACATTTTACTAGAGAGCAGAATGGTTAGCTAGCTATACGTTGGCCCCATTCCAGTGCAAGTAAGGATAGTCTGCCACCTAAATTCCTTATGTAATTCAACACGAAAGTTTCTTCTCAACCTTTGTACCACAAGCTACAAATTTTTGGCTATTTTCTATCAAAGCACTGTCAACTTCCAGTCCTTAAGTCCTTAACTTTGACTAAATTGAAAGTATTTTTAAAATGACAAAATCTTGTCTCATAGGACCATTGATATTCTACAGTAAATTAATGTATTAAGATATTGTTTATGAGACTAATATATTCTTTATAAATATAGAAATGCATGTTTGTATCTAGTAGTCTATCCAATTTACTAAGTTTTAGAAAAAGAAGTTTATTTCAGCAACATACATTATGTGCTTAAGAAGTGAATCCCCAACAATTAAAAAAAATAAAAATAAATAAAAATAAAAAAAGAAGTAAATATGCCATAGTAGGCAGCAGAGATACAAACAACCAAATATAGTCAATAGTTTCAAAAGCTAAAAGTCTGATGGATAAAACAGAAAAGCAAACAGATCAATGATAAAAATTAATGAAATAATAAATGAAAACAAAGAAGATATTTCACTAACCTACAAAAGATGGTTGTAGGAAGTGTGGTTGTATACAGTGCCCATGTGATTGATGTTTGGATTTATGTATAAAAGAATACGAGTATCAGTTAAATAGAAGAAGAGGAGTGGAGAAAGATAAAAACAGAGTAAATAATATCAGTAAAATCAGACTTCACTTGGAATGAGACGGGGCATGTAACAAACTCTCAGTGGTTTTAATCTGAGAATAAGTGATGTGGAATAAGGAAAAGGATCAAAAACTGGCACACTCTGGAAGCCTTTGATTTCATACAGTTTTCCTCTATGTGTCTATTGATAACTAATATTCTCAAGAATAGACCATATGTTAGCTGCAAAAAAAGTCTCAAAATTTCAAAAACTTCAAATCATATCAAGTATCTTTACTAATCACAAGGGACTAAAACTAGGAATCAATAATAAGAGACCTTTGGAAACCATAAAAACACATAGAAACTAACCAATATGCTCCCAAATGACTATTGAGTCAATGAAAACATTAAGAAAGAAATTAAACAATTTCTTGAAATAAATGAACAAAACCGACAATTTCAAATAAACAACCTAATATGCATATTAAAGAACTGAAAAACAAAAGCAAAACTAACACAATATTAGTAAAAGAAAATACATAATAAAGATCTGATCATAAATAGATGAAGTTGAAATGAAAGAAAAAAAACAAAATATAAACAAAACAAAAAACCAGCTTTTGAAATGTACAAAACTGACAGACCTCTAGCCAGACTAATTTATGAAAAGCAGGAGGACCCAAATAAGTAAAATCAAAGATGAAAAAGGAGGCATTTCAATTGATATTATGGAAGTTCAAAGGATCATTAGAGATTTATTGACCAACTGTATTAATGATTGTTAGAGATTGTTATGAGCAAATATATGTCAATAATTTGGAACACTTAGAAGAAACAGATAAAATCTAAGACACATATGACCTCTTAAAATTGAATCATAAAGAAATCCAAAACCTGAATAAACCAATGACAGATAATAAGGAGTAATAGAATATCTTTCATCAAATAAAAGTCCAGGACCTATAGCTTCACGGATAAATTTTACTAAACACATAAAGAACATATAATATCAATCTTACGTAACTTGAAGAGGAGGAATACTTCCAAATTCATTCCATGGAGCCAAAATTACCCTAATATCAAAAACCACACAAAGACACAACAGAAAAAAACTACAGGCCAATATTTCTTAAGAACAAAGATGGTAAAATCCTCAACAAAATCCTAACAAACTGAATTTATCAACACATTAAAAAGATTACATTTATCATGATCAAGTGGGATTTATCCCAATGATGCAAGAGTGGTTAAACATACACATAAATTAATAAATTTGATGCATCATATCAACATAATGAAGGACAAAAAACATACTATCATTTCAACTGGTGTCACAAAAAGCATTCATTAAATTCAACACCCCTTCATGATAAAAACTCTCAATCTAGATAGTTTGTCATACCTCAACATGATAAAAGCTATATATGAAAAATACACAGCTAGTATTATACTGAACAGGGGAAAACTGAAAGTCTTTCCTTTAAGATCTAAAACAGCACATAAATGCCCACTTTCATTGCTCTTATTCAATATAGTACTGGTTCAAGTAATTAATCTTTGCTAGAGTAATTAATCAAGAGAAAGAAAAAAAAGCACATCCAAATTGGAAAGGAAAAAATCAAATTATTCTTGTGCAAATGATATGACCTTTGATTGAGAAATAAAACTAGACTCCATCAAAAAAACTGTTATAACTGATAAACTAATTCAGTAAATTTGCAAGATACAAAGTCAACATACAAAAATCAGCAGCATGTCTATATGTCAATACTGACTAATCTGAAAAAAAAATAAATCAAAAAAGTAATCTCATCTGCAATGGCTTGAAATGAAATAAAATACCTAGCAATAAATTTAACCAAAGAAGGAAATGATCTCTGCAATAAAATACACAAAACACTGATGAAACAAATTGAATAGGACACATACTAAAAATGAAAAGATATTCTATGTTCATAGATTGAAAGATTCAAGATTTTAAAAGTATCCACACTATCCAAGCAAACTACACATTGAATGCAATACATATCCAAAATATCAATGGCATTTTTACAGAAATAGAAAAAAATTATCGTAAATTTTCATGAAATCTCAAAAGACCCAGAATAGCCAAAGTCATCCTGAGCAAAAAGAACAAAAATGGAGGAATCATACTACCTGACTCCAAATTATACCATAATGTTATAACAGCCAAAGCAGCATGACACTGGCATAAAAATAGACACATAAACCAATGCAACAGAATAGAGAATCTAGAAATAAATCTATGCATTTAAAATTAACGAATTTTCAACAAAGGTACCAAGAACACACATCGGGGAAAAGACAGTCTCTTCAACAAAGGATGTTGGTTAAAGTGAATATCCATATGAAGAAGAATAAAACTAATCCCTATCACTTTCCATATGCAAAAATCAAGTAAACGTGGATTAAAGTCTTAAACTTTGACCTGAAACTATGAAACTACTAGAAGACAACATTGGGGGAAACCCTCCAGGACATTAGTTGGGGCAAATAATTTGTTGTTGTCTTCAAAAGCACAGGCAACCAAAGCAAAAATGGACAAATGGGATCATATCAAGATAAAAAGCTTCTTCACAGCAAATGGAACAACAACAAAGTGAAGAAACAACCCAAAGAATAGGAGAAAATATTTTCAAACAACCTATTTGAGATAGGATTAATAACCAGAATATAAAAGGGAGCCCAAACAGCTCAATAGGAAAAAAAAAAAAAATCAAACAATCTCATTAGAAAATGAGCAAAAGATCTAAATAGTTATTTCTCAATAGAAGACAAACAGTATATGGAAAATCGCTCAATATTACTGATTATTGGAGAACTACAAATCAAAACTACTAACACAAGATGATACTATCTTGTGACACTTAAAATGTCTTTTGCCTGGAGGACAGGTAATGGAAATGTTAACTCTGATGCAGAAAAGGGGGGACTATAATGCACCACTGGTGGGAATTTTAATTCGTACAACTACTACAGAGAATGGTATGGAGATGTGTCAAAAAAAAAACCCTAAAAACAGAATCACATGACCCAGCTACCCCAATTGCTAGATACAATCCTCAAAAAAGGAAATCTATATATCAAAAAGATGTTTACCTCCCCATGTTCATGTCAACACTATTCACAATAGCCAAGATTTGGAACCAATCTATGTGTCCATCAGTGGATGAATAAATAAAGAAAATATAGTGCATACATATAATGGAATATTATTCAGCCATAAAAATAGTGAAATTCTATAATTTTTCATTATTGGAAATGAAAATGTGAATGGAAATGGAGAACGTTATGCTAAGTGAAAAAAGAAATAAAAAATTTTGTATGTTTTCAATTATATGTGAGAATTAATGAAGTTAGCACAGGCTGGGAAGAGTAGCAGGGAGAGGAGGGCAATGTGGGGGTGGTTAATGGTTACAAAAACATAGTTGTTAGATAGAATGAATAAGACCCAGCATTCAGTAGCACAATAGGTGACAATAGTTAATAATAATCTATTGTGGGGGGAGGAGACAAGATGGCTGACTGAAGCCAGCTTTCCACAGAGGCTCCCATCCAGTAGGAGAGTTAAAGGACAAAAATTCAGCAAGTAACCTGGTGGATTTGAGCTGCACTAAAGAGAAGGTTGAAGAACGCATGTCAACCCCGCCGAGGCAAGCTGCGACCACAAGGATACAAACAAAAGGTACAAAATCCATCACCAAGTGGATGGGAGGCCCCTCCCCCATAAGAACAGCTCAGAGTGCCCCACAAACAACCAGGCAGAGTTCAAAGGTCCTACCACTACACTCCACGGGAGAGGCCCTCTAAAAACAGGACCTACCTCCCCTATTAGGGTGCCACAGTGTCCTCCTGCCAGTCATAAAACTGTATAAACTGTATATAGTCTGTACCTGGAACTCTGAGCTCCCAGTACTCCCCTTCACTCACACTGAGGTCTGGAGGCCAGTCCCGGTCAGCAGAGAGGGGACCGCACCGGAGTGGCAGTTCCCTGAGGCACAGTGCGACAGCCGTCTTTTGGTGACAATGCGGCCAGGCATAAAACTGTGTAAAGCTGTGTGTGTTCTCTGCCAGCAACCCCAGGCTCCCAGTGCTCCCAGCTCTCCCCTTTGCTCTCGCTTCAAGGTCTGGAGGCCTGTCCCCCAGGAGTCCAGACTCTTGGGCGATTGCTCGAGGGGTGTAGACAGTGCTGGGCTGCAGCCAGTCGGTGCAGACTCTGGGGTATGGGAGCCGAGAGAGGACGGTTGGCCAGAGGGGAGCTACACTGGAACAGCGGTTGCCTGAGCCCTAAGACAGCAGCCCTCTTTTGCTAGCAATACAGCTCACTACCGAAAATTCTGAAGCCACACCCCCTGTCTCCCTGGGAAACCACAGACTCTGAGTATAGGATTTGCCTGAGGCAACTCCAACTTGCAAACCAGGGAAACTCCAAGGGCAGGGCTGACCCAGAGGTCCGCTTTACTAAACCTAAGACGCACCTGGCTCTCAGGGGATTGTCAGCCTTTAGACAATACAAGAACAAACATAAGCTGATTTGGAACTCAATTCAGCTTCTCTTCTGCAGGGGAAGAGCAGAGTTGTTCTGTTCTGTTCTGTCAGTAACATCAATCAGGGGTGAGACTGGACCTGAGTGAAACCCCCCACCCCCAACCTTCATCAAGCATCTGAGGTTGTCAGGCTTCACCTCCACCTGCTAGAGAGAGGCAGAGCGCGGCGGCGTGGCAGACTTCCTTGTGATTCAGGCAGGTACAAACTCCTAGAGTACCATTTCACTACAGGTAACTGGGTCAGCCAACTGCAGGGCTATCAATGACTGGGTGTGACAGTGGTGCAAGGTGGGGAGGAGGCAGCAACCTTCCCAGACTGATCTATTGGTTGGGTGGCTCCTCCTGACTCCACGCAACACTGGAGCAAGCCACACCAGAGTAGTCACCAGACCCCTGTGATCCAGTTCCCAGTGACCTCTTAAACTCTCTCACCCGAGACAGGTGCAGACTGAGACAATTGATTTGGACTTTTTGAACTGAACAAATCACCTGAGGACAAATCAGGCGGTACCCTAGGTGCATGGTGGTAGGAAGGTTTGATTTTTCTTTTACAATTGTTTGCTGGTGGGGGGTGGGGTGACTTAATTGCTGATATTTCTCCACAGCTGAGACTTCAATCCAGAGTATCTGTTTCACTAGGGTGGAACAGAAACCAGCTGAACACAAGACAGAACCACCTAGCCCCACCACAACAGACAGGGCCCCAGTTTCTCAGGCCACAACACTGTACAGGCCCTCGACAAAGCCCCAGGGGAAAAAAATCAAAGGGAGTAAAACAACCATGTGGTGGAATCAGTGGAAAAACTCTGGTAACATGAATAACCAGAATAGATCAACCCCCCCCAAGGAAAGATATGGCAGATGTAATTGAAGATTCTATTCATAAACAACTGGCTGAGATGTCAGAAATCAAATTCAGAATTTGGATTGCAGACAAGATTAACAAATTGGAATTAGGAATTCAAGGAGAAATTCAAAAGTTGTCTCAAGAATTTAACAAATTTAAAGACAAAACCACCAAACACTTAGACACACTGAAGCAAGAATTTGCAACCCTCGAAGATATGAAAAATACAGTAGAATCCCTCAGCAACAGAAAGGAGCAAGCAGAAGAAAGGATTTCTGACATTGAAGATAAAGCTTTTGAACACTCCCAAACTCTCAAAGAGGAAGAGAAATGGAGAGGAAAAATGGATAATTCTCTCCGAGAGCTCTGGGATAATTCGAAGAAGGCGAATATCCGAATCATTGGAGTTCCAGAAACAGATGAAGTGGCCTCGCTGGCACAGAGGCCCTTCTGAATGAAATTATGAAAGAGAATTTTCCAGACATGCCTAGAGATTCTGAAATTCAGATAACGGACAGCTTCAGAACCCCAGCACGACTCAACCCCAATAAGACATCCCCCAGGCATATCATAATTAACTTCACTAAAGTTAATATGAAGGAGAAAATCCTCAAGCTGCCAGGAGAAAAAAACCATTACCTTCAAATGGAAGAATAGTAGAATGACTGCAGATCTCTCTGCTGAAACTTTTCAAGCCAGAAGAGGCTGGTCACTGACTTTTAATCTCCTAAAGCAAAATAACTTTCAACCCCGGATCTTGTATCCAGCTAAACTGAGTTTCATTTATAATGGAGAAATTAAATACTTTAATGACATTCATATGTTGAAGAAATTTGCCATAACCATACCAGCTCTTCAGGATATTCTCAGACCTATCCTTCAGAATGACCAACCCAATCCTATACCACAAAAGTAAACTCACTCAGAAACTTTGGATCAAACTCCAATTTCCACACTGGTGAAAGGATTAAAAATGCCCACTGGATTTTTGAAAAACTCGATACCCAAAACTTCCCCAGACTTATCAATATTCTCCATTAATGTGAACGGCATAAACTGTCCTCTAAAGAGGCATAGGTTAGCTGACTGGATACAAAAACTCAGGCCAGATATTTGTTGCATACAAGAGTCATATCTTAACTTAAAAGACAAATACAGACTCAGGGTGAAAGGATGGTTGTCCATATTTCAAGCAAATGGTAATCAGAAAAAAGCAGGCGTTGCAATTCTATTTGCAGATACAATAGGCTTTAAACCAAAAAAAGTAAGGAAGGATAAGAATGGTCACTTCATATTTGTTAAGAATAATACTTAATATGTTGAGATCTCAACTATTAATATCTATGCATCCAACCAGAACGCACCTCAATTTATAAGAGAAACTCTAACAGACATGAGCAACTTGATTTCGTCCAGCTCCATAATAGTCAGAGATTCGAACACTCCTTTGGCAGTGTTGGATCGATCCTCCAACAAGAAGCTGAGCAAAGAAATCTTAGATTTAAACCTAACCATCCAACATTTGGATTTAGCAGACATCTATAGAATATTTCATCCCAACAAAACTGAATACACATACTTCTCATCAGCCCACGGAATTTACTCCAAAACCTATCACATCTTAGGTCCCAATCGACCCTCAGTAAATTTAAAGGAATAGAAATTATTCTATGCATCTTCTCGGACCACCATGGAATAAAACTTGAGCTGAGTAACAACAGGAATCCGCGTACTAATACAAAAACATGGAAGTTAAATAACCTTACGCTGAATGATAGCTGGGTCAGAGATGAGATTAAGAAAGAAATCGCCAATTTTTTGGAACAAAACAACAATGAAGACACGAACTATCAAAACCTCTGTGACACGAGGTTTTGATAGGCAGTTCTAAGAGGGAAATTTATAGCACTGCATGCCTTCCTCAAGAGAATGGAAAGAGAGGAAGTTAACAACTTAATGGGACATCTCAAGCAACTGGAAAAGGAAGAATGTTCCAACCCCAAACCCAGTAGAAGAAAAGAAATAACCAAAATTAGAGCAGAATTAAATGAAATTGAAAACAAAAGAATAATACAACAGATCAATAAATCAAAAAGTTGGTTTTTTGAAAAGGTCAATAAAATAGATAAACCTTTGGCCAATCTAATCATGAAAAAAAGAGTAAAATCTCTAATCTCATCAGTCAGAAACAACAAAGACAAAATAACAATAGACTCGTCAGAAATCCAAAAAATCCTTAATGAATATTACAAGAAACTGTATTCTCAGAAATATGAAAATCAAAAGGAAATTGACCCATACTTGGAAGCACGTTACCTTCCAAGACTTAGCCAGAATCAAGTGGAAATGTTGAACAGGCCAATATCAAGTTCGTAAATAGCATCAACCATACAAAACCTCCCTAAAAAGAAAAGCCCGGGACCAGATAGTTTCACATCAGAATTCTACCAAACCTTTAAAGAGGAATTATTACCTATATTACTCAACCTGTTCCAAAAGGTAGAAAAAGAAGGAAGACTACCTAACACGTTCTATGAAGCAAACATCACCCTGATCCCCAAACCAGGAAAAGACTCAACAAGGAAAGAAAATTATAGACCGATATCACTAATGAATATAGATGCAAAAATATTCAACAAGATCCTAACAAACAGAATACGGCAACACATAAAACAAATTATACATCATGACCAAGTCGGTTTTATACCAGGGTCTCAAGGCTGGTTCAATACACGTAAATCTATAAATGTAATCCAGCACATAAACAAATTAAAAAACAAAGACCATATGATTCTCTCAATCGATGCAGAAAAAGCTTTTGATAATATCCAGCATCCTTTCATGATCAGAACACTTAAGAAAATCGGTATAGAAGGGACATTTCTTAAACTGATGGAGACCATCTACAGCAAACCCACAGCCAATATCATATTGAATGGAGTTAAATGGGAATCATTTCCACTCAGATCAAGAACCATACAAGGCTGCCCATTGTCTCCATTGCTTTTTAACATTGTAATGGCGTTTTAGCCACTGCAATTAGGGAAAAAAAGGTGATCAAGGGTATCCATATAGGGTCAGAAGAGATCAAACTTTCGCTCTTCACAGATGATATGACAGTATATCTGGAAAACACCGGGGACTCTACTACAAAACTCTTAGAAGTGATCAAGGAATACAGCAGCGTCTCAGGTTACAAAATCAACATTCATAAATCGGTAGCCTTTATATGTACCAACAATAGTCAAGTTGAAAAAAACAGTTAAGGACTCTATCCCATTCACAGTAGTGCCAAAGAAGATGAAATATTTGGGAATTTATCTAGCAAAGGATGTGAAAGATCTCTATAAAGAGAACTATGAAACTCTAAGAAAAGAAATAGCTGAAAATATTAACAAATGGAAAAACATACCATGCTCATGGCTGGGAAAAATCAACATTGTTAAAATGTGCATACTATCCAAAGCAATATATAATTTTAATGCAATCCCTATTAAAGCTCCACTGTCATACTTTAAAGATCTTGAAAAAACAATACTTCGTTTTATGTGGAATCAGAAAAAACCTCGAATAGCCAAGACATTACTCAGAAATAAAAACAAAGCAGGAGGAATTACACTACCAGACCTCAGACTATACTAAAATCGATAGTGATCAAAACAGCATGGTGTTGGCACAAAAACAGAGAAGTAGATGTCTGGAACAGAATAGAGAACCAAGAGATGAACCCAGCTACTTACCGTTATTTAATGTTTGACAAGCCAATTAAAAACATTCAGCGGGGAAAAGATTCCCTATTTAACAAATGGTGCTGGGTGAACTGTCTGGTAACCTGTAGAAGACCGAAATTGGATCCACACCTTTCACCATTAACTAACATAGACTCTCACTGGATCAAAGATTTAAACTTAAGACATGAAACTATAAAAATACTAGAGGAGAGTGCAAGGAAATCCCTTGAAGAAATTGGTCTGGGCAAGTATTTTATGCAGAGGACCCCCGGGCAATTGAAGCAGCTTCAAAAATACACTACTGGGACTTGATCAAACTAAAAAGCTTCTGCACAGCCAAGAACCCAGTAAGTAAAGCAAGCAAACAGCCCTCAGAATGGGAGAAGATATTTGCAGGTTATGTCTCCGACAAAGGTTCAATAACCAGAATCCACAGAGAACTCAAACGCATTAGCAAGAATAGAACAAGGGATCCCATCGCAGGCTGGGCAAGGGATTTGAAAAGAAACTTCTCTGAAGAAGACAGGCACGTGGCCTTCAGACATATGAAAAAATGCTCATCATCTTTAATCATCAGAGAAATGCAAATCAAAACTACTTTGGGATACCATCTAACTCCAGTGAGGCTAGCCTATATCACAAAATCCCAAGACCAGAGATGTTGGCGCAGATGTGGAGAAAAGGAACACTTTTGCACTGCTGGTGGGAATGCAAATTAATACATTCCTTTTGGAAAGAGATATGGAGAACACTTAGAAACCTAAAAATAGATCTGCCATTCAATCTTGTAATCCCTCTACTGGGCATATACCCAGAAGACCAAAAATCACATCATAACAAAGATATTTGTACCGGAATGTTTATTGCAGCCCAATTCATAATTGCTAAGTCATGGAAGAAGCCCAAGTGTCTATCGATCCACGAATGGATTAATGAATTGTGGTATATGTACACCATGGAATATTATGCAGCCTTAAAGAAAGATGGAGACTTTACCTCTTTCATGTTTACATGGATGGGGCTGGAACATTTTCTTCTTAGTAAAGTATCTGAAGAATGGAAGAAAAAGTACCCAATGTACTCAGCCCTACTATGAAACTAATTTGGGGTTTTCACATGAAAGCTATAACCCAGTTACAACCTAAGAATAGGGGGCGGGGGAAATGGAGGGGAGGGAGGGGGGAAGGTGGGTAGAGGGAAGGGGATTGGTGGGATTACACCAGCGGTGCATCTTACAAGGGTATATGTGAAACTTGGGAAACGGTCTGTGAAGGTAGTGAATGATGCCCCATGATTATATCAATGTGCACAGCTATGATTTAATAAAAATAAATAAATAAATAAATAACCCCCCGAAAAAAAAATTCATTGTGTATTTTAAAATAACTGTAATAGTGGGATTAGAATGTTCCTAACAGGAAGAAATGATAAATGCTTGAGGTAATGGATACCCCAATGAGCCTGATTTTATTATTACACATAGTGTGCTTTTATTGAAACATCACAAATACTTCATTAATATATATGCATAACTATTATGTACCTATAATAATTAAAAATAAAAAAAATCCTTAAAGTGTATTTTCCTTTTATAGAAACGTATGTACACTATTAAAATGATGGAAAGGGTTAAAGTCCATACTTTAACTATTAAACAATATGCATTTTTTAACTTATTTTTAATAGCTTATTGTTGTTTTACTTTATGTTAAACTTGCATGAATCTTGGTTTGAAAAGATTTTTAAGCTTGCCTTGAGAATGAAGATAGTTTTCCTAATTCATCACTTCTCTCTGTCTCCTCTGTTGTCTAGCACCTATATATCTCCCTCCATTTTCTTTATTATTGACTGAATGCTCAGCCATGGCTTCATTATTTTAGGTTTCCACTAATAAAATGGAAACAGGACTTCCCCAACCATAGATGTTCCCTCCTGTAATCCACCTGTCCCTACAGTAAAGATTAAATTTCTTAAACTCTAAGCTACTCACATTGAGACGCACAATGCTTACCAGGGATTGCAGAGGAAATGGTATGGAGCGAAGAAGAGATTGACATAGCAGGTGCATCTCCTGTTTCTCCATCTTGATTGCCTGAGGAAGAACATGACACCACACACCATCTTAATATTGACTGTCATTATTATTAGAACAAATCATTGATACAACAAATGTTAACAAATAGAATTAGTGTAATACATAATCATAGAACAAAGATAATTTGCTTATGTTTTTTTCTGTAACTGAAGCTAGATAGATGAAACAGTTTTGGTCAAGTAATTTTTAAATCTTGTAAGTAGAACATAATCGTATTAGTTCATAATTCATACCAAATCTCAGTTTCAGTAAGTCATTTGCCATTTTGTTTTATAATACTGTAAAGTCTTATTATAATTCCTGTCTTCTAGTCTTTCCTTTTATAAAATGTGTTTCATTTGTCAGGATTTGTTAATTTCTATAAAATGTTGTGGGTATCAAACAACCAATTGTTTGCTATTTACAATTAAAACATTTTACTTAAAAAATGACTGGGCATGGTGGCTTGCCTGTAATCCTAACATTCTGAGAGGTAAGGAGGGTTGATTGCTTGAGCTCAGGAATTTGAGACCAGCCTGAGCAAGAGCAAGACCCCATTTTCACTAAAAACAGAAAAACTAGTCCACCATGCTGGTGCACACCTGTGGTCCCAGATACTTGGGAGGCTGAGGCAAGAGGATTACTTAAGCCCAAGAGTTTGACCTTGCTGTAAGACTGTGTCAAAAAAAATTAATTAAAAAGTAATACAACAATAATATTACAGAAGATTCTTAAGGAAAAGCAATCTTATCTAGCTATATGACTACTTTGCCATCTTCACCTACTCACTTAGGTGCTTGTGTTTCACATGGATGCGATCCTCATGCCACTGTAGTTTTTGCATTTTGTTCTTTGCAATTAATTTTACATTCAAGTATACCTTTTAAATTTTTATCCTAGTTATTTGTAATTAAATATTTAATAGCTCAATAATTTTTCATTTAGTTGATATATTATGACATTTTAAACTATTCAAATTTCACCATTTAGAAATGACTGATTAAAAATTTAAATATTATAATGTAGCAAACTCATAACTTGAGATCTGTGTATTTTACTGGTATGAAATCAAATCATTGGTAACTCACAATAAACATTACACCTCTTCTCTAAAACTTGTTTTCTCTCAGAGCTGGAAGAATTATATATCCTGGTAGTTACCTAGTAGCTTTGGACTAAAAGGAATTTCTATGCTAGGGATTGGCAAACCATAGTTCTCAGGAATGATGCTTGTTTTGCTTTGTTTTGTTTTTTAACTTTTTTATGGTTTTAATTTTTTATGCTTTAATATGTTTAATTAACCATTTCATTGTAACACAACAATGTCCATCTGCTGACTCATTGTCCACGGTCACTTTTGTGCTATAATGACATAGAATAGTTGGGACAAGCACAACATGACTTGTCAGTCTCAGCTATATACCATACACTGGCCAAGCTTCCATACTTATGTTTATGATTAATTCCTAACACCTCATTTTGTACTTCACAGAAGATCCAAAGTATACATTTTAACAAATTTTCTGTTAATTAGGAGGAAAGAAGAATTTCGGGCTAGTACAGCCTCTGTGGTCCTCCCCTCTGTCATATCATTCGCTCTAATTATAGCATTTTCTTCTAGCACACAAGTATAATAATACCACTCTACGGCTAAAAAAAACTACACAATTATATATAGCTTTAAGATACAGCTTTAATTTTTTAGCATGTTGACAGATAAAATATGAAAAGATATTCTGAGATCATCATAAACATTTCATTCACAATAGACATATAAAAAAGTTTATGACTGTCAATCAATAGTTACATATTATTACTGGATGTTTTATTCATAGCTTTTATGTGTCTAGTTTTTCTTACATGCAATATTTTTATTCATAATTTATTATATGTTAATCCTCTAGTTGAACATTGGAATGTTGGCAATGCTTTACATTTGTGTGGTCATACATATTACAATGAGAAGTCTGAGAAGTCTTTTTTAAACAAAAGTGCAATGTAATTCTTTGAACATTGTTTTAAACTGGAATATACTTGCTTTGGGTAAAATCCAGAGTTGTAAAAAAAATTTTTATAGAACTTTAATAAAAATGAAAATTAAGCACAATATTGTTACTGATTGCCTCCAAAATAATAATTTTCCATATGCTGAATCCAGAACATGTATTTGGGGATTCCCAAATTCAAGTTGCTAATAATGATATTTAATACAAGACATGTATTCTTGAATCTCTCACTATCTCTCCCAGTGTCAGGCACAAACTTGCAGTGTTTGGTAAACATACAATTAATGAATTAATGTCAGGCATTAAATCAGCATATGGTAATAGCAAGCTAGTCTTTGAGACTTTTTGACTTTAGCCAGAATTTTTAGTCTAGAAAAAGAGTCTCACCCTGGATATAGGCCCAGAATGAGTTTAAATTAGTATACTTGAATCTTCTTTATATAATACGAATTCAAGATGAGCAGCCAATTTATTAATTTTTAGTATTTTTTATTAATACTAATTAGGAGTTCATCTTGGATTCTATCCAAGTTAGTTATGGGTACAATCAAAGTTAAGTTTCTTATGCTGCGATTCTAACCTGTAACTCATTACTGCAGAAAAGACCATTCAAAGTGTGACAGTTTAACTTCAGTGTGGGCTTTAATCATTACCTTCATAATAATGATTCCAGGAGGTCTTTCTAGAATTGGCCTTTCTGGGTTGTTAAAACACACATCTAGGGCGAAAGGAGACTTTTCTTCCTTCTAACTAGGTTGTTACCCACTCTCCACAGTCCCCCATGCCTATAGGCAAATCTCCACAGAACGAATTGTAAACTCAAAACCATAAGGTCACTAGATGTGTGGCAGTTGGGACTTCTAGATAACTCCTATAGGAATATGATTTATAAAATCCAGACCAATACCAAGATATTGTACGTGCATTACACCATTGACAGACCTGTTCTGTCATGCTGGCCCCCCAAAAAGAAGGAGAAAAGGGAGCTCAAACTTCTTCCTTGGGAGTGAGGCCCGCACTACTGGGCCGGCAGCACCCTTTCCAGCCTCCTTGTATGGCCTGATGGGAGGACGGGAACCAGAGCTTTTGTGTCTCTCCTTGCCCACTCCTCCAATGAAGGTTCTCTTTTTCTCCAGTAAAGTCTATTTTGATTCTGTGAAACATTGGAAAATTCATACCAAATCCAGAAGAGACAAACTTTGGCAAGAAGTGGTTTGAAAATTAATATTTTTAGATATTTATGAAAGGATCAGCCATATCTCTGTGTGTGTGTGTGTGTGTGTGTGTGTGTGTAGGGGGCAGCTATTTGGATATGTATGTCTGTATGTGAATAGTGAGCTTAAAAATAAACGTGAACTTGGGTGGTGTCTGTGGCTCAAAGGAGTAGGGCACTGGTCCCATATACCAGAGGTGGCAGGTTCAAACCTGGCCCCAGCCAAAAACTGCAAAAAAAAAAAAGAAATGTGAACTCAATAGCTTGCTTTTAAGAGGAAGTAAGGAAAGATCAGTTATTCCAAAGACTTTCACCTGAATTATTATGCCAGATGACTTGAAGTCTCAGCCATAGTAAAGTTCAGGATACTTCAAAATATCACATACCAAAGGAACTGGACAGGACTGACCTACACCATTCCTCAGAAACGGACCATCCAGCTGCCTCTCCTGGTTAGTGCATAAGAAGGCTCCGGCGCACCAATCTCTAGGAACAGTGCTGCTGCTTGTCTTGCCAGCATTGAAGAGACTAATCAGATGCATATTTTTTGATATATGAATAATGCAAGTACCATAGAAATACTAAAGTTAACCAAATAAAGTTTAGATGTCAGACTATTATTTTCTTAGCAGGGAAGTTTTCTACCATGATGGACCATACAGCTGGTTTGCCAATAAAAGCAGGAATTTCCTGCCTCGAAAAGTATACATATCACACTGAGCCTATAGGCAGTTTAAATTACAAACGCAACATGAAAAAAGTGTAACTGGAAGCAGAAAATGAAATCTGTGTCCAAAAGAACTGCTTCGGGCACAGATCCCAGAGGGCAGTAGAAATCAGAAGCAAGAAGAGAAATTAGGGGGAGGGAAGTCACATATTGCGGATCAAAGGCAGTGAGTCACAACTTTATATGGGCAGAATCAACCAAGAAACAAACGCAAACCCTGAAGCTGAACTTTTTGCTAAGGTAGAGGTCAATTTCAAGGAGTGGTCTTGGATAAGAAAGGTAAAGCATGTTAGAATGATAATCTCTGCAGTCAGCAGTATGGTGTCAAAGGTGAGGATAGCTCCTAAATTTAGGTTACTCTATGGAATACCAAGTATAATTCATGATAATTCCTACGGTGATGCTAACTTTGAATTGCTTTTTGTAGAATGGTGAAGGTGATAGTGAGCAGATGTCACCAAGGACACTGAGAACATGTCTAGACAATTACCATGGAAAAATATAAGTGTGAAATTGAACAGATAAAGTCTCTCGATTTTGTGCTCAAAGTTAATATATTGCAACTTGAGATTAATACACAGTGGCAAAAGCAAAATCATGGGTCCGTGAATAGAGATTTAGATTAAGCTAGCATGTATTTCAGGGATATAATTGTCCACACAGTGAATCCTACATATGTTGTTTTTTTCTGGAGTCAACATTACCTCAAAGGAGATTGTTTCCAAGAGACCATAGGGAAACTTACTTGAGCATGGTCCTTCAGAATAACCTATAATATTTATATAATATATAATCAGACACATATTTTTGATATATGAATAATGCAAGCACCATAGAAATACTAAATTTAACCAAATAAAGTTCAGATGTCAGACTATTATTTTCTTAGCAGGGAAGTTTTCTACCATGATGGACCATACAGCTGGTTTGCCAATAAAAGCCATTTTTGTTCTGATTTCTTTTCCCACTGAAATTTCTCCGGTCTGGAACTGCATTCCTTGGATTAGTTTAAATATATTTTTATCCTTAAGGCATAGATTATTAGTCTGGAGTCCATAAAATGCTAACTAAATACTCTTTTATGGGATATGTTTTATTTCCATGCATACACACATGGTTGAGGATCATACATCTTTTATAAGTTTTTCTATTATGGCCTGATATCCTGTTCTAACTCTAAAACATATAAAATTATATTCTGGGATACATACTAAGTTAAGACACTTTGGTTGCAAAAGATGAGAATACAAAATTTAGTTTGAGCAAAATAAATTTATTGGCTTATATACGTGAAAGTCTAAGACTTCAAATATGGCTAGATGCACACACTTAAAGAAAATTGTTCTTTCCTTACCTCTGATTTCTTCTCATGGCTTTATTCTCAAGTATAGCCTCTGTAGGTTAAGGCAAAAAATTATGTTATTCTGAAGCCAGAAATCATACAGAAAAGGAATGCTTTTATTTATTTGTTTGTTTTCTAATCACTCAAGGACTCTCACTGGCCCAATTTAGGTTGTGCGTCCAGTCCTGCAGAGGAATAGCCAAGCCTAAGAGATTGACACTCCCACGAAGTGTAGAAGGTAGATTTACTGGATAGAAGATTTGTGGGAAAGAACAAAGTAACTGATAACCATTATGTTTTACCATATGGCACATAGTATATTATCACATTCCCTTCAAACTCTGAATGTGGGTATAACTTTTCCAAATTCTAAACACTCACTTGGCTTTAGCAGCATTTAAAAAGCATTTGATAGTATTTAAATAGACCATGAGGCGACATCCCTGTCATACTGTGTTTATAATTTCATAAATAGATGTCTCTGCCATGGACCTAGTTAGGTGCCATAGAAATGTAATTGATTCAGATTTCCAGTTAGAGATCTTACAGATGAAAGGTAGGACAAGAGATCATCTGTGAGCACTTTGCTTTTCTTTTTTTTTTTACTGTTGGGGACTCATTGAGGGTACAAGAAGCCAGGTTACACTGATTGCAATTGTTAGGTAAAGTCCCTCTTGCAATCATGTCTTGCCCCCATAAAGCACTTTGCTTTTCAAATAAGAAAGCAACCATAACCATACATCAGGATGATTTTCCTAACAGTCAGGTTTTGCCAGATATGGTCACCGAACCCAGGTGATTTAGACAAGGCATTAAAGTGATTGTTTGTCAACTTTCAGAAGAATTGTGGGGTTTAGGTGGTCAAGAAGAAATAGACTTTTCTATAATGCAGGTAAAATGGCTTTTAGAGATGCCAAACACCAAAGGCATGTCCAAGCACTTATTCCTCCCGAGTCTATGACAGAAACGTCCTGGACCCTGGGCGTGGCTTCATAAATGTTCCTATTCGGACAGCTACTGGTGAGCAATTGGAACTTGCCATGAAAAAATATATATATTGCCATCCTACTTGTAGCTTAGAACAAATTTAGTGACTACAATGAAATATACTTTCTATTGTAGTTTTTCATGCACAAAAAAGTAGACCCATACTTCATTTACCAGAAGAACTAGTATTTAAAAGTTCATATTCACCAGAAAAACAGAATAAGAAAACGCAAGCAAAAAAATGACTACCCTAACTTGGAAAAACAAAATAAAACAACTTAAAAATTCAATGCTGAGAAAGGTACTTAGTATTTTGTAGCTGTTTCTTCAAATACTATCTGCTTGAATAATTTAGCAATAAAAAATAATAATCCTATTAAACATTGGGCAAAAGATACGAACAGAGAGAAGAAATACAAAATGACCGACAAATCTATGAACAAATAAATGCTCAACATCACTAATCATCAGGCAAATGCAAATCAAAACTACAATGAGACACCATTTCTCCCCTGCTAGAAAGGCCATTATTAAAAAGTCAAAACCAATAGATCTTGGTGTGGACCAATCTCTGTAAGGCTGTTGTCCTCATATTTGATACCTAAGCTTTTAAGTCCAGAGGATGAAAAATCAGGAAAAGTAAATTAATGTAAAGGGTAGAAATAAAGAACAAACAGAAACTCATTAAGTATAAACTGTAGTTCAGATGAGTAGATGGAAACCTTGGTCAGGTCTTGCTGCCTCTGACCATGGAGATGGAACCCTATGTCTCACAGCTAAACAGACAGACACCTGGCCCAGGAATCACAGAAGCAAAAGGAGTACTAAGAAAAGAGAGCACAGTCAGGCTCAATGCTGCTTCACACCAAGAGGCAGGCTGTCAGGTAAGCTTTGACCTATATGAGCTACAAAGTGGCTGCTGTTTCTCTCGGTTCTCCACATCTTCTATGGTAATTGCTCTTGTCGTCTACCTAACTGGAAAATACAGAGAAGAGAATTCTGAGAAGTAAATTCAGTTTAGCCATTTTAAAACGTTACAAAACCGCCACTAATATCAACGGTGGTTTTTAGCCACTCTAACTGGTAACAGCAAGTTACCAGTAATAGTACAACTGAAACAACGGTGCACATTTTATGAAGGAATGAAAATCTTAACATAATGAATCTCATTGTCTAGGATATTTTGACTTGTCAAGGCAAATCAAAATTCTGTAATAATATGTGAAAACTGTTCATTGTAAATTTTTGAAAAAAATTATAAGTTAAAAAAACAGACTATGAAAGCAAAATAAACAGGTATGTAAGTGGCATTTAACTTGTAAACATGTTACAATTTCTGTATTAGTATATAGGCATCTTGAGTGCCATGTTGAAGATGTTTGGACTTTCTATGGTACCTTTTACTTATATATTATATATTTTTTTTATTGTTGGAGATTCATTGAGGGTACACAGAACCAGATTACACTGATTGGTTTTGTTAGATAAGGACCCTCTTATAATTGTGTTCTGACCCCAAAAGGTGTACCACACACCCCTTGTGCCCTCCCTCCCTTCCTCCTTCCCTTTCTCAGGTATCCCCATCCCCCATCCCCACCATGTACTAGGACTTTAATTGTCCTCATATCAGAATTGAGTACATAGGATTCTTGTTTCTCCACTCTTGTGATGCTTTACTAAGAATAATGTGTTCCACATCCATCCAGGTTAATACACAGGATGTAAAATCCTTTTTAGTGGCTGAATAGTATTCCATGATATACATATACCACACTTTGTTAATCCATTCCTCAGCTGGTGGGCATTTAGGCTGTATTGAGCTGCAATAAACAGTCTAGTGCAAGTGTCTCTGTGGTAAAAAGGATTTCTTTTCTTCTGGATAGATGCCCAGCAGTGGAATTGCAGGATCAAATGGGAGGTGTGGCTTGAGTTCTTCGAGGATTCTCCATACTGCCTTCCAAAAAGGTTGTATTAGTTTGCAGTCCCAGCAGCAGTGTAAAAGTGTTCCCTTCTCTCCACATCCATGCCAGCATGTGTAGTTTGAGACTTTCTGATAAGGGCGATTCTCAGTGGGGTTAGATAATATTTTGGGGTGGGTTTGATTTGCATTTCTTTAATAATTAGGGATGATGAACATTTTTTCATGTTTATTAGCCATTCATCTGTCTTCTTTAAAGAAGGTTCATCTCAACTTTAATAGAACCTCTCTAAGACACATTGTAATGAACCTGTCCAAAGTCAAGATGCAGGAGAAAATCCTGTAAGCAGCTAGGAATAAACACCAATTGACGTACAAGGGCAGAACCATTAAGTTGACAGTAGACTTTTCAACTGAAAACTTCCAAGCCAGGAGAGCATGGTCATCCACCTTGAACATCCTTAAACAAAATAATTTTCAGCCTAGAATCCTGTATCCTGCCAAACTTAGCTCTAAAATTGATGGAGAAATCAAATCATTTGCAGACACTGAGGAAATTCACTATATATATATATATTCCTTTTATTAAGTCATACACATAGTCATACACATGAATACATTTATGCATTTGTGGGGTACAATGTGTTGATTTTTTTAATACAATTTGGAATGCTTACATCAAACTAATATAGCTTTCACCTCATGTACTTAATTATTGTGTTAAGACATTTATGTTCTGGGCAGCGCCTGTGGCTCAGTGAGTAGGGCGCCGGCCCCATATGCCGAGGGTGGTGGGTTCAAGCCCAGCCCCGGCCAAACTGCAACAAAAAATAGCCGGGCGTTGTGGCGGACGCCTGTAGTCCCAGCTGCTTGGGAGGCTGAGGCAAGAGAATCGCGTAAGCCCAAGAGTTAGAGGTTGCTGTGAGCCGTGTGATGCCACGGCACTCTACCCGAGGGCGGTACAGTGAGACTCTGTCTCTACAAAAAAAAAAAAAGATATTTGTGTTCTATGCTTGATTGATTTGACTTGTACCATTGCAATATGCTCCTTAGGTGTGTTCCACTATTTATCCTCCCTCTATCAAACCTCCCTTTTCCCCTTCCCCTCCACTTCTTGCCTTCCTCCTGGGCTAGAGTTGTGATCTATCTTTCATAAGAAAGTGTGAGTAATTATAAATTGGTTTCATAAAAGTACTGAGTACTTTGGATACTTTTTCTTCCATTCTTGAGATACTTTACTAAGAAGAATATGTTCCAGCTCCATCCATGTAAACATAAAAGAGGTAAAGTTTCCATCTTTTTTTAAGGCTGCATAGTATACCATGGTATACATATACCACATTTATTAATCCATTCTTGGGTCGATGGACCCTTGGGCTTCTTCCGTGACTTGGCAATTATGAATTGAGGTGCAATGAAAAATCTGGTGCAAATATTTTTGTTGCAAAGTGATTTTTGGTCTTTTGGATATACATCTAGTAGAGGAATTGCAGAATCAAACAACAGGTCTACTTTTAGATTCCCGAAGAGCAACACATGTATTACTGAATGAATAAATGAATAAATTTGGATCTTTGGGCTTTTAAATAATATTCTAAATATGCCTATATTACATGATGCCACCTCTGAATATCTTCATTTTTCTATAAGCAACTCAGAAAAAAAAATAGTACATTAATTGCTCTTGCTTTTAACCACAAAGTTGAATGAAAATTAAATTGAGAATGCTCTATACTCTTAGTTACCTGAGAACTGAAATCCTACAGCTTTAGATTAGCCATTTGCCTTTTTCCTCTTAATGTTTTTCATCCCTTTCAGAAATGAATTTCTCAATAAGCAAGGATGTTCTTTTATGAAGAATTTATAACTAATTAAAATAGCAGAAGTCACACATTTCTGATAGATACAGATGGGACTGTGTATTAACAGTGCATCAGGAAGGACAGTTTTGATATGACCTCAAGGTGTTCAGTAATTGCTATTTAGTAGAGCTGTTGAGAATTGTAAAATATTGGCTATTTTGTGGCTCAGACTGAACCAGCACCATGTCGATTAGCATATGTTAAAGACACCTCTGTTTCATTCACTTGTTGGTGGAGCAGGTATGCTGAGGAACTGATTTCTCATTTGGGCCTTTAAAAGCAGAAAATCACAATAATAAGCTGAAAGAGGCATACCGTGAAAGCTGTTTATTGATTATGGAATATACACCCCCACTTGTACACGCCTGTCTATGTCTATGTAGTTATTGCTGGTTAATTCTTTTTTAACAAACTTCTTAGCCTCTCAAAACTCCATCTGCAGATTTGTTTGTTATGCTTTGACAGAGACAGAAATCACAACTGTCACTCAGCACCAGGGCCAGCTATTTGAGATAAAACAAAACGTTGTCGGCTTTGAGTGCAGGAGAGGCGAGAAGAAAGAAAATGCATGCCTAACCTTGTCACTGGAAGAGTAGTGGCTGTGTAGATAGTATAAACAAAAATAGAAGGTCAAAATAGAAAATGAGTGTCAACCTGGGAAGTACAGAAAGCCCTAGTGACAAAGGAAGCCGAATACAAAGGACAAGTTCTTTCAGTTACCAGATAATGGCCAGGGAAAGCATTGCTGATGTTAATGGGAGTCAAAAACATTGCTGAGAGTCTCTGCATGTAACAAACTACTTGAAAACCAAAATAAAATAGAAGTTAAGCCCTTTAAACTTTTGACATGTCTCTTTTTAGACCTACTATGAATACATTAGTTTTCTAAGCCCTAAATAAGAGTGTCCCTAAATTACTACAAACTTGGAGGCATGAAAATCATACATTTATTTTTTTTATAGTTTCAGAGACCAGAAGACCGAAATCAAAGTGTCAGTAGAGCTGGTTTCTTCCATAGGCCCTGAGAAAGAAATCCTCCTATTAAATGTGGGAGCAGGTGTCAGGGCCCCAGGTTCCCAGGGTCTTGGTTCCCAGTACCGGACAATGGTTACTGGTACTGATGCAACAGAGGAAATGACACAGCAAGCAGGTGCAAGCAGGCAGACTGCCAAAATTTATTAAAAGCACAGTATGTTCCAGACAGGCCCCCACAGTTTAACAAGCTGATTTCCTAGTCTTATGCTAAGTGGGAGCTGCAAGATTCATATTTTTTTCATGGAAAAAGATGGAGAATTTCTGGAATTGGGAACCTTCCTGTTTTCTATCCTTGTAAGCAAATATCTGGTCATTCCCACGGTGTTTGTAAACTGTCATGTCAATGGTGGGTGTGATTTTTGTTATGAGGGTAGGTAATTCAGGGACACTCTTATCTCAACTGTGCACATGCTCCAAACACCTTCTATAAAGGCCTTGAAAACAACTCTACTTTGTGGTCTCGCTACCTTTTTTTTGATGGGTCAGTCCTTGGAGACCCTATTATAGACCAAACATCTGGTTAGTCCTTGGGGCCCCTTGAAATGCCATCTGCTCTCTCTTGGGAGTTCCCTCCTGCTTGGTTTGTTCCTCCTAGTAGACATTGCATCTTCTAGCATCATCTGCCCTCAATGGACGCCTCTAGATGAAGCATCTGTTCCCCTTCCTCCTTATCCCCACCTGACACTCCCTTGCTTCTGTCCTAAATTTTGATAGTTGCTGGCAATGCTTGGAGTCTCTAGACTTGTTGATGGATCTTGCATTACCTTTCCAGGGTGACGAGGGTATTCTTGGCTCTCTTAAGGACATTCTCATGGGATTTAGAGCCCCCTCCTGACCATCAAATATAATTTCATGTAGATTCTTACCTTATTTAGATCTGCAAAGATTCTATTTCCAAATAAGTATAAATTATCAGGTTCCAGGTGAGCCTGAATTCTAGGAGAATACTATTCAACCTATGCTCAGTTATTTCCTCAGATTTCCATATGTAAGAAAAGAAAAAAAAGCCTGTTTCCTTATTTAATAATGTAGAGCTGTACAATGTAGACTTGAATCATTACTTCTAATCTGATGGTATCAGAAAGGCCATGAAAAAGCATCATACAAGGGTATCTGACCCTTTTTTCTTTCTGCCACACATTGAAAGAATGAAATTGCTTTGGGCCACACAGTAAGTAAATACACAACCACAGACAATGGTGAAAGCTCATTAACCCCCCAAAATAATGTGCATACTTTTCATGATATCTGACATCACAGATAAGCAACCCATGTCCTCACAAAAATCAGTACACCACCACAGGCTGTAGGTTGGACACTCCAACCTAAAGTATATGGCCCAATATAAAAGGAACTGAATATATCTACAGAATCTATTTTATTTTCCTTCCTAATGAAAATTGCTCACAGAATCTGTGTGTGTGTGTGTGTGTGTGTGTGTGTGTGTGTGTTTAGGGATGTGACATTTCCTATTACAAGGATGCCAGTGAATTTGTAGGTGGTCTCTGCCTTGGGGGAATGCCCAAATGCCCGGCTTTCATAAGTTTTCTAGGTGATTCTGGTGCTCACAGATGTTTGAGAAGCACTCATCTAGAGTAACAGGTGCCCATCTATTTTGGCATTGCTATCTTTCCTTCCTTACAGATACAGAATAGAAGGCTCAGAGGTTAACTGACTCTTATTAGGCAATTCACCATGTCCATGGGAGAATTGGATCCAAAATTTGTTCACGTCACTTAACACAGTATTTACTCAGCCTCATGAACTAAAACGTGTGTTAAGACTACAGCAAAAAGTAACATGTAGTCCACCAACTTCACTTAATCTGGGTTAGCGCTCACTTTCTTTTTCTTTTTCTTTTTTTAATTCTCTGGCTGGGTGCAACAGGGAAAGCCAATTCCTAGTTCCAGACACCAACAGGTCAGCTGCCAGGGCATTCTGACTTCCTCCATGCTGTGCCCGCCGCTGTGTGTTCCAGTGAGTCCAGGCCCCCGGCCCGACCTCTGGAGGTGTATCACTTCCTCCACCCCTTCAGGGAAATGCTCAGTTAAAGAGAAATTTCAATTTGGATATGTAGATTCATGGTGCCCCTGAATATGTCTCTCTACTGTAACCATGAGTGCTTTGCACTCACCTGTAAGCTTCACTGTAAGGGTGTGGGGGGGGTGTTATTTTTACCCTAAGTGTAGCAAACAAACAAAATAATAGTCAACCTTTCAAATATTGCTCATTGCTAATCAGCAGGAACTGTGAATTATAATTCACAGAATAAACAGAATCTTAATCACTGCTTTCATCTTGCCTGCCAAGTTTTATCTCTCACCTAGAAAATGTAAAAGGAAATCATGAGTTGAAAGAAGATGACTAATGAATGGATCAGATTATGTGTGAAGGAGATACTCAGGCATCTTACAGCCCCCTTCTTAGCTCAGTCTGGGACTTTTTAACTGATTGGATATTTTCAGATTTTTAAATTTAAGGTGGTGTGAGAAATGTTGTCTTTCCTGTGCATTAACAATATTCATACACGATGTATGAAATGTTAGCATTCTGTCAAAAAATATTCAGCCAAATGTTTTTAATTTTGAGAAAAATTCCAGGTTAAGTTTGTTTCGTAGGAAGGATTTATAAATCACCATGTTGTTAAAAGTTCATAAAGGTAAAGTTCAAGATGAGCCCTTCACCCAGAGGGTGTGCTGCATACCCCCACAATGTGCCCACCAGAGTTCCCCATCCTCTTTCCTCCTCCCCTTTCCGACACAAACAGTGTAACCTAATCATTTGTACCCTCATAGTAATCTAAAAAAAAAATTTGAAAAAATGTTCCTAAAGGCACTATTTCACTATCTTGTTGAAGGGAGCTAATCTGAAATAACGATGCTTAAAAATTGCATTGCTCTTAAAATCAATTTTTCAGGTCTTATAAGTTATGCAAAAACTATACACTCTGAACAATGTAATCACTCATAAAGTCTTACTGAAAAGAGAAATGAATCAAATTAACAAAATTCACTGATCAGAAATAGGATATGAAGGATTGGAGTACCAGCTTGGTACTTTTTCATAGCACCTTCTTTGATTATGCAAGGCTTTAAAATGTCATCATGCAGAAACAAATGCCAGGAAAGCAGATGTCCCAGGAGATGTTTTCTCTAGTTGACACCAAATATTGCACATAGAAGTTCTCAATTTTTGCATTGTTTTTGGTTAAAATAACATCATCTTCAGATCACATAATGAATCATCTTAAATAGAAATTATTTCTTTCTAACCTAAGTTTCCTTGCCTATAAAAGAGTTCCATAACACAATACCTTGTCATTATAGGGATTAAAAACTTTGGAGTTTATCTTAGAATGATTGTACTATGAAAATTGTTACATATTAGCTACATATGGTTATTTACTTTATATCTAATTAATCTTAAAGAAAATTAATTATTCAGTTTCTCAGTTGCTATAGTCACGTTTTATGTCCCCAATAAGCCATTTGTACCTAGTAGCTATTGTAATTGATAGCACAAAGAATATTCCCACCATCAAAGCAAGTTCTATCCGACAGTGCTGCTATAAATTCTTCAAATTCGGAAACAAGCATTTGGTTTTAGACATACGGATGCCATTAAATTTGCATTCTACATTGCTTGGGTGCAATATAGAGAATGGATTTAATGGATAGAAAAGACTAGGAGAAACTGTAGGTTATTCCTATACTGAGATTCCTAACTCCAATTCTAGAAAATGTACTTGACTGCCCAAATCTGCAGTAGTTTCCCTGTGCACCTGTGGCTGACTGCAATTTCCAAATGCAATGCACTTATCCCAATCTGTATGTTTCCTTGCAGTGAGCCTTTAATACTCTTCCACTGTGAGGCAGGACTCTAACCTCCACCCACGGAGCTGGATTATGGTGAAGTGACTCTGTACAATTTCTGAGACAGAATCATAAAATAAGAAGCAACACAGCTTTTACCTGGCTCTCATCAGAGACATGAAACTTGAGTCTTGAAGCTCTAAGTAAGAAGTCTTTCGGTGCCTTGTTGGAGAGATCACGTGAAAAGACTAAACAGACAAAAAGAATGATGACAGAGCAGCCCTGACTGTTCCAGTCCCCGCCAGTGTGAGTCTTTGGGGGGACCATGTCGTCCTGTCTCTGCCCCGACCCACTCAACTGTCCAGAGCAGCCACATCCTCTGAGCAAGAAGCAGAGCCCAAGGAGGAGCCCCAGCTAACTTCTCCCGAGGCTATCAAAGTAATCCGGTGGCTGCCTACGCCACAGGTGTGGAGACTGCTAACCAATGACGTACATGGTTTAGTACTTTCGTGCATCTTATTAATGAGAGCCAGTGATGTTAAATCCCTTCCCCAATCCCTTATGGCCAAGTTATTTCTCACAGGAGCCTCCTACAAGTCTTAGCTTAGACACTGGACATGTGGCTGAGGGACCGTTCTTACCATTCCAGCCTTTAGAGTGGCACTAAGCGAATCATCACCCAGAAATCCTTTTCCAATTGCACATTCATGAGCTAAAGAAATGTCGAAAGCTATTAAATTTTGAGTTACTTGTTATTCATCTCAAGTCATGAAACAATAGTCATACACTGTTGTGAATGTAATCACTAATTAGGCTTCATCTGATCAGTGTAATCCATCTTCATTATAATTATTTCTTTTATGGCTAACACCCATATGTTAGTTCTTGGAATCAGGAGTTAATTCTGTGTCTCCAATGCTATGAGAAATGCCTGGTATTCAATCAAGGATAATATGCAGAGCTCTCTTGATGATATCTTTGTAGAAACAGTATTGATAAGAAACAATTCAGCCATAGATGTCATCATGCAGCCTTAGTGACAAAGGTAAAGAGGAAACTATAAGAAAATTCATTTTCTGTGGTGGGTACATCCTCAAGTATGATAGGGTAACCTTGTTACAGCTAAAGTTTAAAATTTTATTTTCTTATTAGTCTTTCATAAACATATTTTCTTCTTATTTTTAGGTTTCTATATTTCTAATGCATAGAATAATTTGCCTATTCCAACATGAAACAGTGATGTCATGCATTTTGACTTTAAGAAGCATATATAGGAAACAGAATAAACATCTACTGTCATTATTGAATAAGTTGGTCTAAATTGGGTACAAAGAAGGAAATAATAGACTTCACAGCACTGAGATTTATTCTGTGCTCAATCACCTCACTATTTAGTTCTTAAAACAACAAATCTAGTACACGGGTAACATTTCCTTTTACTGTCTTATATGAAGCCTGTACTTTCCTCCCAACTAGTTAATTATTACACAATTGCGAGAGGAAACATTTAATAGCAAAGGGGAACAATAACTAATTAACTCTGTGCTTGTGATTTAGTGTTGTCCCTCTGCATATGCTGTACGTCTAACTGCTTGTTCCTCCTCTTACTGCGTATGTTTAGGGTTTTCCCAGCGCTCTCTCTGCCCCGCAGAGTGTGAGGCGCACTCTGGCAACTCCTCCATGACCCACACTTTCATCAGTCAGTGTCTGTCTCCCAGAATACTTTTCTTTACCAGGTGTGATGATTGACGTGTCAACCTAACTGGGCCATGGGATGCTCAGATATTTTGTGAAACATTATTCTAAGTGTTTCTGTGAGGGTGTTTCTTGGGTGAGATTAACATTTTACTTGGTAGACTTAATAAAGCATATTGTCTTCTATAATGAGTGGACTTTCTCCAATTAGTGAGAAGCCTGAATATAAGAAAAAAGGTGACACTTTATCAAGTATGACAGAATTGTTCCTGCTCAATGTCGTTTGAAATGACACATCAACTTGTTTCTGCCTTTGGACTGAAGCTAAAACATTGGCTCTTTCTGGTTCTTTAGGAGCCAACTTACCCACAGATCTTGGGACTTGTTAGCCTCCATAATCACATGAGAAAATGCCTTATAATAAATCAATCTTGTTTTCTTCTTTCTCTCTCTCCATCCCTCCTTTCTTCCATATATTTATGTGTGCACGTGTATATGTAGTCCCATTAGTTATCTGTTTCACTGGAGAACCTTAATTAATAACATGGGGAATGACTTACTCTTTGCAGAAAGACCTCTTGCGTGATATTTTTGGAAGCCCTCTCAAGCCTGGCTTTCTTCTGAAATCCGTTTGGTTTGTGGAAGGCATTCACCTTCAGCTGTCATAGTGGAATATATAACTTATTTTTGCTGTCAGCCTGTCTTCTCACCCTCTCATCGGGCTAACTCCAGGTATCCACTCTCTTTTATATTTCTTTCGTTTCGAATTAGGATCAAGTTAATATTTGGGGGTCACAGAATTCAGGGTAGTATGTATCAGATTCTTCAAAGAGTTCTCTCACTCTTTAAAGTCACTTATATCTGAGTCACTTGTCAGTACTAGAACTAGGAGAATTCTATAGTTCATCAAATATGAAACTAAGACTAACATTAACACATGATCCTGCCAAGGACCTCCCCACACTTTATGTTTGTCACCTCTATAGGTAGGGATGAGATTGTGAACAGCTTCTTAACAACCCTTAAGTAATTTAGTATTTCCAAGTCCTCTGATCAGTTTTCTTGAGATTAATAATGAGCAAAATGAAGGTTAGCAAGTTTTGAGGTCACCCCCTAGAGAGTTATGCATAGATAAATTTGTATCTCCATTTGTTTTCAACTATAAAGCCTTTGCTGAGCCTGAACAACAAGAAAAAAAACTAAAATTTAACATCCCCTTACCTATGTAAGCAAATATAATTAAAAATATAAACCAATTATTATTCTGTGAGGCAGAGATAAATGGCCGTGGGAATTTAGAAGAAAGAAAGATAACTCACATTTTAGAGAAAATATGAAGGGATAATTGATGGGTTTTGAGCCAGAAAAAAAGGAATAAATGGAATGTTGACATGCAGAATTGGAATGTAAATATTCCACCGTGAGTGGAAGCTTGAAGACACACCCCGAGCTAGAGAGGAGCTCTTGGGAAGTAAAAAATTACCCAGTCAGTCTTTTCAGGGGTACATGAAAACAAGGTAGAAATTTTAAAAATTTAGAAAATGCAAATGGGATCAATTATCAGTTACATAGTACCATACTAATCAGAGTCAGAAATTTGGAGAGAGAGAGGGTGTACATGTGCGTATGCGCGCATGTGTGTGTGGTGTGTATAAACCAATTACGGTTTGGGAGGCTGAACCATAAGAGAATTAGAAGTAATTTAAAGACAATAATCTGACAGTAAATGTAGAAATAAGAGTGCCTGAAAGACTGACTTGGTTTGGTGGTCACTCATCTGTTTTTGACAAGTGTATTATTTAGTTTATATATAAGGATTTTATAGTAATTTTGGTAAAAATATTTTACCAAAGAGTATGTTCTAGGAAGTAATTTATGAGTTAGTTATTTGAAAATTATTTAATTTTTAAATTAGTTTTTCTTATAGAGAACCAATTTATTAACCTATGATAGAAGTCCAGAAATACTTCTCCCTTCCTTCCATTCCCCCCAAAAGACAAAAAAATACAAAAAGAAAAACTTACTACACAAGGGGCAATCAAGGTGTCCTACATGTCACCACATTTCATTTTATTGATGCCTGAGTTTGAGTCTGTGAAAGCTACCCAAACCCAAACTTTGTTCTTGCACCATGTATGTTCTTTGAAAGATTGCATTTTGGGTTCAAGAGATAACTTTTATTTGTGAATGTATATCAGTGAGAAAGGGAAATTTAGAGATCATTGATATTTTGAGTCAGATGTGATTTAATATGAGTAAACAGAAACATAACAATCACGGGGAAGGCAGAGAGAACAGAGCAGAACAAGGAGATTTCAGGAAATCTTGACAGTACAGAGAGCTCAGAGATGTCATCCCAAGGATTCCTTCTGCCTGAAAATCAGAGCAGATTATTTCTAAGTCTTTTTGGAATTGCTGTCAACCACCAATGATTTCAGCTACCTACAATGGTTTGTTCACTTTTACCTGTCTCTGTCTGGACTGCTATGTGCATATAGCAACATACCATAGACGAGGTGATATGAACAATTTATTGTTCACTGTTCTGAAGGCCGAGAAGCTCAAGGTCAAGGTGAAGGCTGATTAAATTCCTGGTGTGGTCTCTCCTCTTGTTTTGCAGATAGTCATCTCACAGTGTCAGAGAAAGAGAAAGAATCTTCCTCTTACATAAGGCCACAAATCTCATCAGGAGGGCCTCACTTTCATGACCTCATTTAACTCTAAATAGATGAGGTTCCAAAGCTAAGACTTCAAAATATGAATTTTAGGGGAACACATTTAGTCTATAACATGATATTTCTAATGTTTATGGTTGTTCCCCACTGCTGGAATCTAACCAGAACCTTACTGATAAAGAAGTCTGGAAAATCTCTTTATCAAGCATTGTACTCCAAAGGTATGAAGAAAAGTTTAGAAGGTCTGGGGTGATGATGAGATTCAACTAATGATACATTCTGCTGCTTTGGATAGTTCAAATCCATTTGTATCTTTTTTCTGTGTATAATAGACAAAGGGGTGGGGGGAAACACCAAAAACAACAATACAAGGGTGCCTGCTTTTACATCTTGTATCCCACATTGTTCTGGAATCTTTGCCATTTTAATAAGGCAAGATAAAAATAAATGGTAAACAGACTGCAAAAAATAAAGTAATTTTTATATCTGCAAATAGCATGATCACCTCAGGGGGAATTCCTTAGAAATATGCAAAAATAACTTTCACAATCTATAAAAAAAATACCAAGATCATAGGAGATATGTTAATAAAAAAATCAACTGGATTTGTGCATTAGCAGCAAGAATTCGGAAGACAACAAAAGGAAAAATGATTGAAAATAGCATTTAAAAAAAACACAAAATATTTAGACATAAATCAAACAAATCACATGCCATATCTGTCCCTTGAAAATGCAGAGTACCACAGAGGGACTATTTTAAAAAATATATTTAAATAAAAGTACATATTTATTTACTTATGGATTAGAATAATTTAGTGTGAAAATGTCATAACTTCTCAAGTTGATTTGGAGAATCTATTCAGTCTCAACCAAAATTCTAGTATTTTTTAAAAAATAGAACCTAACCCAGTATTATAAAATTTATACAGAAATAAAAATGACCAAAAATAGCAAAAAGCAATTTTTGAATAGAAGAAAGATGTTGCAGGACTTTTATTACCTTGTTTAAATGATTATTTTTAAATTAGGGTAATTAAGAGGGTGTGGTGATAATAAAAAGGCAGACATAAATCACTGAAGTAGTAAAAAGAACTCAGATATAGACCTACACATATCTAGTCAATTCTGAACAAAGGTTTCAAAGCAATTGGATTGGGAAGAGAGTTTTTCTTTTTTTTTTTCCTTACAAGCATTGCTAGAAAAACTAAATCTGTATTTAGGGAAGATAAAATTATCCTTCACATCGTAAACAAAATACAACTCATAATAGATCAGATACCTAAAGGTAAATGCAAAACTATTAAATTTCTGAAGAAAGCATTAGAAAGTATCTTGGCAGTCTTGGAGTAGGTAAATAGTTTGAAGCCTTAACAAATAAAAATCACTAATAATAAAATAAAAACTATGAATAAATTTGACTTAAAATTTAAAAATGTTTGTTGTTCAAAAGATAACAATTAAAAAAATAATCATGGAAGCCATGGAATGAGAGAAAATATTATTCATATTACACAATAACTGACAAAGGACTTATATCTTAAATATATCGTTTGGATTAAATTTTCAAACTCATCCTACAAAAAGTGCTATATACCTCTTTGCTAAATATCAGTAGGGTCTCCCGATGGCCAAAGGGAGTACTTTCAAAGTCACCATGTGATATTCAGCAATGAGGTATGTAGCACTTTTTCTAGGATGAGTTTGAGAAGTTAATGTCAAACCTTATATATAAAGAACACCTTGATAATAAAAACATCAAAATAAGCATAACATTTTAACAGATAATTTACTTAAAAGGCAGGGATGGCTAATAGCATATGAAAAATGAATACAGTCATTGGGAGAATATGAATTAATATCACAAAACCTCTATGTAATGCTACCTAACACCATTAAAACAGTGAAAAAAGGAAGAAAAATTAAAAAGAAACACTCGGCCTATCCAGTGTTGGTAAGGATGTGGAACAATTGAAACTCGTCTGTTGCTGGTCTGCGTGGGAAATGATACAATCACTTTGGGAAAGTGGTTAACAGTTTACTCAAAAGTTTCATTGTCGATCTACTGCACGATGAACAATTTTATTCCTGAGTACTTACTGAAACGTATGTCTGCATAAAGAATCATGCAAAAAGTTGATGGCGGCTTTATTCACAGCAGGCAAAGAGGGGGGAATGACCCAAATATCTATCAATAGGGAAGCAGATAAACAAATCATGGAAAATTTAAACAACGGAATCCCACTCAGAAGTAAAACTGCAGACTACAGAGATGCAGAGTAACATGATGAATCTCAAAAATATTAAGTAAAATAAGGACTTTTGTGTCACACAAAATGTCTAGAAAATGTACATTAAAATATACCAGCCAGAAGCAGATAAATGGCTGTCTGTGCTGTGGACAGATGGAGTAACGGACGGCACTTGGGCATAACAAGTATTTTCATTGTGACAAGTATTTTCATCGTCATTTTATAAAAAAAAAAAAATTGTTTATGGAGTATCATAGTTTCATGGCTGTTATACAACCGTCAAAGTGGATCAAATTATACCTTTTAAACAGATGCTGTTCATTTTATGTATTTTATTGCTCATTTAATATAATTTAAGAAAAAAATATGCCCAAATATGTCCTTGTTTAAAATAATGCTACTATTCCTTGAAAAAATGAATATGCTTGCATTGCCTCACATAAAATAGGAGCTATAATGGTTCATAAGTTATTGTATATATACATTTCTAAGGGACATTCATTTTTTCACTGGATTAGTCACAATTCGACTTGAAATCTTCAGCATAAAAACCCAATTAGGGACTTAACCAACACTAGAATTTCTTGTATAAAATAAAGTGATCCTTGAATAACACAGGCTTGAACTGTGTGAGCTCCCTTACATCCAGATGTTCTTTCGCCTCTGCCACCCTGGGACGGTAAGACTAAGCCCTCCTCTGGCTTCTCCTCCGGGACACAGTAAATATGAAGACAGGGCAGAGATGACCTTTACCATGATCCATTTCCACATAATGAACGATGACTATATTGTTCTTCCCTTTGATTATTAATAACATTTTCTTTTCTCTAGTTTACCTTATTGTAAGAATATAGTATATAATACATAGAAAGTACAAAATATGGTTATTTGGCTGTTTATGTTATCGGTAAGGCTTCTTGTCAACAGGGACTACCAGGAATGTTTGGGGAGAATCAAAGTTATTCATGGAATTTCAACTGTGCAGGGGCTGGCTGGATCCTAATCCTCACATCGTTTGAGAGTCAACTGGAGTAGGGAAAGAAGAGGAGAAGGAAATCGATTGGTATATAAAATTACAAATAATAAATCAAGAAATTGATCTGGATCTAATGCTGTAGTTGGTATTTAAATAGTATATTGATTTTTTTTCTTTTACTACCCAGCCCAATATTCCCTGTTCTGCTGGTCGTAGTGCTTTTCTTAGTAACTTTAATTCTGAAAAGGTCTGAGGGTCTAAGTCTTAGTAGTCTGAACTTATCAGGTTATGATGATAAAATATATATATATATATATACACATATATATAGTTGAGAAGTCTTTAGGTTGATATGACCTAGTACTTTGGATCCCTATGTAAGCAAAACAAAACCCTACCCAGAGTGAATGTGCATAGCCTAGGAAAATGAAACTTCAGCTTTACCAATCAGAATCTGTCCACTAACCTCTAACTAGGGAATTTCCATCTTATCCAATCAAATTTTCTTTGCTTCTGCAAACACGTTGTAAAAGCTTTCCCCTGTCTTCCTTTGGTGGATCTCTGAACTGCTTGCAGGTTGAATTCTGTCTAATTTGTGAATCGTTGAATGTTCAAATAAACATTAAAGTTTTAAGGTGCCTAATTTTATTTTTTCAAAATAAGATATATTTACAATTTACCCTGGAGTAGGAAAATTTTAAGGAGGTGCTCTAAGAATTCTCTACTTAAGTGCAGAATTCTCTCTTCCAGAGGTTAGTCTCCCTTCGTAATCGGGATCAATCACTTCAGGCAATCAAGTCACACCATTCTTTGCCTACAGGTTAACTGTGAAAATAAAGCAGTCCGGTGACAGCATCAGCTCACAGTCTGTGAGAACGCTCTAGTAAGAATTATTATCTATAAACCAGGGAGCCCACGAAGCATAAGAAGTCAAAACACAAAGAAAAAAACATGAAGAAAGCATGAGCAAAATAAATAATTCAAAGTTTTGACAAAAGAGAAGGTAATAACTAAAGAATTTAAAAAGGCATGTAAAAGATGGGAAGGAAACCAGGAGCATCGAGAGTCATAAAAGCCTGTAAAATAATGTATTTCAAAAAGAAATAGGGGTCAAATGTATTGAATGGTGCTGAGAGACCTGTTCACATAAGAAAAGAGAATTGAAAATTGCATTTAACAACGAAAAGACCTCTAGTGACTTTGATGTGTGTCAAGTAAGTGGTGTGAACAAAAATCAGACTAAAAGTAGATTGGAAGCAAAAAGAAGGTGGGGATGTGGAGGAAGCAAAGGCTGATTTTTACAGAAAATAATGTGGATGTAATCAAGAAATTAGGGAAACAATTAGAAAGAATGGGATTAAGGAAGTGATTTCAATGGTAGGCAAATTTTTGAATGAGGCAGAATATGATACTAGAGAGGAAGAAACAGAAGATCACAATGGAGCAAAAGTAAAACTCTTGCCAAATTAAATTTGGTTCTTTGAGCTTCTGTATATGCAAGCACACAGGACTCTAACTTGAGCCGCCTACCTCTTTCTTTCTGCTCTGTGATCATTGGTGATCAGATGGTACTGTGAGGAAACCAGTTTGCTTCTCTGGTCCTATCAAATCCACCAGCTACGTTGCTTCCATGAAACGACTGAGTCTTAAGGCCCAGAGATCCTCCCAAACCTCCCATCCCCAAGATATTCTGTCTCCACTCTGTAGAAGCATTTTAACCTGATGTGAATTTTTCTTTCTTTTTATTTCTTTTACAGTCATTTCTTTAGCTGTTCCTCAAAATTTATTTTTCCCTTGGTGTTCATGACACAAAAGCATAATCTCCTTTATGGTTTTAAACATTCATAAATTAAAGCCAGAAAGGCAAAGGCCTACAGGCACCTCTGCTTTCTATCAAGACACAAATCTTCCCTAAGACAAGAAAGCACAAACAAAAGCTTGACCAAATGCAGTAGAGAAGAAATACACAGAAAAATACTTGGAAGAAAACAAAACAACACAACAAAACAACTATCTCATATTTCATGACTCCACAATATATTCTAGTTAAGATAGATAAATGGATAGATGATAGATATATTTACAAACACACACATGTGTACACTGACAACCCAAAATAAGTGACTGAAGCAAGAATGTCAATCAGTGGAGGTTCATTAAGCCAAAATTTGTGGATGTGTCCAGGAAAAGTACAAACCACGGAAGCATCTGTGGACTGTGCTCTCGGGAAGAGGAATTTGGGAAATCAGTATTTAAGGGGAGGGAACACATAGGAAAAAAATGAGAAAGGGGGGTGGGCAGTGAGGCCAATAATTACATTCTTGTTAGACACTTTAGTAAGTATGCAGGAAATCTATATTTTACAAAAGGTAAGGTGAAAGTTTAAAGAGAAAGAAAATAAAAGAAGAATCAATTATGTAGATGTCTCTGGATAGGCAGGACAATGGTCTTGTCTCTGTTCTGCACCTGGGAATATTAACTTGTAATCAAAGTTTGTGTAGAATCAAACAGATTTCAGTTTAGGATCAAGACTAAGCCTGCAGACCTAAAGTTACAACGTGCATTGTTTGTGAGAGTGCAGCAAATAATTTTCTTATAAATGATGTAAGGGGCATTCCTTGTAGATTCTTCACGAATTTTTCCTTTCTGTGGGGATCCAGCTGATGCATAATATTAGTAACAGCCATTTCCGTGGAAAGGAGTGTTGAATGACTCATCCTCAAGACTTGACCTTCCTTTTAGGGTAAGGAACTGGGAAGTGGTCCTAGGACTTTTGTTTTCCTTTACAACACACACACATATGCATACACTCATATATATTCATGTATACTTTTAGGAAGTGATAGATAAACCTTCAGGTGCACAGGCCAGGTAGGCTTCAGTTTTCCCTTGAAGCTACTTCACCTGATCACCTTCTGCCTTTCACAAATGCTTCTCCTCCTTCACCAAGGATATTGATATTCTCTATCTTCACAATAGCTCTCTTGAGAAACACCCTGAACTAGGAAAAATGCAGTTTGAATGGTTCGATGGTTATTTCTTTTTTTTTTTTTGTAGAGACAGAGTCTCACTTTATGGCCCTTGGTAGAGTGCCATGGCATCACACAGCTCACAGCAACCTCCAACTCCTGGGCTTCAGCGATTCTCTTGCCTCAGGCTCCCGAGTAGCTGGGACTACAGGCGCCCGCCACAACACCTGGCTATTTTTTGGTTGCAGTTCAGCAGGGGGCGGGTTTGAACCGACCACCCTAGGTATATGGGGCCGGCGCCTTATGGACTGAGCTACAGGCACCACCCTTGATGGTTATTTCTATTAAAGCATACAATGTGAAAATTTTATGAAATTAAATGGTATTTGCAAACAAATGGTGAAATAAACCAAAGATTTCTTGGCAAATTAAAGACAAGACAAAAATGTTCTGCCACTCATTTATTTCACCTTTAATTTCCTAAACTATACAAGGAGAGCCCTGTGCTCTCTCATATCTGACTTTAATTATTATTAAAGAGCCCTATTACCAGCTGCCCTGCTTCACGCCAAGAGACACCAGTTGCACAAAACTTTTTGCATGAGAGTTTATGCAACTCTGATTTGATGACTTATTCTCAGATCTTTAATGTTGATTTTATTAAACATGGAAAATTTAATTAAATTGAACTAATACATTTAATGAAATGCCATGAATCATGTGGTGATTTTATTACAAAGAAGAAATTTTTCTAAATTCAAAACTCATTAAATATATGTAAGCAATGTAAATAAGCCATGGACTTTTTACCCTTGGAATCTGTGTCAGTGTTTGGCTTCAATTCTAGGCCTTTACATTCTCCATAATTAAGCAAAAGTTCTGGCACTGCCTGTGCACTGCCTGTGCACTGCCTGGCACTCACCTGTGTAACGCGAGTTCTCATAGCACTGAACAAAATGGAGGGTGACCCAGTGACAGTGGTAAACTTTTAGCTCACCCTTCAATGTTTCTTTCTTAGACATGTTGGCATTTGAACTGTTTCTTCCACTTCATCTTTTCTGAAAACTCTAACTTTTTTTTTCTATATCCTCTTTTTTCTATAAAGCATCTATTCACCATAGAACAAAGCACCTTTCATATCTAACAGGTTTGATTTCTTACTCTGAATGTAGCTGTATAACAGAAAATTTAGACACACCCAGACACAACTGTGCACATTAGATTGGGAAATTCTTCTTTAGAAGAAAAATAATTATAAAAAAGATATTTTAAATTATGAAAATATTTCCATGATAAATCTTGTTTTAATCATGAAAATAGTTCTGACTAGCAAATAGTCCAGGTAGGAAGGTCAATAGCCACTGGTCCTACCAAATTTACTTTTAAATACAAATTACCTTTTAAATATAGTAGATGATGTATATTCATGTTGGAAATAGCAATAGCTGGACTTTCTCATAATTATTATTAAAGGTGACTATTGAACAGTATCTGTCACATAAATACCCTGCCCCTCGTAAACAATTTGAGTATCCAAGGTCAAAAACAAAGAGGTCTAAGTCAATACTGGAACAACTGCTTTCCCAATGACCTTTCTTTCTTTCTCTTTTTTTTTTTTCCCACTATTTTTACAAAAATAAAGGAACATGTGGAATACATCTGTGTTTTTTTTTTTTTTTGCAGTTTTTGGCCAAGGCTGGGTTTGAACCCGCCACCTTCAGCATATGGGACCCGCGCCCTACCCCTTTGAGCCACAGGCACCGCCCCATATCTGTGTTTTTGTGGTCACCTATTCCTCAAGTATTACCGAGTTTACTTGCATGCAACATGTTTCATAATAAAATTATTTTTTAAAGAAATAGTAATTTTTATTAATATGAAACCAGGCTATTTGGACTTTCCAAATGGAATCATAGATGCTATGACTGGATCTCCCTATGCATCTTCTGGTTATCTCAATGTTGTAATCTGAATATGAAAAACAAGAGCTTCCCAGACATGGCTTTCTAATTACTGTGGGTTTTAACTGAGTTATCAGCTCTCTAATCTCTAAGAAAGTGGGTATTGAAAAAAAAAAAAAGAAATTGGGTGAATTTATTATTTTGGGAACTGAGAGGAACCTAAAGGTTTACAGAATTCCAGATCATTGGCTCTGTGCCCATAGCACAGTGGTTAAGGCGCCAGCCACATACACCAAGGCTGGCGGGTTTGAGCCCGGCCCGGGCCAACTGCAACAAAAAAAATAGCCGGGCGTTGTGGCAGGTGCCTGTAGTCCCAGCTACTGTGAGGCTGAGGCAAGAGAATCATTAAGCCCAGGAGTTTGATGTTGCTGTGAGCTATGATGCCACAACTCTCTACTGAGGGTAACATAGTGAGACTCTGTGTCAAAAAAAAATAAAAAGTATTCCAGATCATTGGTTTGTATAATGCAAAAATTTGGCCAATTTTATTCAATTTCATAAGGGGAGTAAGAGAAAAAAAAAAAAAAACAGTGAAGGAAACTAATTAAAAGGACACCAATCATCTGCTAAAGTCTAGATTCTTAATATATGTCTTTTAATTAAAAAAAGACCCTACCCTATAAACTAACATTTTGCATGTGAAATTTGGGCATAAATTCTGACATCATTGATTCCCTGTCCATATCTTCCATCTCCTTTGTCTTTTCCTTTTTTACAGATGGGGTTAGTGGCACAATCAGAGCTCACTGCAGCCTAGTTGGTGCTCCTGGGCTCAAGGAATCCTGCTGCCTCAGGCTCCCAGGTAGATAGGACTATAGGTGAGTACCACCATACTTGGCTAAATTTTTCTTTTCTTTCTTTTTTTGTTTTTTAGAGACAGATTCTCACTTTGTCACCCTTGGTAGAGTGCTGTGGCATCATACAGCTCACAGCAACCTCCAACTCCTGGCCTTAGGCCATTCTCTTGCCTCAGCCTCCCAAGTAGGTGGGACTACAGGTGCCTGCCACAACACCTGGCTATTTTTTGTTGCAGTTTGGCTGGGACCAGGTTTGAATCGCCACCCTTGGTATACAAGCCCCATGCCCTACTCACTGAGCCACAGGGGGCCATCCCAATTTTTTCTTATTTTTATTTTGGTGATTGGTCTTGCAATATTGCCCAGGCTGGTCTGAGTTCCTGGCCTTAGGTGATCCTCCTGCCTCAGCCTCTCAAGCTACTGGATTACAGGTATGAGCCATGGTGCCTGCCCTTTTTTATCCTTACCACTCCAGTGCCTTCCAACCTAACTTCTGACTCCCAGCTCTAGCACATCTTTGCCTGAAGATTTTTTCTTGATGCTGAACCCTGCTTTGCCAGTCTCTCCAAATGGTTTAAGCTTTGGTTAATAAAATCAGAAAATTCATTGCAAACACCTCAACCTTCTGCAGAACAAATCTTCCCTGAGATACTACTTTACACCTCTGCCACCAATCATGTTCAACTAATCACTGAAGAAATTCAGGTAAGCTAAATCTTAGCCATACGTTTTATGCTTCACTCCGTGAAGTTGCCCAGTGGAGTTAAGCTCTGGGTACTCAAAGTCACAGCTAGCTTGGCAGCACACTCTTTTGGGGGTGCCTTTGCTCCCTGTCTTATTTTCTACTCCTCTATGAGAATTTTCTTTCACTTCTACATAAATTTCTTTGACCTGAATTTTTACTTCTGGAGATACTCAAAGACAACACTAATTTTGTTTGCTAATAATTTGTATTCTTACAGACAGGTTTTGCACCAGTGCTACGTCAGGACACATGTGAGTATAATTATAACAACAGAAGGGACGAGGAGAAGGAAGAGGAGGTGACACCTAAAAAAGAATAGTTTTTCCTCATTCTCGGCCCAAAGAAATCACTACAGCTGTCAAATTCATGCAGGTAAAATGTCAGAACAAGATATTCCATCAAAGGGCTTCATTTAGTGTTACTTGGAATATTTTAATTCCTCAGCTGAATTTTGAAAAATTCAAAAAAATTGTATGACATATGGACTGATAGTTAGGAATCCAGACTGTCAATCCAAGATGTCACATAATTCACCTAAGATAAAAGTCTATACTTCCTTCCAGCAATGTATGACACCTCTACTCTTTTTCTGTTGAAGGGGTTCAAGACATGCGACCTCAAAATATGCTGTTTTGGCACAGGAGTTATTTTGAACTAAAGGTACTTGACAAACAGCAGATGTAGGAGAGGCTCTTTGAACTCTCCCTTTTTACCTAAAAGCAAGTCATAAAATTTTCTTATTCCAAGAAGAGAATAAGATTGCTATTAACAGAGACCAGAAAGTGATGTTGAAATGAATCTGTACAATCTTATTAAAATAATCCTTATAGTCTATTCATTTGCACTCATATATTTCCTAGTCACTGCCCATGATTTACTTTGATTAGTAGACTAAGCCCCTTTGTCTTATCATGTCTCCACAATTTGTAATTCTTTATAAAATGTACGTAAGCTTCTGGGCCTAACGGATTCTTCTGATCTTCATTTTCCTTCTGTAGGCTCTCATGTACATGTAAGATATTAAATAAGTTCATGAATTTATTTACAAATATGTTTATAAATATGGTATTCTCTCTGATGTAAGTTTAATTCTTAGTCCAGTCACAGAACATGGAGTAAAAAGAATTTCATTTCTCCTGCACTGTGCTTGAGGCTGCAGGTCTTAGGATAGACTCTTTAATTAAAACAATATATGACTTTTTTAGGGAAACTGTATCTACAGACAAGTATTGCTATTTTTTTATATAAAATTTTATGTGTCATTAGCCTTGATGTGCACCCAGTTTAAACTATGTATGTAAACTATGGCCTAGAAACTACTAAAGTTCTGTTCTGTATGTACAAACACACACACACACTTTTCACAGATCCACAGAACAATGTGTTAGCTTTATAAAAAGCCTAAGGTAATGACGCTCCTTGTCATGCACAAAAGACTATGACACTGCATTTTTACCTGTGGAGGCCTCTCACAGGGTCATTCTGGACTGGATTTTATACCACATTCAGAGACAGAAAGCAGTAGGGCTTTAGAGGTGAATCTCAATGTCTAGACAAAATCAATTCTAATCATTGTTCTGCCTGATGTTCTGCTGGGTACCTAAAACAAGTTATTTAATATGTTTGTTCTTAAATTTTTTTCATCAATAAAACAAAGATAGTAATTTTGGTGCAACAAGAATTAGACACTTATGTATAGTACTTAGCATAGTAGCGAAGCTTACCATTATCCAATAAGGGCAAGTTGTCAGTAATAATAATACTAATACTATATGGTAATAAAAAGCATCTTCTAGTTAACAATTAAAACATATGCGATGACCAAATGCACTTGCTTTGCCCTTAGAATCCCAAGATGGCAAGAACATACTTTTCCAAAACTATTGAATGTTGAGATACCCGATGAACTGCATGGTGGGAAAAAACAAAACAAAACAAAACTCTCTACTGTTTAAGTCATTTACTTATTTACTTTTCTGGCCTCATCTGTATGATAATGGTGTATGGTAATTAATCTAGCCAAGCTTTCCATTGGCTTCTGTGAATATCCCAAATAAAGCATTTTTGCTCAAGTTGATTAGCCTTGCAAATGCTTGCTAATTTAAATATGGGCAGCAAATGTTCAAAACAATGGACTCATTTTCCCATTATTTTGATAACAAAGCCCTTCTACAAAAGCCTTCTTCCTCCCCTGCTTCCTCAACAAGCATCACCTTTGGAAAACATTTATTTTAAATATTAATTTGATGCTTTTTAGACACAGTGAGCACAGAAAATAAAAATCCTTTTAATTATTTGTACCCTCAATGCTCAAACACAATAAGCAGAAGTGATCAAGTACCATAAAAATGATTACCTGAAGACAATATTGACTTTCATTATTTCCTTATTCCTCAATTGTCTGTATTGAGCAAAAAACTCAATAGCATAAAGCATTTAACAGGAACATTTATAGAAGACTCACGTGTGTAAGGGATTGTTGGCTTCATTAACAAGTAACAGACAGACGTTTCTGCTGTAGCTACCTTTCAGAAACTTACCTTCTTCTCAGGATATGTGTGTTGAATTACTTAACACAACACCAATGTACTTACATGTGAAGGTACGTAACATGTGGGCTGTTAGATTTATAGTAAACCAGTGGTGATGACTGCTTAAATATTTGATAATATTCTTTACAATTAAGGCTCTTCTGATATTTTGTTTTTCAAAGATATGGAATTCACAGTCTCCAACTGCTGCCCCCTTATAACAGAAGGAAAGTGTAAGTATCCTGCTACGTATGTGAGCCAGAAAGTGCAGTGTGGAATTATGAATTATTAATCGATAAGTTGGTTAAGTGGTTCAATGATATATGTTTGCTACCATATTTACAAGAGGAGTGCACGTTATTCAGCTTATTTGCATGAGCTGTCCACTCCCCAAAAACACAAAATAAAAACCATCATATATCATTTATGGAAGAAGATATTCATATCAGTTGTTTCAACTTCTTCCTTGTCTTACTCTTCAAGAGATTTCATTTTTCCCCACTGCTCTGCAAAAACTTCTGTGATAAGATGACCAATTGATACCAATTCATTAGAAAGCAATGCCTGATTCTAATTCCAATAGCAATATTTCAGTTTCTTTATTTGATGTTTGTGCATCATTAAACCTATTAACCACCTTTCCCTGCAATGATCTCCTTCTCTGCTTTTAGTGGTCTGATTTTCTTGACATTCTTTTTACCTTTCTACCTTACCATGTCCATTTCTGTTCTTGTATTCTATAATCTATTAAATCAGAGGATCACAAGCTTTATTATACATTGACTTGCCTGTGCTGCCCATTTAGAACAAATAAGCAAAAAAACAAAACAAACAAACAAAAAACACCCCACCCCCCAAAAAACGAACAAAAAACAGTATCTCAGCACATCCCTGAGCCCTGTCACCAAAATAGAAAGGATGACCCAGGGAACCTTAATCTTCAAAAAAAACTCAGATGATTCTGACATATGGCTCATGAACTATATTGCTTCAGATATTAGGGTTATCTAGCAATGTCACAGTTCTCTTAGTTCCCTTCACTGCATGGTATCATATGCCTCCGATATTTGCCATATTTTTGTGCCTCTCACATCAATGACATCAAGACATAGTCTCTCTCTAAACTTCAGACTGAGTTTTCCAACTATTAATAGACATCTTTAAATGACAATTGTACAAATATTTCAAGTGAACTACAAGTAAACATGTCTGACTCTGAACACCCTTTTTTTTTTTTACTTCCCAATTTACTTACCTTTCTGTAGGACTTTTTCATCATCATCTGTACCATCATCCACTCAGGGCGTTGAACCAAATCTCTTTAAGAGAACCTTAGCCTCTTTGCTCTCTTCTAAATATCCACATTCCGTTTATCTTCAACACTCCTCATCAATTACCCAGTCATTTATAAAAGTCCTTTTTTAGAAAAAGAAAAAAATACAAAAATAATTCAAATAAATGGCATTAATTGTCTTGAATAGGGGGCTCATTGTCTAGCCCTGAGGGGTGGAATCCTGTATCAAGTATACAAAGTTCTTTTTAGTTAAAAGACACAGTCTGTGGGAAAGCTTGTTCTATTCATTCATTCAATTATTGGAGTGTTCTATTTTTCATCCTTAATAAGCCACGTCAATATTTTACTTAATAGGGTAATTTTTTAAACTCTTAAGATATATTTCTCAATATTCTTTTTTATGTGATCTATGTCATTCTGACACCGGAATTTCGCTCTTCAGTAGGTCCTTGGTCTCAGGGATTCGAAGAATGAACCCACGGGCCACAGATCAGTGATAATATAGGATTTTTATTAGAACTTAGAAAGGAATACAGAAGAAGTAAAAAGCATCAGCACTTCTGGAAGGGGGAAAGCACTGAACTAACTGGGGAGTCTCTATGTGGGTTCTTTATCTAGGGCTATCAGGTCTAGCGAATTACACATGGCCAGGAGCTGGTACATGGAAAAACATCTCTTGCAAGGGTATATGTGAATTCTAGTAAATGTGGAATGTAAAGGTCTTAGCAAAATAACTAAGAAAATGCTACAAAAGCTGTGTTAACTAATGTAATGAAAATGTGTCAAACGATCTATGAACCAAGTGTATGGTGCCCCACGATCATACTAATGTACACAGCTATGGTTTAACAAAAATAAATAAATAAATAAATAAAAACAAAGTTAATGAGTGCATTAACAAATAAATGAATGTAGTTCCTCCTCCACTAGGGTGAGGTTATCAGGTCCTTTATAGTCTTTGCCTCTGAGAAAGGATTAGGGTGTGTGCTCCTACTCAAGGTGGAACCACCCAAAAAACCATCTCAGGCTGCTTTGTTCATGATCTTATTAGAGCCCAGAGGGTGTGTCCCCCAAAAGGCAATCCCCTTGTGCCTGGAAATGGGGGTCTGACTCTGAGCTCACCTGGGCCTAGAGAGTGGGGGGCTTCTTGTCTAGCCCTGAGTGGTGGAATCCTGTATGAATTCTAAAGAAAAAGACGGAAGTTATCTTTGGCATCATAATATTTTATTACATAGAAGTTTTTCAAAGTAATTTATTTTTATTCATAAAAATAGCTATTTGTCAAAGGACCTTATTTTCTTGACATAAGTGATTATAAAATTGTTTTATAATTTACTCAAGTATAATTTTTCTATGCTAACATTTTTATTTTTATAATAAAATTTGTCATTGAATTTAAGGAAATATGAAGTATTTTATCAGCTTCTCAGAGAATCTATTATATGATTGGTTACATAAAAAACTTTGTTAGTTTTTGCAATCAATATTTAAAAACTAAAAAATTAAATAATAACTTTCCTGTATCTAAACACCTGTAGTATAATGGTCCAGAAAAATTCAGTGTAGAAATAATTACAGATACCATATTTAATATTCTGAATAATTTTTCCCTCCTTGCTGTCAGAATATTGTCTTCTACTTCTTTTTCTGAGACATACATAATTTCCTGATGTTAAGTTAAACAATGGTGTGAAATAGAAATTATTTATTCAGAATTAGGTATTTTTCAAAAAATTTGTTTACAAAGTCTTTTTTCTCTTCATCTGAAAATTAAAATTATGGTGAGGGGCATATATTTCTTATACCTGATATTTCATGTCTTTATCAAGAGTGTAATTTATAAAACTGTTTTCCAGTACTTATCAAAATTACCTTATATGTTGTCCTGGTGCCAAGAAAAATAAAATGATGATGGGATCATTTCAGTGTAAACAGAACGGCCACCCTGCCATCTGCTGCATGTGTCTGAAATGAAAGCAGACTGGCCTGTGGCCATCCCTTTATGTCCTAAGACTAAGTCCATTTACCTGCCAGAGGGGTAAAAATGATTTATGTTAGATTTTTTAAAGTTTCATTAGTAATAGTAAGGTTTATTAACCATTACTATTTAATTATCTGAAATATATTATCTAGTTTGATTTGGGGATCATCTAGTTTGATTTTATCTGTGTTTCAAGGCCATCTTTAAAGTACTGATACGGAATTCCACCACTCAGGACTAGACAGGGAACCCCCCATTCTCTAGGCTCAGGTGAGCTTGGAGGTCAGACCCCCATTTCCAGTCATAAGCAGACTGCCTTTTTCGGCACACATCCTCTGGGCTCTGATAAGATTATGAACAAAGCAACCTGTGATGGTTTTTTGGGTGGTTCCACCTTGGATAAGAGCACACACCCTAATCCCTTCTCAGGTACAAAGACTGTATAGGACCTGATAACCTCATCCTAGTGAAGGAGGAACTACATTCATTCATTTGTTAATGCACGCATTAACTTTAAAAAGATGTTTTTCCATCTACCAACTGCCAACCTTGTGTAATCCTCTAGACCTAAGACCCCTAGATAAAAGAGCCCACATGGCGACTCCTGAGAGAGTTCTTCAGTTCCTTCTCCCTTCCAGAAGCTCTGGTGCTTTTTACTTCTTCTGTATTCCTTTCTAACTTCTAATAAAAGTCCTATCTTACCATTGGTCTGTGGTCCATGGGTTCATTCTCCGAATCCCTGAGACCAAAGACTTAACTGAAGAGCAAAATTCTGGTATCAGTACTAATCCAAGTTCCATGTTTGCCTTAATTAAAACATTTTAAGACAGACCTTTACACATATTAAGTTTGGTCATTTCAATTGGCATTTTCTCCTATGTCCTATTTTTTGTTATTACCTCTGCTTTTGAGATTACAGACTTGGCCCTTGTTTTTGGTGCTGATATGCTGTGGCCTAACTTTATCCTTAACCAGCGTGTTTGCCTAAAATTTTGCTAATTCAGTGTCTTTGCCCAATGCATTGAGTCTACACTTTACTTTGTTGGTATGATACCGGAATGTCGCTCTTCAGTAGGTCCTTGGTCTCAGGGATTCGAAGAATGAATCCACAGACCACAGATGAGTGGTAAAATAGGATTTTTATTAGACAGAAAGGAATACAGAAGAAGTAAAAAGCACCAGAGTTTCTGGAAAGGGGAAAGACCTAACTGGGGAGTCTCTACGTGGGCTCTTCATCTAGGGGTATTAGGTCCTGAGAATTACACTTGGCCAGGACTTGGTAGGTGGAAAAACATCTTTTCAAAGTCAATGAATGCACTAACAAATGAATAAAAGTAGTACTTCCTCCACTAGGGCAAGGTTATCAGGTCCTTTACAGTTTTTGTCTCTGAGAAACGATTAGGATGTGTGCTCCCTACTCAAGGTGGAACCACCCAAAAAACCCGTCTCAGGGTGCTTAGTAGAGCCAAGAGGGTATGTCCTGGAAAAGGCAGTCTGTTTGTGCCTGGAAAAGGGGGTCTGACCTCTGAGCTCACCTGGGCCTAGAGAATGGGGGGCTCCCTGTCCAGCCCTGAGTGGTGGAATCCTGTATCAGGTAGGACAGCATTGGTTTCTGACACTTTTGTTCTTTGTATCTCAAGATACAAAGAGCTGCAGATACATTCTTCAGATCTCATAAAATGTGTGTTGATACTTTATACATTATGTAAAAGTCAAATCAAATCAAATTTTAAAAATCACCAAGTGTATTTTCTCTTGATGACCAGTGCTATTACAAAATGTAGCTATCAGATTTCAGTACCAGCATTTCCCTTTGTGTATATAATTTCAACATTACCAATTGGCACACTGTACCAATAAATGATTCATAGTAATTTGTATATAGAAAAAAGCGACATTTTACATAGTAATGTAGTGTGTTGAATTCTAAAGAATGTTCAAAGTAGCAATATCTCAATGATGATAATCATGCCAGAGTAATATTATCAATTATAAAATGAGAAAACTACACTTTAAAAAATAAGAAAACCATAAAATGCAATTTTTTTTATCACATCCAACATTGGTGCTATAATTTCAGAAAAACAATATCCTTTGTCAAAGCTTTGTCAATTTTTTTCATTTTTTCTCACTTCTTTTTTTTTTTTTTTGGCCGGGGCTGGGTTTGAACCCACCACCTCCGGCATATGGGACCGGCCCCCTACTCCTTGAGCCACAGGCGCCACCCACTTCTTAATGCTTCATTCATTGAGTAGAAGAATAGACATTTAACCTAAATCACATAATATCAGTCATCGGATGTAAAATTCAGCTGGATTTATTAGTTTCTGTCAGGAGTTATTTGATCTGACCACATTTATAAGATAATATCTAAGCGTATCTGGAAGAGACACACTTTATGCCAGTGCATTCACACTACTAATATACATAAAAATCTGCCTGATATGTGCGCCCTGCAGACAAATCAGTGAACATCTGTCAAAAGGTTATTTTAAAATGAGATGGTAAATACATTTTTTAAAATACATGTCTTTGGCTAGACATAGTGCCTCATGCCTGTAATCCTAGCACTCTGGGAAGCTGAGGAGAGTGGATTGCTTGAGCTCAGGGGTTCAAGACCAGCCTGAACTAGAGCAAGACTTTGTCTCTAAAAATTGTTGGGCATTGTGGAGGGTGCCTGTAGTCCCCAGCTACTCTGGAGGCTAAGGCAAGGGATCACTTGAGCTCAAGAGTTTGAGGTTGCTGTGAGCTATGACATCACAGCACTCTATTGAGGGCAACAAAGTGAGACTTTGTTGCAAAAAATAAAAAAAAATAAATAAAATACTATGTTTTTGCATAAATAGATTCATTCTAAATACATGCTGCATAAATTGTTTCCAAATGCTATAGGAGAACAGCCAGGTCTAAGCACAGACCTGCCCAGGAGGCTTACATTTTTATTGCAAACTGTCTTTAACGTAAGATGCACCACATCCTACTGCTCAAACCTGGCATCAGGTGGAAGTCTACAGAGACCACATTTTCACTGTGGTTGGCCTGAGAGAGTGATAACCATTTGTAAAGTCTCTCCAACATTAACCAAGTTTTATAACATGCTCGTAGCAACTAATACTTACAACAGAATAAGCTTTCGGTTTTCCCTTTTCATCCTTTACATGGCTTATCTACAGTGAAACTGGCTTGTGGTATTTTTTCTTTTTTTTTTTTTTTTTTGCGGTTTTTGGTCAGAGCTGGATTGAATCCACCACCTCCAGTATATGGGGCTGGAGCCCTAATCCTTTGAACCACAGGTGCCGCCCATTCTTTTTTTTTTTTTTTAATTCAGAATTCTGAGTTTGCTGACTGATCCACTGCATAGCATTGAACCACAGCTCAAAATTTGACCTTACAGATTGCGGTCTAGCAGTATCTGGGTGGTCAGAGTGGGCCAACCCCTAACAGCACGTGGGCAATTCTGTTATTTCAGTCTGCATTTTGGCAGCTGACGAAAGTGCTGACAGACAAAATTCCAGAGACTTGTTGCTAAGAACTTTATGACTAACGTTTGTTTGCAAGCCTGTATGTTTATAACTCTGTATTTTGATTTTCTTTGGGAGGTTTTACTCTGGAGTACAGTTTCTTCCTCCACTATTTGAAATCTGGACTAAAAAGCTCACTTTAATGTATAATGTAAGTGAGTATCAAAATTACATTAGCTATAGTTTAAAATTCCAATAATTTGAATATTCACGTTAACTTTATTTTTTTAATTATTTAAAATTTATCTTCTTGATCTCTTGGTCTTATGTTTGATTAGAGTTATAAGCATATGATATTTTTAACATCTTCAGAAATTAAGGAAAATATTTATATTTTAAAACGTACTTTTAGTGTATCGGATTCAGAAAACAACAAAATTCTACTGATGAAATAACTAATGTCGTAAAGTGTTCCTTAGTAATGATAAAGGATTTAAGTGAGAATATGTAACTTGGAGGAGTGACTTCCATTTAATCAACGTCCACGTGCTAAAGCTAAGCATGGAGCTTCATATTTGTGATGCTGTGATATGATTAGAGATATGCACGTCTGCATTTCTGCTTCTTGATCCAGAGTGCCTATAACCCTGGGGGTCTCCGGAACGACCTGTGCACTAGGCATCTTTTGTTCTAACATTTGGTCTTTTCCTTTAGTCCTTGATACAGAGTGCCTATGTCATGTAGAACTTCCTGAGTGATGACAAAAAGACTGTTCTAAAGAGGAAACTCTTGGAAAAACCACTAGACAGCCTTAGGTTGGAGACTGATCACCAGAAAGACCAAACGTTGACTAGAAGCTTGGAACTTTCGGCCTTCCCAGCTCATATCTGAACCTCCAGGAAGGGGAAAGATGCTAGAGACAAAGTTAATAATCTGTCGCTCCTGAGTGATGAAACTTGTGTAAAAACTTTGAAATGACTGGAAGAGCTACTGGGCACATCCGTATGCTAGAAGGATAACATACCAACTCCATGAGGACAGACAGTGCTCTGTCCTTTTTCTTTTTTTTTTTTTTACAGATTCTTTTATTTTCTCAGCACAGAGGCTGGAACCTGGCCGTTGCTGCCTCTGTAGACCCCTTCATGTCTAAAAGGCAAAGTTCGCTTCTGGGACACATCCCTCTCCAGTTGGAAACATAAGCAGAGGCCACTGGGTAAGGAGGCAACTGTCTCCCTTCCTGCCAGCGGGACCTCCCACAAGCTCTGCTCCATGGGTGGCACTGACAGTGAGCTGACAGTGAGCTTCTTATGAGATCCAATTGAAGATTGAGACTTGGGGTCATGTTGGAATGCAGGCTTCCTTCTCATCATAGCCTGTGTGCCTTCCTGGGGTGGCAGCCGTTGTGTGTGATGGGGGTACTGTCTGTGATTGAGATTACTTCCAGGCCTCCCATGGTCAGTCCCTTGGTGCCCTGGCCCCAGGCCTGAACCCTGTAATATGTATCTCTTCATGACTGTCCATTTGTGTCTTTCATAATATTTTTTTGTATTACACCAATAAACTTTTTCCTAAATTCTGTAAGCTGTATTTGCAAATTATTGTGCGACTTTGTAGCCAAGTAGGACAAAAGTGTGGGTATTCTTGCCAGTTGGTATCTGAAATGGGAACAGTCTTGTGGGACTGAGCTTTTAATTTGTGGAGTCTGTGTGAACCCTGGGTAGTTCGTGTCAAAACTAAACATGTAACTTGGTGTCTAAGAAGTCAAAGAATTCGTTGGTGTAGAGAAGAAAAGAAAAGAAAAAAAACCCCACAAGTTTGGTATCAAAAGTGTTGAGAGTAGAAATAGGAAATAGATCACAATAACATAAGATTCTTTCTTAGTTTTAGATTTGGGTCAGCAAATGTGATATCTAAAATTCCAAAGTTGCTGTCAAGGGAAAATCAACTCCCTAAGAAACCACATAGGAACTTCAGGTGCGAAATTAGCTTCCTTCAGAAGCCTAAAATGTGGTTGCTCTCCCTCCACAGAAAGAAAGGGTATATTAAATTTGTTGGTTGCTATCAAAGATTATCAGTGTTAATATCAGAATATTAAATAATTATTAGAGTTAAGGTGGTAAAAGCCCTCTTTTTCAGATATTCTGTAAGAGCAAAATAAACACACCTTCAGGAAAGGATCCACCAAGACTTAACAAGTGTATTTTCTTGCTTTATTACGCCTTCTTTGCACATTATTTTTATATATAGATTCAGAAAGGATTTCTATTAAAATACAGAAAATGCTAAAAAATGCATACACATTTTAAGGAAGGAAAGAAGTGTATTTAAATTGTAATAATATATACTAATAACAAAAGTGAACACAAGTCACATTTGAGCACTCCTTGTAATTGCAAAAGTCAAATGTGACTTGAGAATTAAGAGAACATCAATTGGGTGGCGCCTGTGGCTCAAAGGAATAAGGCTCTGGCCCCATATGCTCTGGCACCCAGAGGTGGCAAGTTCAAACCCAGCTCTGGACAAAAATTGCAAAGAAAAAAAAAATCAATCAAGACAAATGCAAAATAAAAGTCTACATTAGGTATATCATCTTCAAACTTCAGTAAACCAAAGAAAAAGAGAAAAAGTCTTAAAAGAAGCCAGGAGAAGGGGGAATACCTAAGCTATAGAGGAGCAAAGTTAGGAATTATATCTGATTTCTCCTCAGAAACCATGTAAGGAAAAAGAGAGTGGGAAAAAAATATTTAAAATGTTGAGAAAAAAATAAAAAACCTTCAAGCTAGAATTCTATGTCCCATAGAATTAACTTCTTAAGTAAAGAAGATATTTATTCATTTTAATTATATTTAATAACATTTATATGAACAAATCCTCTGTTAAAATGGAGAAATTGACCATATTTCATTTTTTATTAAGCTAAAAAGATACCTGTTATGTTTAAGCAAGGTAGTCGGCTTAGTAAATTTCCTGGATTTCCACTTTATTCATTTTTTAACAGCTTTATTGAAATATAACTGACATAAAAAATTGAGGGTATGATATTGTGTCTTGGAACATTTCATACAGAGATTATGTTAAATTGGCATTATTGGTCATCCAACTCGTAAAAATAAATAGTAGGCAAAATAAAACAAAAATTAAGTAATGTATATTTCATAAAGTCAAAAAAGGTAGGAGCCAAATAAAGACTGTCTCAAGCAAACTAGAATTAAGAAAATTTGTTTCCAGCAAATCTGTTTAGCAAGAAATGTTAAAAGAACTCCTTCAGAGAGAATGAAAATAACATGGGCCACATCTATTAGGATGGCCAAAAACCAAAACACTGACTCCATCAAATACTGGTGATTTGTGGAACAACAAGAACTCTCATTTATTGCTCATGGGAATGTAAAATAGTATAGTCACATTGGAAGGCAGTTTGGTAGCTTCTTACAAAACTAAACATTCTCTTACCATATGATCCAGTAATTACATTCCTTAGCATTTACATAAATAAACTAAAAACTTAGGTCCACACAAAAACCTGCACATGGCTGTTTGCAGTATCTTTATTCACAATTTTTAAAACCTAGAAGCAGCAAAAATGTCCTGCAGTAGGTAAATGAATAAATAAGGTGTGGTATCAGTCAATGGAACATTATTCAGTGATAAAAAGAAATGAGCTATTAAGCCATGAAATGACATGGCAAAAATGGAAATGCATGTTGCTAAATGAAAGAAGCCAAACTGGACAGTCTTTATATTGTAGAATTAACTGTATATGACACTCTGGAAAGGACAAAACTATGGAGGCAGTAAAAAGATCAGTGGTTGGTAAGGATTGGGTTTGAGGACAGACATGATTACATACAGCACAGAGGATTTTAGGGCAGTGAAACTATTCTGTAATATGTGACTAGTGTGGATACATGTCATTATACGTTTTTCAAACCACAGAATATATCCCCACCAAGAGTGAATCCAGGTGTAAACTATGGGCCTTGGGGTCACAGTCATCAAAAGGTCCTACTATGGTGCAGCGTGTTGATAGCAGAGAGCTGTTAACGTGGGCCCAATTGATTCTCTTAATTCTCAAGTCACATTTGACTTTTGCAATTACAAAAAAGGCATACGTACACTCTTCGTACTTTCTGCATAATTTCTTTGTGAACTCCAAACTGCTCTAAGATAAAGCTCTATTCAATGAACAAAATAATTGCCATTATTTTCCCAAACTTATTACAGATATCAACTAAGAGCCCTATACACTGAGCAAGCTACGAGCAGGATAAAGACAAAGTAAAAACCACCTAGGCAAATCTTAGGAAACCGTCGCTAACAAAAATAAAAACAACAACAGATAGAAAGTTCCTTAAAAGCAGTGCAGGTGCTTACCCTGAAGGAAGCCAAAATTGTTAAATGGCTTATATGTTACTGTAGAAAGAATAAGTAAGGGACAGAATATTTTCATCATACCAAAAAATTCTTAAAAATTGAAAAATAACTTAAGACACTTAGACGTGCACAAAAGCCATGGGAACTGATAACTGGTAAATCTATACTCGCAGAGACACAAAAGGAAGTTCCTTGGGCTCAAGGGAGAGAATTAGTATTAGAAATTGAAATCTATAGGAATGAAGCAAGATCATATATAAGAGAGCAAAACACAGAGACTGTTTTACTTCATTTCCAAATTTATATTAAAAATACTTTAATTTTCTAATGCAAATACATTATTTGCTTTGTAACATATACAGCAGTAAAAAATATGTCAATGTATTGCAGTGGATAAGTTGGGAAATGGAAATATACTGTCATTAGGTTTTTATACTATACATGACAGATACTATTTCAAATTGTATTAAGTTAAAATGTGTATATAAATCTTAGAGAAGCCCTTAAAAATGTTGAACTTCATGAAGACAGGAAAATATATAAAAGTATTTTAGAAGATAAGAAATATAGACTAAGTAATACATTCATACGTTTAAAATCAGTCACATCTGTGCTTCTGTCCCTCTTCCTCCCTTTCATCGTCTGTCCTTCTTTTTTTTTTTTTTTTGCTAATTTGCTTCAGTCCTTTATTCTCTTTCTTTTTTAAAAGATTGCCATTTTGTTAAATATTCATAGAAAAAAATATTTGTGATTATTTTTCACTCCGCCATCTTTATCAGGAAATAGAGTACATGCACATTTAATGATTCTTCCTTATGTTCTGTCCATAGAATGGTGCTGGAGATATGACCAGTAAGATGACAGGAGCATTGGTTTTCACACAGCACACACTGAGAAGACGCTCCTTGAAAAGTAAAATGTAGAATCAGTAGTACTGAATTTGTCTTTTATGAAACCCAACTGATACAATTTCCAAAACTTTGCAAGCTAGTTAATGTCACATGAGTCACCTGAAATCAGCTCTATGAGGGAACACCATATAACTCAGAGCCTTTTCATTTCAGAGGGCCAGTTTCTTTAAACATTTACCAACACATCCCTGAGGAAATATAACTAAAAATAGACTGAGGGTGCTATAATAGGAATGCAGTTTTTTAAATCAAGACATGAGAAACACATTCAGCCAAATCCCAGTGACGTATGTAAGCTTTCCAGCAGACTAACTTATAAAATAACCTGTGAGGGACAAAAGTGTGTAGAGTTTAGAGGGCATCCGCAAATGAAGCTGGAATGGTAAACAAGGGACAGATTTGAAAGACAGACATTCTGAGTCAGACACACAAATTTGAAATGAAACCTGAGACATAGTAAGGTATACTTGAGAAGACATTATGATTGACTTGCTCAGGGAAGGGAGTCCTCAGTCTCTTGAGTTCAGGATATCAAGGTTCAACCTTGAATGGCAGGATGAAGTGTAGTATTGATCCTGTAGCAGTAGACAGTAAAAACGAGTCAGGAGATTTACATACAAGTTTCATTATGGATGGTGAGAGTTTCACCACCTACAGAATAATCCATGGCGTCACACGGCTCACAGCAACCACCAGCTCTTGGGCTTCAGCGATTCTCCTGCCTCAGCCTCCCGAGCAGCTGGGACTACAGGCGCCCGCCACAACGCCCGGCTATTTTTTTGTTGCAGTTTGGCCGGGGCTGGGTTTGAACCCGCCACCCTCCGCATATGGGGCCGGCGCCGTTACATACGGGGTAGTAACAAACTTGTGCAGAATGTAAGGCTGAAGCTCAGAAGAGCTGTAAGTCAACAGAAGATCACAGGAATAAGTAATATCACATAAGAAGGACTTCCAAACATAATAAACATCATGGATTTTCAGAGAAGTTAATGAAACTTGGCAACTCTCCAGAATACACACACAGTTTGCCTGTTATTTCTGGGAATTCGAGAATATTGAGAAATTTGTCTATAGTCTCCAGTTTGTGAACCTCTAGTATATCCTAAAAAAAAGTAATGATGGCTTGGTACCTGTAGCACAGTGATTATGGCTTCAGTCACATACACCGAGGTGGCCGGTTCGAACCCGCCCCAGGCCAGCTAACCAACAATGACAACTGCAACAAAAAATAGCTGGGTGTTGTAGCAGGTGCCTGTAGTCCCAGCTACTTGGGAGGCTGAGGCAAGAGAATCGCTTAAGCCGAAGAGTTTGAGGTTTCTGTGAGCTGTGACACCACGGCACTCTACCCAGGGCCACAAAGTGAGGCTGTCTCAACAACAACAACAAAAAAAGTAATGATATAGGTAGTAGGCCTAAGAAAGAAAATTCCAAAACATTTATAGTTGTGGAAAATCAGTAACTAGTGTTTTAACTATAGTGAGAATTAATTCTTGATTTATAATCTATATGAGGTAGAGATCAGGATTTTGGTAGGTCACTTTTCTCAGATACCTAGCTAACTTTATAGCTTTCTGGGGGAATATTGAATGTTTTTTGATTTAAACAATTATTGATACTTTTGGATTTAAAAAATCATGTAATCAACTGCAATATAATTTAGAAAGATGAAGTGATTTTGATTTATGTATCTCCTAATACGGAGTACCTTGATTGCTCATGAATGAAGTAAGCATTAATTTATGTTGGCATGTTGTTACAAATTAAATCACATTCACCATTTTCGGTCCAAACTTCAGTAAGAGAATTGAACACTATGTATTTCTCATATAATATTTAGTCAATAACTATATTTATTCTCAGATCTCTAATTTGTTTCATAGTGTTTCTTGAGAATAAATCCAATAGAAAAACACAATAAAACAAATTTATAAAATACAATATGTAGCATTCAAGTCAAGAAATATATTAAATTTTAGGCAGTGCCTGTAGCTCAAGCAGCTAAGGCGCCAGCCACATACACTGGAGCTGGTGAGTTCGAATCCGGCTTGGGACTGCCAAACAATGACAGCTACAACCAAAAAATGGTCAGGCATTGTGGTGGGCACCTATAATCCTACCTACTCAGGAGGCTGAGGCAAGAGAATCACTTAAGCCCAGAAGCTTGAGGTTGTTGTGAGCTGTGACACCATGGCACTCTATCCAGGGTGATAGCTTAAGGCTCTGTCTCAAAAAAAAAAAAAAAAAAATAGAAATATATTAAATTTTACTTGTCAGAATACTATTAAACTAGACCTGTAGGATTTCATAGAAAACCTACCTCAAAGCCTATCAAAAATTAAAATATTCTTCCATAAAACTTTTGGAAAATTACATGCTCAAAGTCTGATTTTAAATTAACACTCAGTGTGCATGGATTTTTTCAAATCAATTACAGTTTCATTGACTACCTGGCAAATACTGTGTGGAACGAAACAGAGATAAGCATTTTTTTTTTTTTTTTTTGAGAAAGGCTAGATAGTATATATTTTAGGCTATGCGGACTATATAATGTCTGTTGCAAGAACTCAACACTGCCTTTGTATTGTAAAAGCAACCATAAGCTATACATAAATGAATTTATATATTAAGTTTCAGGCAATGGGGAGTTATTAAGTGTGCTTAAGCAGAATAGTGATGAATCAGAGCTTGCAGAGAAGTAGACTCAGACAGCAACTTTTTTTTTTAAAGACTATCAGAGCAATACAAGAAGGTGGGATATGAAGTGAAAATAGAAATGCAGAACATTGGGGGTGGTGCCTGTGGCTCAAAGGAGTAGGGCACCAGCCCCCACCACCGGAGGTGGGGGGTTCAAACCCAGCCCCAGCTAAAAAACAAGCAAAAAAAGAATTACAGAACATTATTCATAAGAAAGATTAACCCCCTGAACTAAGCAAGTGGCAGAAGAAATGTAAAAACAAAATTATTTGTGGCAACACACACTGGGAACATAATAAACTGACACAGCCATTGTTTTTAAATAATCCCATCTTTCAGAAAAGAAAAAAAAACTTTTTTCTTGATATGAGTTGCCATCCCAATCTGTGGGATTCTAAGGGAGCAAACAATATGATTTCTTTCTTAATCCCAACACTTTCCCTCAACACTTTTTGTTCAACTTTAATCCAATCTAAGCAATACAATTCATTCCCCTTGCCAAGCTGGGGTTGATATGTTACTACTGAAAAAGGACACAAAGAAAGGGGCTTCAAGGTGATGGGAGGAAACCCTGTCTGCTGAACCAGCAGGTCTGGAGGGCCCATAAGAATGTAGGTATGAAGTAACCTCTGTGACCAGTGATCACTAGAAAGACACAATCAATGACCAATAGAAAAGGGTGGTACTGCCTGGAGAGGCAGGCAGCCAGATGAAAGACTTGCCCATGTCAAATGGTGAAAGTATTTACGCCCCTGTAAACCTTTGCATCTCTGTCTCCTCTCAGCTTTTCTCCTTCATGAGATAGACTAACTTTCAACTCTCTTTGAAAATGCCCTAAACCTTCTCTTTGTTCTTCCTAAATAACATTTCTCTTTGCTACCCCCAAACTTGTGTAGGTTACTTTTGCTGTCTTTCCACACTGCCCATGGCAGTCCAGATTTATTTTCAGTTTCCACTCACTTTTGTTTTGGCTTATGGAGGTGCCTGGGTTGAACTTTCTGGCTCAGCAGAGTAATCAGACCAGACTAACTAGATTCTGAACCAATCCCCGGCCTCCAATGACTATATTTAGCTGAGTACTCACCATGTGTGAGATAGTCTTCAGAGACTTATAAACATGAATTCATTTGGTCAAAGACGTGGGTGGAAATGAAAAGAAATGAGACCCAGAGAAGCAGATACCTAGTTATAATAAAACCACAACGTTAGTTTATAAAACCTTGTTTCTGTAGCTATCTTTTGATTCTGTGAGTTCCCCAAATATCTTTCTTAAAGATGTGAACCAACAAATCCTATTTTCTCTTAAGCCCTTCTGAGACAGTTTCCTAATATTAGAAATAAAGGGGTACCAACAAATATTGTTCTTGATTAATTAGAGATCAAAGGAGAAAAAAAAAGAAGAAAAATAGAAGATAATTCTTTACTTTGGAGTTATATTAACTGTGAAAAGGTAATTCATAACGAAAACCAAATTTTCAGGAATCTATTGTAAAAAATGTGTGAAAGGTCAGTAAGATATTTGTAACATATATGGGAGTTACTTAATGAACGGGAAGGAAGTCCAGCAAGTTTATCAGGGCTGGTTTCATGCCGGTGAGACACTCAGAGTCCGAATCTCAGAGCTACATACTTGGTTTAATGATTTGCTATTTTAGCTTTGAACTTTATTTTTCCAGTGTGACTGTGGAGCGTATGTGAGAGCAGAGGAGGTAAGTGCCATCTGAGGTATGCGCTGCCTTTCCTTACTCTTCATTTGCATAGAACAGTCAGTATACAGCATGAGCTCAGAATTCCAGGAGTCCAGGAAGTGGGTGTTCAGTGATTCTCAAGGCGAGTGCGTACGAGGTACGTCACATCCATGACTAAGCAAGACACTGACAATTCTAAAGCACACTTTCTCTTGGAACTAGAACTTACTTTGAATGCACAAAGACAATGGAATTCTAAGAAACACAAAGAACTTAGGAACTCTCTCACATTCTCTCATACTCATGTTATTTCCCTGCATTAGTCAATCACTTAAACAGAAAATGATAACATAAATGGAATAAAGGAATCCATGGTTTTCCATTTTTTTTCTTTTAAATTTCATCTGTACTAATTAGTCAGCCAAAGGTAGACAGTGTTAGTAGAATGTGTATGTATTGAGACGTGATAGAAGAATACTTGCCTAGTTGTGTGAAGCATTCTGCTATTCTGGGAAGAATACAATACAGAGGGTGCCCCCCAAAAATAAAAATAAAAAAGGGAAAAAAATGTTAAAATTATAATGCTCAACATATACTGATAACATTTGTGATGTTTAATATTGTATCTTGTATCTCTGTAATTGCAGCTGTCAAACATAAACTTGAGTATTATAATTTTAATACTTTTTTTTCCTTTTAAAAAATGTGTATACAGGCTGGAGGAGAGCAAGATGGTGGCCGAGTAACAGCTTCCTTGCATCTGGGCACTGTGAGTCCGGGGAGATAGGACTCCAGGCATCTCTGGCTGGTGGGATCTGCCTATCATCACCCCTGAGAGGATACAGGGAGTCAGCGAGAGACTTCTGGACCCCAAGAGGAGGACTAAAACAGTGGAAAACTGACAAGTGGTCGCGTGTGTTCAATCGGTCTAAACCTGCCCACAACTGTAAGTTGAGTAGCAGCGAGACTACAAACCAGAAAGGCCTTACCTGTGAACTGTTTTGGTGTCTTTGGACTTGGCACTCAGTTGAACTGCCTTGGGGACAGCCTGAGCAGGAGTGTGAAGAACTTTGGCCCCCAGTCTAGAGCCCCAGTCTGAGCTGCTGAGCCAGACAGAGCTAATAGTGTTTGGCTGGGGGCCACAGGGAGCCATTGTGAGTGATCTGCCCCAGCAAGCTCCGCCCTCAGGGTCGCAGAGCTAGAATCGGATGGGAGCTGGTAACACAGTGACTGAGTAGCCTAAGGGTGGGGTCAGAGCACCTTGTAGCCCTAACCCTCAGGGGCAGAGTGAGACCGTTTTGGCACACTGGGTAAGTTGATAGCCACTTCAGCAGTGATTCCAGAGACAAGAACTTTCCTGGGAAAGCTTCTGCTCAGCAAGTTTACAAGTTCAAAGTGCCTTTGAAGTGGGCTGAAGAGAGATTTAGGGTGTCTACCTGCTGGGGTTTGAGAAATAAGCAGCTTCCAGTCGTATCAGAACTGTGATTAACATCTCATACCCCAGAAGACCACGTGTTGCCAGACAATATTCAACAACATATACATACTGCTTTGTTTTTGGTTGTGTTTTTTCTTTTTTGTCTTTTTTTTTGTTTATTTTGATGTTGTTGATGTTGTTTTGTTTTTTAATTTCAACCTTTTCTCTACAGATCTTTTTTCTTTCTCAATTTTTCTAGTTTAATTATAATTTCCCATTGCTGCCTTTTTCAATAACTAGAACTTCAATTTTGCTAGTGTTTCTACTGCTATTATTTGGTTTTTCACCCAATTTTATCCCACAAAGTTTTCTGTGTGCTTGTTTTGGTTTGATTTATACCATTTTTGTCTTTCCTCTCTACTTGGTGAGGGTGGGGTATTGTGTCTGATCAGGTTAGCAAAGAGCTGCTGACCTCAAGGGAACCACCCAACTGGGCATCCCCAGAAGGTGGGTTTTTTTTTTTTTAAGATTGTGTCAAAGTACCCCAATGTACACATATATTGCTCTGTCTCCCTCTTTCTGTGACTCTCTTCTTTTTGTCAATATTACTTTTAGCCACCCCCTCTCCTTTCTCTATTTTTTTTTTTTCTTTTCACTCGGTCCTCCTTCCTTTCATCCCTTTCTTGCTCTTCAACTTTCTCACCCTTCTGGTTCTGTACCAAAAGGACTCATCGAACCCTTAGCCACAAGCACAAGAACTTAAAGAGCAAGAGGACGTAAAAGAAAAATTAGGGCAAGGAAACAGATAAAAGAAATCACTCATGAGGAAGAATCAGCAGAAAACTCCAGGCAACATGAAGAACCAGTCCAGAGCAACCCGGCCAAGGGACCATGAGGTAGCTACTGCAGAGGATTCCACATATAAAGAAATGTTAGGAAGGACAGAAAGGGAATTTAGAATACACATGATGAAAACAATGAAAGAAATGATGGAAATAATGAAGGAAACTGCTAATAAAGTGGAAAATAACCAAAAGGAAATCCAAAAACAGAATCAAATAAGAGATGAACGATATGAAGAATATAAAAAGGATATAACAGAGCTAAAGGAATTGAAACAGTCAATTAGAGAACTTAAAGATGCAATGGAAAGTATCAGCAAAAGGTTAGACCATGCAGAGGAAAGATTTTCAGAGGTAGAAGACAAAGTTCTTCAGATAACTCAGATAGTAAAAGAGGCAGAAAAGAAGAGAGAGAAAGCAGAACATTCACTGTCAGAATTATGGGACTTTATGAAGCGTTCCAACATACGAGTTATAGGAATGCCAGAAGGGGAAGAACAATGACCCAGAGGAATGGAAGAAATACTAGAGAATACTATAAAAGAAAATTTCCCAAATATCACCAAAGATTCTGACATATTGCTTTCAGAGGGATATCGGAGCCCAGGTCGCTTAAACGCTAAACGAGCTTCTCCAAGACACCTTGTGATAAACCGGTCTGAAGTCAAGACAAAACAAAAGATTCTGCAAGCTGCTAGGAGTAAGCGCCAGTTGACCTGCAGGGGCAAATCCATCAGAATGACCACAGAATTCTCTAATGAAACTTTCCAAGCAAGAAGACAATGGTCATCTACCTTTAATCTACTTAAACAGAACAATTTCCAGCCCAGAATTCTGTACCCTGCTAAGCTAAGCTTTAAAATTGACAGAGAAATCAAATCATTTACAGATATATAAACATTGAGAAAATTCACCACAACAAGACCAGCTCTACAGGAAATACTTCAACCTGTTCTGCACACTGACCACCACAATGGATCAGCAGCAAAGTAAGAACTCAGAAATCAAAGGACAGAACCTAACCTCCACACTGATGCAAAAGATAAAACTCAGCAAGGACCCTCACAAAATAAGACGAATAGAATAATATCATACTTATCAATTATCTCAATAAATGTTAATAGCTTGAATTCCCCAATAAAGAGACATAGACTGCCTGACTGGATTAAAAAATACAAGCCATCCATTTGCTGTCTGCAAGAAACACACCTGGCTTCAAAAGACAAATTAAAGCTCCAAGTCAAGGATTGGAAGACAATTTTTCAGGCAAATGGAATTCAGAAGAAAAGATGAGTTACAATCTTATTTTCAGATACATGTGGATTTAAAGCAAATAAAGTCAAAAAAGACAAAGATGGTCACTTTATATTGGTCAAGGTAAAAATACAAGAAGAAGACATTTCAATTCTAAATAATTATGAACCCAATTTAAATGCTCCCAGATTCTTGAAACAGACCGTACTCAGGCTGAGCAATATGATATCTGATAATACCATAATACCAGGGGACTTCAACACTCCTCTTAGAGAGCTGGACAGATCCTCTAAACAGAAATTAAACAAAGATATAAGAGATTTAAATGAGACCCTAGAACAACTGTGCTTGATAGACGCATATAGAACACTCCACCCCAAAGATAAAGAATATACAGTCTTCTTATCACCCCATGGAACATTCTTCAAAATTGATCATATCCTGGGACACAAAACAAATATCAACAGAATCAAAAGAATTGAAATTTTACCTTGTATCGTTTCAGACCATAAGGCACTAAAGGTGGAACTCAACTCTAACAAAAACACTTGACCCCACCCAAAGACATGGGAATTAAACCATCTTCTGTTGAATAACAGATGGGGGCAGGAAGAAGTAAAACAGGAAATCATTAACTTCCTTGAGCATAACAACAATGAAGACACAAGCTACCAAAACCTGTGGGATACTGCAAAAGCAGTTTTGAGAGGAAAATTCATCGCTTTAGATGCCTACATTCGAAAAACAGAAAGAGAGCACATCAACAATCTCACAAGAGATCTTATGGAATTGGAAAAAGAAGAACAATCTAAGCCTAAACTCAGTAGAAGAAAAGAAATATCCAAAATCAAATCAGAGATCAATGAAATTGAAAACAAAAGAATCATTCAGAAAATTAATGAAACAAGCAGTTGGTTTTTTGAAAAAATAAATAAAATAGATAAACCATTGGCCAGACTAACGAGGAATAGAAAAATAAAATCTCTAGTAACCTCAATCAGAAATGATAAAGGAGAAATAACAACTGATCCCATAGAGATACAAGAGATCATCTCTGAATACTACAAGAAACTCTATGCCCAGAAATTTGACAATGTGAAAGAAATGGATAAATATTTGGAATCACACCCTCTCCCTAGACTCAGCCAGGAAGAAATAGAGCTCCTGAACAGACCAATTTCAAGCACAGAGATCAAAGAAACAGTAAAAAATCTTCCAACCAAAAAATGCCCTGGTCCAGATGGCTTCACTCTAGAATTCTATCAAACCTTCAAGAAAGAGCTCATTCCTGTACTGTAGAAACTATTCCAAAAAATTGAGGAAGAAGGAATCTTCCCCAACACATTCTATGAAGCGAACATCACCCTGATACCAAAACCAGGAAAAGACCCAAACAAAAAGGAGAATTTCAGACCAATCTCACTCATGAATATAGATGCAAAAATTCTCAACAAAATCCTAGCCAATAGATTACAGCTTATCATCAAAAAAGTCATTCATCATGATCAAGTAGGCTTCATCCCAGGGATGCAAGGCTGGTTTAACATACGCAAGTCCATAAACATTATCCACCATATTAACAGAGGCAAAAATAAAGATCACATGATCCTCTCAATAGATGCAGAAAAAGCATTTGATAAAATCCAGCATCCTTTCCTAATTAGAACACTGAAGAGTATAGGCATAGTTGGCACATTTCTAAAACTGACTGAAGCTATCTATGACAAACCCACAGCCAATATTTTACTGAATGGAGTAAAACTGAAAGCTTTTCCTCTTAGAACTGGAACCAGACAAGGTTGTCCTCTGTCACCTTTACTATTCAACATAGTGCTGGAAGTTCTAGCCAATACAATTAGGCAAGACAAGGAAATAAAGGGAATCCAAATGGGAGCAGAGGAGGTCAAAATCTCCCTCTTTCCTGATGACATGATCTTATACTTAGAGAACCCCAAAGACTCAACCACAAGACTCCTAGAAGTCATCAAAAAATACAGTAATGTTTCAGGATATAAAATCAATGTCCACAAGTCAGTAGCCTTTGTATACACCAATAACAGTCAAGATGAGAAGCTAATGAAGGACACAACTCCCTTCACCATAGTCTCAAAGAAAATGAAATACCTTGGAATATACCTAATGAAGGAGGTGAAGGACCTCTATAAAGAAAACTATGAAATCCTCAGAAAGGAAATAGCAGAGGATATTAACAAATGGAAGAACATACCATGCTCATGGATGGGAAGAATCAACATTGTTAAAATGTCTATACTTCCCAAAGCAATCTACCTATTCAATGCCATTCCTATCAAAATACCAACATCGTACTTTCAAGATTTGGAAAAAATGATTCTGCGTTTTGTATGGAACCGGAAAAAAACCCAGATAGCTAAGGCAGTTCTTACTAATAAAAATAAAGCTGGGGACATCAGCACACCAGATTTTATTCTGTTCTACAACGCCATAGTGGTCAAAACAGCATGGTACTAGCACAAAAACAGAGACATAGACACTTGGAATCAAATTGAAAACCAAGAAATGAAACTAACATTTTACAACCACCTAATCTTCGATAAACCAAACAAGAACATACCTTGGGGGAAAGACTCCCTAGTCAATAAATGGTGTTGGGAGAACTGGATGTCTTCATGTAAAAGACTGAAATTGGACCCACACCTTTCCCCACTCACAAAAATTGATTCAAAATGGATAAAGGACTTAAATTTAAGGCATGAAACAATAAAAATTCTCAAAGAAAGCATAGGAAAAACACTGGAAGATATTGGCCTGGGGAAAGACTTCATGAAGAAGACTGCAATGTCAATTGCAACAACAACAAAAATAAACAAATGGGACTTAATTAAACTGAAAAGCTTCTGTACAGCTAAGGAGACAATAACCAAAGCAAAGAGACAACCTACACAATGGGAAAGGATATTTGCATATTTTCAATCAGACAAAAGCTTGATAACTAGGATCGATAGAGAACTCAAATTAATCCACGTGAAAAAAGCCAACAATCCCATTTATCAATGGACAAGAGACACGAGTAGAACCCTCTCTAAAGATGACAGACGAATGGCTAACAAACATATGAAAAAATGTTCATCTCTTTATATTAGAGGAATGCAAATCAAAACAACCCTGAGATATCATCTAACCCCAGTGACAATGGCCCACATCACAAAATCTCAAAACTGCAATTTCTGACGTGGATATGGAGAGAAGGGGACACTTTTACACTGCTGGTGGGACTGCAAACTAGTACAACCTTTCTGGAAGGAAGTATGGAGAAATCTCAAAGCACTCAACCTAGACCTCCCATTTGATCCTGCAATTCCATTACTGGGCATCTACCCAGAAGGAAAAAAATCCTTTTATCATGAGGACACTTGTACTAGACTGTTTATTGTAGCTCAATTTACAATCGCCAAAATGTGGGGACAGCCTAAATGCCCACCAACCCAGGAATGGATTAACAAGCTGTGGTATATGTATACCATGGAATACTATGCAGCTATTACAAAAAATGGAGACTTTACATCCTTTGTATTAACCTGGATGGAAGTGGAAGACATTATTCTTAGTAAAGCATCACAAGCATGGAGAAGCATGAATCCTATGTACTCAATTTTGATATGAGGACAATTAATGACAATTAAGGTTATGAGGGGGAGGAAAAGCAGAAAGAGGGATGGAGGGAGGGAGGTGGGGCCTTGGTGTGTATCACACTTTCTGGGGGCAAGACATGATTGCAAGAGGGACTTTACCTAACAATTGCAATCAGTGTAACCTGGCTTATTGGACCCTCCATGAATCCCCAGCAATAAAAATAAAAAAGAAAGAAAAATGTGTATACATTTTTTGGCACTCTTTGTACCTATACATGGATAAACTACTTGTTTGAAGTATGAACTTTGTTATTTCAGTGCTTGTGCATGTTTGTTTGGTGTCTTATATTTGTATATAAAACTAGTATTGTATAATAGAGAGATGAATGGTAAAATCCATACTAATAATTAAATTTTATTTTTCTTAATATAAAATAATGTTAAACACAAATTTCAAATACCAGGAAAAATTGAGGTTGAGACCATGGAGTGAAAATGAAAGCTTTATGTTTTTAGTTTTAATGGCACTTTGTTCCCATTTTTTGAATAAAGGATCCTCTATTGTTATTTTTCAGTGGTTCCTACAATTATGTAGATGACGTTGAAATCCAGACTAAATATTGTAAAGCCTGTATAGATATACATATATATATATATATTTTTTTTTTTTTTTTTTGAGACAGAGCCTCAAGCTGTCGCCCTGGGTAGAGTGATGTGGCATCATAGCTCACAACAACCTTCAACTCCTGGGCTCAAGTGATTCTCCTGCCTCCACCTCCCAAGTAGCTGGGACTATAGGTCCCCACCACAATGCCCAGCTATTTTTTGGTTGCAGCCATCATTGTTGTTTGCCGGGCCAGGGCTGGATTCCACCCCACCAGCTCAGGTGTATGTGGCTGATGCCTTAGCCGCTTGAGCCACAGGCACCGAGCCTACATATTTCTTCTTATCTGCTGGGGACACTTAGTTCTTCAGCCTAAGATGTATTTAAAGAGGCCAAGGCTAAAGAATGAAGTGACACTAATGATGTAATGATGTGCAGTGAATAAAGAGCACAGATAAATGTGAGTTGCCAGGACACCAACGTCAGTAAGCCAATTAAGGGAAGTCAATGGATAACACACAGTTTTAAGGTAAACAATAGAAATATTGTTTCCATGTGTTTTCATGACGGGTATTTTTATGCCCATAAGGAAACAACTCTGGTAGATCATTTATGCTCCTCTTTCCAAACATTATACTTTATCCCTCCATGAGAAGAATGATTTATCAGATAATGAGAATCTGTCATCCATGTCCATTTTTCTCCACTGAGTGTAGCAAAGATGATAAATGTTGCTGCTACTGATTTGCCTTTCTTTTCTCTGGCCATAGCATTCACGCTTCTCTCTTCTGAGTATGACAAGGTTATCAGAATAGACTCTGTTCTTGCTAATGAGAAAACTTCAAAAATGGGTGCCTAAATTCACAACAGAAAGCATGACCACCAGTAGATCCAAGTTTGTTCTGCAGTCAGTTTTATTACTGATTAAAGGCTGATATTTTAATCCATTCCTGAGGATTTTGTTTAGACTTTACACTTAGGGAAGATAGAATTAGTTGTTTCTTAGGTGAAAATAATTTCTCTTAAACTTTTTATAAACACATGTCAGAAGGTAAGGCATGAATCAAAGGGTTATAAAAGCAAGACAGGGTTGTTAGGAAAATAGACAAGTGTTGCTACTGAGGTGGTTTCTAGGTGCTCCTGTTGGCCTTTTAATTTCATAACTGTGTTGAGGGTCAGTACATAGTTATTTCTATTGTATATGATTTTGAACATACATATTGCAAATCCAAAAAGCCATGCATTTTTATCTTTTACGAGCAGTTCTTCCAGCGACCTTCCACCTTAATATTTGGCGGTATCTTTGTGGTAGGGAGGGTGTGTGCCAGGTGCCAGGGCTACAGCATGCCACACTACCTGGCACCACTATTTCTCTGGCCCAGGAGCTGCTGGGACTAGCTCACATTGGCTTTATAATAATAAGAGAGACAATAGATTTCAATAGTCTTAAAGAGAACTTTAAGACTCCTAAGAAGTTACTGCTATTGTAGTCAAAGTATTTTTAAAATTTAAAACACAAATATCCAAAGTTAGTAGTATCATGGAACTTTGAATGTAGTCAGTTTAACACCTGTCATGGGGGATGGGAAGAAAAGTACGCAACTGGTGGAAGTACCCTTCCCATCCTCAGCCCTCTTAAGTGAATCATTATTAGATTAGTTACTAGCAGTTTGAAATGGAAGAATGAAAGTTGAGCACCATGCCATATACTATTATCCATCAATCATAATATCTCTTTACTACAAAGTGGCAGTGTTGGAAAAATATTCAAAAGAACTCAGAAGAAACAAGTGAAGAATCATGTCAGCATAAATCTGTGCATCGTTATGCACTGTTATCTACAGCTTCCTTACAAATCATTTGTATCAGGTTTCTTGTATCAATACAAATAATAAAAATACACGATTTCTGTCTTTGAGTGTTTAAAGATTAATGAAAATATATAACAGGGAAATAATTGACTTTTAACCCTTAGATAATTGAATCTAGAGATAAGTTTTAAAGATGTTCTATAAAAGGCAAGCTGTTTTTCAAGTGAATTGTTTTTTTCTGAGACAATTTTTTTCTAGATCTGAATTTCAGGGAACATGCCAAATGCAGGCGCATAAAATAGATACTTCACAGCATGAAATGCTGTATTTCTGAGGACCAAGATAGCAAGTTCTAAGCAGACACATTCTGTACCCATGGAAAAAAAAAAAATAAGAGTAAAGCTACTTAAGGGAGATTAAATTGTGTGGTTATTATTTGCAAAATAGAAGGGGTCCTACAGGATCATTTTTTGTTCAGACACTAAAATAGAAAATGATGGGAATCTAATTTTGGTATGGATGGTTATTATAAGAATAAATATATTTTTTAACCTGACCCATTCCAACCTCCTGACAGATAATTTCTGAAGCAAATCCAAATACGTCAAAAAATAGTATTTATCTGCATTTATGTCACCTTTGGCAAGGATAAGTTGACTAAACATTGAGGCATAGCATTGATGAGCATGAATCTTTTCTTATCCACAAACCATTAGTGTAATGAACAGAAAGTAAGGTGAATTGTTAATTCTTTGTGAGTTTATCATGCCTTTGTGAACATCTTAAAAGCATTTTATGATTCATTCTTTCTGAGATTTAGTTGGAAAACCTGCCAAAGTCACTGTCTTTTCTTTTTTTAAGTTGGAAAGCTTTGTATAAGGCTAAATAAAATTTTAAAGCAGTAAATTGAAAGAAAGAAATAAAAAAGCAATGATAATTTTTTCTGAGGGGTTAGTGCCAGAGTGTTCTGTGTGCAGCTATCTATAGACTATTCTTTGGGCACTCTATCGGGGGTGACAAAGTGAGACACCGTCTCAAAAAAAGAGAGAGAGAGAGACGTCTGTTTATTTCTGAAAAATACGGCATAATCTTCCCTACATATACATTAATATATAACACTCTATCATGGAATATTCTTTGGGTTTAATATTAAAAAGAATAAATAATTAACGAAGTTATAGAAAAATTAATTGAAGTGAAGAATTAATGAAAGTCGGCCACCCTGACTTTGTTGAGATATTCAACTTTGTTTTGCAGTATGCATGCTTATTCTTAGTATATATTAGGTATAGTTGTTTATTTTTAAAATAGTTTTACTTTGGATGTTTTGCAGATTCCTTGCTTGAAAATAAAGTACACCACACAAACTAAACCACGTAAGTCTAATGAGGCTAATCAGCATCTTTAGAAGACAACTCAAAACACAACCACTAACATACAACCAACCCTCTCTATGTGCACAGGTCTGGTCTTACAAAGTCAACCCTGAGTTGATACAATCTTACAGGTCCAGTACCCACTATCAACAAGTTTAAATGTCATTTCACATCTTTGGGAGAGAGAAAATCTAATAAGTTCCTAATTATATCAAGGGGCTTAGACATCGATCCTGAGAAATACAGCTATGTCTTGTTAGGGAGTGACGGGAGTAGTGCCAAGTGGCACGAACTTGTTTTAAATATCGGAGAAGCTGTAGTCAGGAAGGGTACCCCAAAGTGCCTACTACATTAAGGTCTTGAAATGGACCCCGTCATGTTACAAAATGGACAAGAGGGCTTGTGAAATTAGATAGATGTGAATAAAGCCTATAATCTGTACAAGAACTACAGAGATAAGCACTACATCCATTTTCACAATTTTCTGTATCAGTTATTCATAATAAAACCAACTAAAATCCATGTTATATTTTCCATGTTTATTTCTGCACAGATACTAGTGGCTTATAATTATACACTGGCATGATTATGAACAGCACCCTCTATCACTCCCCACCCCCAAATTCTGGTTTGATAATATCTTATTATAGTTATACACGTATATACTTATCATATAAAATTTTATATGTCTTATATTATTATCTCATTTAATTCTTGCCATCACATTTTAAAGAAGGCTTTACTATTACCTTCATTTTAAAAACCAAAAGTCCAAGGTCCCTTCTAAAGACCATCAAAGCTAGATTTGAATTCCGTGAGGTAACTGTAATACAAACTTCTAATTTCTTATGTATTTCTGGATATTTAGAATTGAAACTTTGAAACTTGATCTTTTCTTTAAGTTTAAATAAATGAAAATATGGAAAATAATTTATCCTTTGGTGGTAGAAGGTAGATGGACATGGTATATGCAAATTGGTAGAAAGCAACCAGCAGAAGCAAACCAAGAAGTCACCAATCAAGGTAATCAGCTATTTACAGTTGAACAAATTTTGCTCAGGCTTATATATTAGTTTGTTACCACTGCCATAACAAAATATCATAAACTCAATAACTTATACAACAGAAATTTTATTTTCTCACAATTCTAAAGGGTGAGGGTGGAAATCTAAGGTCATGGTTTTGGCATAGTTGGTTTCTTCTATGACCTTTCTCCTGGGTTTCTAGACAGTGATCTTCCAGTCTTCACACATGGTGGCTTGATATTATCTGTGTCTTAATCCCTTCTTCTTATGAAGACACCAGGCTTATTGTACTAAGACTCATCCTAATGACCTGGTTTTAATTTGTATTCTATTTAAAGGTCCTGTCTCCTAATAGAATGACATTCTGAGGTACTGGGGTAAGGACCCAATACATGAATTTTGAGACAACACAATTCAGCTCATAATTGTTCATAAAATAGAACTTTAGAAAATAAAAGTTTCTGTGATACTTCGAAGTTCTGTACATTTTTTCTTCATGCTCCCCTTAGCTTATAGGAAGTACTTTTGACAATTTTAGTATGACACTATCCTGCAAAAGAAAATCAATGAGGGGAGGAGACAAGATGGCAGACTGAAGCCAGCTTTCCACAGAGGCTCCTGTCGAGAAGGAGAATTAAGGGATGAAAATTTACCAAGTAACCTGATGGATCTGAGCTGCACCAAGAGACAAGGTTGAAGAACGCACATCAACCCCACTGAGGTGAGCTGCAATCACAAGGAAGCAAACAAAAGGTATAAAATCCATTACCAAGTGGATGGGAGGCCCCCTACCCCATGAGACCAGCTCAAGAGCCCCACAAACAAATAAACGGGCAGAAATCAGAGGCCTTCCCACTACATTCCATGGGAGAGACCTTCTAAAAACTGGACCTACCCCCCCCACTAGGGTGCCATGGCATTCTCCTACCAGGCATAAAACTGTATAAAAGTGTATAAAACTGCAAATATCCTTTACCTGCAACCCTGAACTCCCATCACCCCCCTCCACTCACACTGAAGTCTGGAGGCCTGTCCTCCAAGAGTTCAGATTCTTAGGTGATTTCTCAAGGGGTGTGGACACTGACGGAGCTGCCGCTGGTCAGCGCTGACCCTGGGGCACGGGAGCAAGGAGAGGGCAGGCAGCTGAGGGAGGACCACGCCAGGGTGACACTTCCCTGAGGCGTGGTGCAGCAACACTCCTTGGGCACCAACACAGCCAGGCATAAAACTGAGTGAAACTGTGTACTTTCCCCACTTACAGCACGGAGCTCCCAGCACTCCCCTCCACTCTCTCTCTGGGGTCTGGGGGTCGGTCCCCAGAAGTCTGGATTCTTGGGTGATTTCTCGTGGGGTGTGGACAGTGCCTGAGCTGCACTGACTCTGGAGCACAGTAGAGAGGAGAGGACGGTTGGTTGGAAGGGAACTGCTCCAGAGCAGCGCTTCCCTGGAACACGGAGCGGTGGCTGTCTTCTGGCAGTGGTCGGCCAGGCATAAAACTATGTGGCTGGCTTATTGTACCCTCAATGAATCCCCAAAAATAAAAAAAATAAAAAAATAAAAAACTATGTGGAACTGTGTGTGCTCGCTACCTGGGCTCCCAACTCTCTCCAGCTCTGGGCTTCTAACACTCTCCTTTGCCCTCACTCTGAGACCTGGAGACCTGTCCCCCAAGAGTCTGGATTTTTGGGTGATTTCTCGAGGGGTGTGGACAGAGCATAAACTGTGACTGGTAGTGCTGACTCTGGAGCATGGGAGCAAAGAGAAACGGGTCGGCTGGGTGTGAGCCATGCCAGGACAGAGGTTCCCAGAGGCAGATCAACAGCCACTCTTTTTTAACAGCAAAGCGGCTCACTCCTGGATATTCTGAAGCCACACCCCCTGTCTCCCTGGGCAACCAGAGGAGGCCACCGGTGAGTAAAAGATTTGCCTGAGGCTACTCACAAACCCGGGAAGCTTCCAGGGTGGGGCCGACTCAGAGAGGTAACTGAACTCAGAACAGCTTCTCTTCTGCAGGTGATTTTAGCAGGAACAGAGACAGAATCCTGCAAAGTTGTTCTGTTCTGTTCTGCTCTGTTCTGTTCTACTCTGTCAATAACATCATTAAGGGGTGGGCCTGAGCCTCAGTGAACACCCCCGACCTTCATCAAGTGCCCGAGGATGTCAGACCTCAACTCCTCCTGCTAGATAGTGGCAGAGGGCAGAGGCCTGCCAGATTTCCTCGTGATTCAGGCAGGCTCAAACCCCTGAAGTATCTGTACACTACAGGCAAGAGGGTCAGACATCTGCAGTGATATAAGTGACTGGATCCGACAGAGGGGCAAGGTGGGGAAGGAGGCAACAACCTTCCCAGACTAAACTATTTGCTAGGTGGCTCCTCCTGACACCACATAGCACTGGAGTAAGACATATCAGAGTAGTCACCAGACACCTGTGACCCAGCTCCCAGAGACCTCTTGAACTCTCCCACCCGAGACAGGTGCCAACTGAGACAATCGATTTGGACCTTTTGAACTGAACCAATAGACTGAGGACTTTTCAGGTGGTGCCCTGGGTGTATGGTTGTAGGAAGGCTTGATTTTCCTTTTCCAATTGGTGCCAGAGGTGGGCGGGGTAACTTAACTGCTAGTTTTCCCCCACAGCTGAGATTTCAACCCAGAGTAAATGTTTCACTAGGATGGAACAGAAACCAGCTGAAAACAAGACAGAACCACTTAGCCCCACCACACCAGATAGGGCCCCAGTTTCTCAGGCCACAACACTGTTCGGGCCCTCGACAAAGCCCCAGGGGAAAAAACCAAAGGGAGTAAAACAACCATGGGGCGAATCAGCGGAAAAACTCTGGTAACATAAATAACCAGAATGGATCAACCCCACCAAGGAAAGATATGGCAGATGTAATTGAAGATGCCATTCATAAACAACTGGCTGAGATGTCAGAAATTGAATTCAGAATTTGGATGGCAGACAAGATTAATAGAGTGGAATTAGGAATTTGAGGAGAAATTCAAAAGTTGTCTCAATAATTTAATGAATTTAAAGACAAAAACCACAAAAGACTTAGACACACTGAAGCAAGAATTTGCAGCCCTCAAAGATATGAAAAATACAGTGGAATCCCTCAGCAACAGAATGGAGCAAGCAGAGGAAAGGATTTCTGACATTGAAGATAAAGCCTTTGAACGTTCCCAAACTCTCTAAGAGGAAGAGAAATGGAGAGCAAAAATGGATCATTCTCTCAGAGAGCTCTGGGATAATTCAAAGAAGGCTAATATACGAATAATCAGATTCCAGAAACTGACGAGGTGACTTCGAAGGGCACAGAGGCCTTTCCACAGGAAATTATGAAGGAGAATTTTCCAGACATGCCTAGAGATTCTCAAACTCACATAGCAGACAGCTTCAGAAACCCAGCACGACTCAACCCTAATAAGACATCCCCCAGACATGTCATAATTAGCTTCACTAAAGTCAACATGAAGGAGAAAATTCTCAAAGTGCCCAGTTGAAAGAAAATCATTACCTTCAAAGGGAAGAATATTAGAATAACTGCAGATCTCTCCACTGAAAATTTTCAAGCTAGAAGAGGGTGGTCATCAACTTTTAATCTCCTAAAGCAAAATAACTTTCAACCCAGGATCTTGTATCCAGCTAAACTGAGTTTCATTTATGATGGAGAAATTAAATACTTAAATGACATTCATATGTTGAAGAAATTTGCCATAAGCAAACTAGCTCTTCAGGGTATTCTCAGACCTATCCTCCATAATGACCAACCCAATCCTATACCACAAAAGTGAACTCACTCAGAAACTTTGGATCAAACTCCAACTTCCACACTGGCCAAAGGATTAAAAATATCCACTGGACCTTTTAAAAACTTGACACCCAAACTTTCACCAGATTTATCAATATTCTCCATTAATATGAATGGTCTAACCTGTCCTCTAAAGAGGCATAGGTTAGCTGACTGGATAGAAAAACTCAGGCCAGATATTTGTTGCACACAAGAGTCACATCTTAACTTAAAAGAAAAATACAGACTTAGGGTGAAAGGATGTTCATCCATATTTCAGGCAAATGGTAACCAGAAAAAAGCAGGCATCATAAATTTATATGCAGATACAATAGGCTTTACACCAACAAAAGTAAGGAAGGACAAGAATGGTCACTTCATATTTGTTAAGGGTAATACTCAATATGATGAGATCTCAATTATTAGTATCTATGCACCCAACCAGAATGCACCTGAATTTATAAGAGAAACTCTAACTGACATGAGCAACTTGACTTCCTCCAGCTCCATAATAGTCGGAGATTTCAACACTCCTTTGGCACTGTTGGATCGATCCTCCAATAAGAAGCTGAGCAAAGAAATTTTAGATTTAAACCTAACCATCCAACATTTGGATTTAGCAGACATTTACAGAACATTTTAACCCAACCAATCTGAATACACATACTTCTCATCAGCCCATGGAACATACTCCAAAATCAATCACATGTTAGGTCACAAGTCTAATCTCAGTAAATTTAAAGGAAAAGAAATTATTCCTTGCATCTTCTCGAACCACCATGGAATAAAACTTGAGCTGAGTAACAACAGGAATTTGCATACTCTTACAAAAATATGGAAGTTAGGGCAGCGCCTGTGGCTCAGTCGGTAAGGCACCGGCCCCATATACCGAGGGTGGCAGGTTCAAACCCGGCCCTGGCTGAACTGAAACCAAAAAATAGCTGGGCATTGTGGCGGGCGCCTGTAGTCCCAGCTACTTGGGAGGCTGAGGCAAGAGAATCGCTGAAGCCCAGGAGTTGGAGGTTGCTGTGAGCTGTGTGATGCCACGGCACTCTACCAAGGGCCATAAAGTGAGAGTCTGTCTCTACAAAAAAAAAAATATATATATATATATATATATGAAAGTTAAATAACCTTATGCTGAATGATAGCTGGGTCAAAGATGAGATTAAGAAAGAAATTGCCAATTTTTTGGAACAAAATGACAATAAAGACATGAACTATCAGAACCTCTGGGACACCGCAAAGGCAGTTCGAAGAGGGAAATTTATAGCACTGCAAGCCTTCCTCAAGAGAACAGAAAGAGAAGAAGTTAACTTAATGGACATCTCAAGCAACTGGAAAAGGAAGAACATTCCAACCCTAAACCCAGTAGAAGAAAATAAGTAACCAAAATTAGAGCAGAATTAAATGAAATTGAAAACAAAAGAATAAAACAACAGATCAATAAATCAAAAAGCTGGTTTTTTGAAAAGGTCAATAAAATAGATAAACCTTTGGCCAATCTAATGAGAAAAAAAAAAAGAGTAAAATCTCAAATCTCATCAATCAGAAATGACAAAAACGAAATAACAACAGATTCCTCAGAAATCCAAAAAATTGTTAACGAATATTATAAGAAACTTTATTCTCAGAAATATGAAAATCTGAAGGGAATTGACCGATACTTGGAAGCATGTCATCTTCAAAGACTTAGCCAGAATCAAGTGGAAATGATGAACAGGCCCATATCAAGTTCGAAAATAGCATCAACCATACAAAAACTCCCTAAAAAGGAAAGCCCAGGACCAGATGGTTTTACGTCTGAATTCTATCAAACCTTTACAGAGAAACTAGTACCTATATTACTCAACCTCTTCCAAAATGTAGAAAAGAAGGAAGACTACCCTACACGTTCTATGAAGGAAACATCACCCTGATCCCCAAACCAGGAGAAGACCCTACAAGAAAAGAAAATTATAGACCAATATCACTAATGAATATAGATGCAAAAATATTCAACAAGATCCTAACAAACAGAATCCAGCAACACATCAAACAAATTATACATCATGACCAAGTCGGTTTTATCCCAGGGTCTCAAGGCTGGTTCAATATACGTAAATCTATAAATGTAATCCAGCACATAAACAAATTAAAAAACAAAGATCATATGATTCTCTCAATTGATGCAGAAAAAGCTTTTGATAATATCTAGCATCCCTTCATGATAAGAACACTTAAGAAAATCGGTATAGAGGGGACATTTCTTAAACTGATAGAGACCATATACAGCAAACCCACAACCAATATCATATTGAATGGAGTTAAATTGGAATCATTTCCACTCAGATCAGAAACCAGAAAAGGCTGCCCATTGTCTCCATTGCTTTTTAACATTGTAACGGAAGTATTAGCCACTGCAATTAGGGAAGAAAAGGCGATCAAGGGTATCCATATAGGGTCAGAAGAGATCAAACTTTCGCTCTTCACAGATGATGTGATTGTATATCTGGAAAACACTAGGGACTCTACTACAAAACTCTTAGAAGTGATCAAGGAACCCAGCAGCGTCTCAGGTTACAAAATCAACATTCATAAATCGGTAGCCTTTATATATACCAACAATAGTCAAGTTGAAAAACCAGTTAAGGACTCTATCCCATTCACAGTAGTGCCAAAGAAGATGAAATATTTGGGAATTTATCTAACAAAGGATGTGAAAGAGTCTCTATAAAGAGAACTATGAAACTCTAAGAAAAGAAATAGCTGAAAATGTTAACAAATGGAAAAACATACCATGCTCATGGCTGGGAAGAATCAACATCGTTAAAATGTCCATACTACCCAAAGCAATACATAATTTCAACACAATTTCTATTAAAGCTCTCTTGTCATACTTTAAAGATCTTGAACAAAAAAATACTTCATTTTATGTGGAATCAGAAAAAACCTCGAATAGCCAAGACATTACTCAGAAATAAAAACAAAGCAGGAGGAATCATGCTACCAGACCTCAGACTTTACTACGAATTGATAGTGATCAAAATAGCATGGTACTGGCACAAAAACAGAGAAGTAGATGTCTGGAACAGAATAGAGAACCAAGAGATGAATCCAGCTACTTACCGTTATTTGATCTTTTGTTGATTTAATTGACAAGCCAATTAAAAACATCCAGTGGGGAAAAGATTCCCTATTTAACAAATGGTGCTGGTTGAACTGGCTGGCAACCTGCAGAAGACTGAAACTGGACCCACACCTTTCACCATTAACTAAGATAGACTGTCACTGGATTAAAGATTTAAACTTAAGACATGAAACTATAAAAATACTTGAAGAGAGTGCAGGGAAAACCCTTGAAGAAATCAGTCTGGGCCAGTATTTTATAAGGAGGACCCCCAGGCAATTGAAGCAACCTCAAAAATACACTACTGGGACTTGTTCAAACTAAAAAGCTTCTGCACAGTCAAGAACACAGTAAGTAAAGCAAGCAAACAGCCCTCAGAATGGGAGAAGATATTTGCAGGTTATGTCTCCGATAAAGGTTTAATAACCAAAATCCACAGAGAACTCAAATGCATTAGCAAAAAAAGAACAAGGGATCCCATCACAGGCTGGGCAAGGGATTTAAAGAGAAACTTCTCTGAAGAAGACAGGCACGTGGCCTTCAGACATATGAAAAAATGCTCATCATCTTTAATCATCAGAGAAATGCAAATCAAAACTTCTTTGAGATATCATCTAACTCCAGTAAGACTAGCCTATATCACAAAATCTCAAGACCAGAGATGTTGGCGTGGATGTGGAGAAAAGGGAACACTTTTGCACTGCTGGTGGGAATGCAAATTAATACATTCCTTCTGGAAAGATATATGGAGAACACTTAGAGATCTAAAAATAGAGCCGCCATTCAATCCTGTAATTCCCCTACTGGGCCAGAAGACCAAAAATCACATCATAACAAAGGTATTTGTACCAGAATGTTTATTGCAGCCCTATTCATAATTGCTAAGTCATGGAAAAAGCCCAAGTGCCCATCGATCCATGAATGGGTTAATAAATTGTGGTATATGTACACCATGGAATATTATGCAGGCTTAAAGAAAGATGGAGACTTTACCTCTTTCATGTTTACATGGATGGAGCTGGAACATTTTCTTCTTAGTAAAGTATCTCAAGAATGGAAGAAAAAGTATCCAATGTACTCAGCCCTACTATGAAACTAATTTAGGGCTTTCACATGAAAGCTATAACCCAGTTACAACCTAAGAATAGGGGGAAGGGGGAAATGGAGGGGAGGGAGGGGGATAGAGGGAGGGGGTGCATCTTACAAGGGTGTATGTGAAACTTAGTAAATGTAGAATGTAAATATCTTAGCACAATAACCAAGAAAATGCCAGGAAGGCTATGTTAATGATTGCGATGAAAGTGTGTCTAACACTCTGTGAAACTAGTGTATGATGCCCCATGATCATATCAATGTACACAGCTATGATTTAATAAAAATAAATATATAAATAAAAGAAAGAAAGAAAATCAATGAAATGTTATTGGCTTGAATCTTGAGGAATGCATTACTACTGTTTGGAATGGATGTCTTGGTTATAATCATAACAGAATAGAAAAATGGCTACAGTTAGGTAAAACTTTGGTGTGGAGAATTTAATTGAATTTCTGCAGTTGACTTTGTAGTACAGGGTCATTTACTTTCTGTGGCACTTTTCTCTTAAGAGACATCTGTTCAGGCCAGGCATGTTGGCTCACACCTGTAATCCCAGCACTCTGGGAGGCTGATGCAAGCAGATGGCCTGAGCTCCAGAGTTGGAGATTAGCCTGAGCTAGAGTGAGACCCCGTTTCTAAAAATAGCCAGGCATGATGGCTCATGCCTGTTGTCTCAGCTACTTGGGAGGCTGAGGCAGGAGAATCACTTGAGCCCAAGAGTTTGAGGTTGCTGTGAGCTAAGATGCCATAGCACTCTACTGGGGATAACGAGTGAGACATTGTCTCAAAAAAAAAAAAAAAAAGAAAGAAAAAAGAGAGAGACATATGTTTATTTCTGAAAAATATAGCATACTGTTCCCTATATATATGTTAATATGTAATAATACTCTATCATAGAATATACTTTGAGCTTAATATAAAAAAGAATAAGTGATTAATAAAGTTACAGAAAAATGCTAGAAAAGTTTGTCTATATTATAGTCTACACATTTTGTGCATCAAATTTAACATAACAGAGTGTCAGTTAAAATAGATTTCTGAGTCTCTCTGTAGCCCTAACTTATTAGAGTGTGCTGACAAGGATACCAGAAATCTTGTTTTAATTAACAACTCCAGGTACTTCTTCCAGTAAAATTAAAGAAACTCTGTATTATGTATTTCATGAAGATATTAATAAGAAAATAGTATATTGTGTAGGTTATGATATAGATCAAGATGAAGTAAAAAAGTGAGTGCAAAATACTGAGGGTTTAAAAAGAAGTTCAATTCTCCTTACATAAAAACCCAGAGGCAAGGGCCCCAGGACTGTGGGAGGAGGAAGGCTACTGCCTGGGAACAGTCAGAAACTTAACGTCCCCTTATCTTCTTCTTTTGAAATCTAAATGGTCAAAGCTACTTCGTCAGAGTAATACTTAGGTTTCAGCATAGAGGGAGTAAGCAGATTCTTTATAAATACAAATATAGTATTCAGAAATATAACTTCTGTTTCCATCTTATTTTCCAATATGTAATTACATGGCAATATTTAACCTAAAAGGAAAGTGGAAATGTAGTCTGTGCTTAAGTGCTCTGTATCCAGCCAATATTCAAGGTATATGTCCATAGCTAAAAGTAATAAGGAGAAATCAATATCTCATAGCAGCAGTGTGTGTGTGTTTTTGTGTATATGTGTACTGGTGAGGAATAATCCAAATAATCCAGTACACACATACACACACACACACACACACACACAGCTGCTATAAGATACTGAATCCAAAAACATGAAAATGAATAAATAAATTGTGGTATATTTATGCAATGGAATACTACTCAAGCATACAAAGGAAGAATCTATTGTTACATCTAGAAACTTGGATGAATATCTCAGAAATAATTTTGAAGCAAAATAAGCTGAATTTCGTTTTACATTTATTTATTTATTTTTATTTCAGTTTAATTTGAGGATAATACAATCTGAAGTCTGGTAGAGTGATGCCTCCACCTTTGTTTTTATTACTAAGAGTTGCCTTGGCTATACAAGGTTTTATTTTGGTTCCATATAAAATGAAGTACTATTTTTTCCAGTTTTTCAAAGTATGATGTTTATATATTGATAGAGATTACATTGAATCTGCAGATTATTTTGTGTTGAATAGACATTTTACCAATGTTTATTCTTCCCAGCCAAGAGCATGATATGTTCCTCCATTTGTTAATGTCTTCTGCTATTTCTTTTCTTAGGGTTTCACAATTATCTTTGTAGAGGTTCTTCACTTCTTTTGTTTGATGTATTCCTAAGTATTTCATTTTCTTCAAAACTACTATGAAGGGAATTGAGTATTTGATTTGCTTCTTAACTTGGCTATTATTGGCAAATACAAAGGCTACTGATTTGTGGACATTGATTTTATACCCGGAGACATTTCCTGATGACTTCCAGGAATTTTGTGCTTCAGTCTCTGGGGTTCTCTAAGTATAAGATCATATCATTGGCAAAGAGTGAGAGTTTAACCTCCTCTGCCCCCATTTGGATGCCCTTTATATCATTCTCTTGCTGGATTGCATTGGTTAGAACTTCCAGAACTATGTTGAATAATAGTGGCTATAGTGGACATCCTTGGCTGATCCTAGTTCTAAGTAGAAAAAGGTTTCAGTTTTACTCTATTCATTGTGATGTTAGCTGTGGGTTTGTCACAGATGGCCTTAGTCAGCTTAAGAAATGTACCACTGGGCAGCGCCTATGGCTCAGTGAGTAGGGCGCTGGTCCCATATGCCAAGGGTGGCGGGTTCAAACCCAGCCCCGGGCAAACTGCAACCAAAAAAAAAAAAGAAAAGAAAAAGAAATGTACCACCTATGCCTGTTTTCTTAAGTGTTCTTGCTGGAAAATAATGCTGAATTTTGTGAAATGTTTTTCTACATCTATTGAGAGGATAATATGGTGTATTTGTTGGTTCCATTGATATGGTGAATTACATTTATGTATCTGATTATGTTAAACCAGCCTTGCACGTCTTGGATGAAGATCATTTGATTGTGATGTATAGTATATTTAATGTATAGCTGCAATTTATTAGCCAAAAAATTTATTGAGTATTTTTGCATCAATATTCATTAGTGAAATTGGTTTTTTGTTCTCCTTTTTAGTTGGATCCTTTCCTGGTTCTGATATCAGGGTGATGTTTGCTTCATAGAACATGTTGGGAAATGTTTTTTCCTTCTCAATGTTTTGGAATAGGTTCTGTCGTATAGATAGAAACCTATCTTTCAAGGCTTGATAGAATTCTGGAGCGAAGCCATCTGGGCCAGGGCTTTTTTGTTGTTGTTGTTGTTGTTGTTGTTGGAAGCTTTCTTATTTTCTCTTCAATTTCAGTGCTTGATATTGGTCTGATCAAGAGATATATTTCTTTCTGGTTAAGTCTAGGGAGGTGGTGTCATTCCAGATATTGGTCCATTTCCTCTACATTTTCAAATATTTGGGCATCAATTTTATTTATCTTTTCAAAGAACCAACTTTTTGTTTCCTTAATTTTCTGAATGATTCTGGCTCGGTGCCTGTGGCTCAAGCAGTTAAGGTGCCAGTCACATACACCTGAGCTGGCAGGTTCTAATCCAGCCGGGGCCCGCCAAACAACAATGGCTGCAACCAAAAAATAGCCGGGCGTTGTGGCAGGAACCTATAGTCCCAGCTACTTGGGAGGCTGAGGCAGGAGAATCACTTGAGCCCAAGAGTTGGAGGTTGCTGTGAGCTATGATGCCAAGCACTCTACCCAGGGCAACAGCTTGAAGCTCTGTCTCAAAAAAAAAAAAAAAAAAAATTTTTTTTTTTCTGAATGATTCTTTTGTTTTCTATTTTGTTTATTTGTAATTTAATTTCAGTTGTTTCTTTTCTTCTGCTAAGTTTTAGATTGTATTGCTTTTCCTTTTCTATTTTTTTTTAAGAGGATTCATTAGATTATTGATGTGCTCTTTTTTTGTTTTTAATATACAGGCATCTAATGCGATAAATTGCCCTCTTAGGACTGCCTTTGCAGTATCCCACAGGTTTGGTGCTTTGTTCTTCATTGTCGTTATGTTTGAGAAAGTTAATGATTTCCTCCTTTATCTCTTCCTTGAACCAACTGTTATTCAAAATAAGATTGTTTCATTTCCATGCCTTTGTGTGGGGATGAAAATTATTTTGTTGGAGGTGAGTTCCACCTTTATTGATTTATTGTTTGAAAAGATACAAGATGTAAATGCAATTCTATTGATTTTGTCGAGGTTGGATTTGTGTCCTGATTTATTTTGGAAAATGTTCCATGGGCTGATGAGAAGAATGTATATTCCTTAGCTTTGGGATGGTGTGTTCACTATATGTCTGTTAAGCCTGTTTGTTCTAGGGTCACATTTTGGTCCCTGGTATGTGTTTAGTTTCTGTTTAGAGGATCTGTTCAGTTCTGTCAGAGAGGTGTTAAAGTCCCCAGCTATTATGGTGTTGTGGGATATCGTATTTTTAGACCAATCAAGATCTGTTTCATAAATCTGGGAGGATTTAAGTTGGGTTGCATAAATATTTTGAATTGAAATGTTCTCTTGTATTTTTCCTTTGAACAGTATGAACTGACTAAAACTTAATTTTATTAAAGCACATATTATTTCATTCAAAATATTGAGGGAGCTTAGAAAGTTTTACTCCAAAATATGACTCCTTGGCATAAATAGTATTTTGAATTAAACGTTCCTAGAGATGAATAGACTCTTGGAAGGGTTTTTTCTGTATAACCATATGGACCCATCAAAATAACAACTTCCCTTCCCTTCCCTGTTATCTAACTATATTGCAAAAAAAAAAAAGATCAGGAATGCAATAAAATCTGACCCAAATTGTTTTAAATATAATGCCTTTCTCTCAGGTTAATTTACAAGTCAATCTGTTTCTCCCATGCATTCATTTTCCCTAACAATCATATATAACCTGAAGCAGAATTACCTGTACTCATCTCCATCTCCCTTGTAAAAGGAGAATATAAAGGTTGGTGCCTGAGGCTCAGGGGGTAGGGCACTGGCCCCATATACTGAGGGTGGCAGGTTCAAACCCAGCCCTGGCCAAACAGCAACAAAAAGTACCTGGGCATTGTGGCAGGTGCCAGAAGTCCCAGCTACTTGGGAGGCTGAGGCAAGAGAATCACCTAAGTTCAAGAGCTGGAAGTTGCTGTGAGCTGTGATGCCACAGCACTCTACTGAGGGTGATGAAATGAGACTCTGTCTCTACAAAAAAATAAAAATAATAATAACAATAAATAAATAAAATAAAAGGAGAGCATATAAATATCTGTATCCCATTGGGATTCTCCCCATGTGCATAGTAAATAAACCTCTTTCTCTCATTAATCAGCCTTTTGTAATTGTAAGTTGATCTTTCAGCAAACTTTTGGGTAAAAGAGGAAGTTGACCCTCACCTTTTACAATATGATATTAAAAAACAGACAAAATGAATTTATGCTAATAAAACTTAAGTTGTTTAAAATGTACCAACATCATTTTTCACACCTATAAAAAAGTTCTATGCTTCATATGTAAAAAGAAAAGACCCTAAATAGCCAGCATAACCTTATGTAATAAGAACAAATTAGGAGGCATCACTTTACCTACCAGACTTCAAGCTATGCTACAAGACTATAGTAACCAAAACAGCATGGCACTGGGACAAAAATAGAGACATAGACCTGTTAATGAGACAGAGAATTCAGCACAAAATGTGCTGAACTAATGCTAGAAATAGGGGAACTAGACACAGCAGTCGCCTTAAGCAGTCATTAGTAATAAAAAAACCAGGGAAGTAGAAATGGGAAAAACAGTGGAAAGAATCAAGTAAAACTCAAAGAAAATTAAATAAGTGGGAAGGAGCAGAAGGGATAAGGTAAATTCACACCTAACTGTTGCAATGCATATACAACATTGATTTAAAGTATACTAAAGCAAATTATGTAAGAAAAATATATGTATTCCTATAATATTCTGAAATTTAAAATAATGCCCTTATCATTTTTTAAAATTCTATAATATGGGTAATATCATCTCTTTAATTTTTTTCTGAAGGTTTTTTCTTTTGTATTTTTTAAATCAGTCTTTCTAAAAGTTTATGAATTTTCTTCATATTTTTGATAAAAATTTTTGATTTCATTGTTTTTCTCTGTTGCTTGTGCATGCTCTATATTACTGATTTCATCTATTATTAATATTTCCTTGCTTGTGTTTAATATGAGTTTAATTTTCTTTCAGGTAAAACTTTAATATCAGAAATTTTAAATCTTTCATCTGTTCTCATATAAACTTACAAATTCATACATTTACCACTAAATCCTATTTCATATACATCCACAAATTTTTTGAATTTTTATATATTTTTCAATTGAACTAATTTTCTATTTTTTATTGATATTTATTTTCATGTCCTCTTTAAGTTTGTTAATATCCACATGTTTGTGGGCCTACGGTAATTTTTGTAGCTGATTTCTAGGCTACTTTCTAGAACAACGTAAGTTTTTATGATTTCAATATCTTTAAATTCATTAAAATGTGTTTCGTGGCTAATAAGTGAGCCTATGTTGGTGAATATTTCTTATCATTTTGACACAGGAAAATGATGCTGGATTCAGGGAGCCACTTTAGGTCCAAGTAAGTCCTTGGCTTTATGCAAGAAAGAATTCAAGAGAAAGCCTAAAGTATAAACAGAAAGCAAGATTTATTCAGAAAGTATAGAAAGTCTACTCCACAGACAGAGCAGAGGCAAATTTTCCCTGCAGCAGAGAACTGCCCCCCTTGTTTCTGTTGCCCTTCTATTCAAGCAGCAGGCTAAAACAAGAATTAGGAATAGTCAGGCATGGGTGGTGTTTCTCAACCATCTTGGTTGTAGCTGGTTGGAACTCGCTCTGCCTCCATCCTGTTTTGATTAGGGAAATTTGAAACTTTCTGATTTAGGTATGGCTGCAGCAATGCCCAAAGTAATACCCAAAGCAGTACCTTACAACTCCCTGTCTCAATTTGAATAGAGTATGGACCACAATTACCATGTGGAATACTTTATAAATATTAACTTCAAATTGGTTAAGGATGTTATTCAAGTCTTCTACAATCATGCAGATTTTTGTCTACA